>NC_089040.1:28757500-29084722 GCF_034140825.1 Oryza sativa Japonica Group | reverse complement strand
CTATACAATATCTGAAAGGCTGTTTAAATTTCCACTTTCATATAATTTATGTGCAGCTTTTTTCAATGTCCTTCTTGGTGGAACCAGTCCAATCAAGGTTATATTGCCAACTTCATGTCATATTAATATTTCATTTCTTCCTTCTTACTACCGTTTCACCTCAGTGGTAAGCCGTTTTCTCTGTATAGGTCTTACAGGAATATTCCCAGTCTGAACAGTCCAAAAATAAGAGTTGCAGCACTTCCCACTTGGTTCCTTTCTTCCTTCCTCAGATCTTGGTCTGCATTTTTAGATATTTGCAATCTTGTCAAGATTCTTCAGCGCGTATAAGAATCTTAAGTGAACTTATTGGTTTGCTAGATTCAAACCCTACAAACATTGAGGCTTTAATGGTATTTTTTTTCTCCTTTGGTATATGTAAATTACTTGTTTTGAACTAATCCTGAATAGATTTTATCAGGAGCACAGTTGGAACTATTGGCTTGAGACATCCACAAAGCTTGATGTATTGAAGGAGTACAGTTTAGTTTCTAAAGGTGAGCTTGACAATGTGGAGATTGATGAAGTAATTCTTGTGAGGAAATTGTATGCATTGGTCCTTGCATACTACCTGAGTGCTGTAAAAGGTGGCTGGCATCAGCTTGAAGATACAGTTAACTATTTTCTTTTAAAATTTGGCCAGGTTGGATAATAGTTCGTTTGTTTGCTTTCTCTCTTTCTCTTTCTCTATATGACCAACTTGGAAGTATGTTTCCTTTTATTCTGATGACATTACTGAGATTCATGAATCTGCAGGGACAACTATCAAGTTCCTATTTACTGCGGGACATACTTGATGACATTGTTGGGAGCCTGCTACAGACATCTTCAGAAGAAAATATTATCCTTTCACAGCCATGCTGTGATAATGTCTTGTATCTTTTGAAGCTTATCCAGGAGTTGCTTTTCAATCAAATAGGAATCAAGCTCTTGGTACAATCCTTTGTTTTGAACTGAAAAATATTTTTTTTATCTATCATGTGACATCTGTTTCTTTTCCTCCTTTCACAGTTTCCATCTAATCCTTCAGAGGAATCTTTATCCAGTATTAAATGGAAAGATGATATTAAGTCTACACTAAATGAAATTTTAATTGATGAAAGCCATAGCCAATATAAAAGGTACTAATTTTTCTCTTTGTTTCCTGAAAAATATGTGCCTTATCAACTATATGCTCAAATATTTGTAACTATATGTCCCTTTTCAGAATCTTCTCTTCTTAAAAACTTGCCTTACGAATATTTATTAGGTGGCAAATGGAAAAAAGATATTAAATCTACATTTGAACTGTTAGTTAACTGTTACGAATATTTATGGTTTGGCTGGCCTTACTCAACAGCCATTGCATTCAGCCAGGTGTGTTGAATCCCCAGTACTTGTTCTTATCAATTGATGCAAAACCAAATATGTTGTCACTAGAGTGTACTCCCTCCGTCCACAAATATAGGGATTTTTGGCTCTTTTGAAGAGATTAAAGTAAGGAGTAAAACTGTAAAAGACTATAATGCCCCTCAATAAATGAGGGATAGCTGGGGAGTGGGAGGGTAGGTAGGGGTAAGATGGGGTTAAAATTAAATGAAGGGTAGTTGGATGGGACAAGTAGTACTCAAAATTCTACATTTGTGGATAAAATTGAACCCTCAAATCCATGATATTTGTGAAAAAGAGGCATTTTATAGTTCAAAATCCTATACTTATATTTTGGAATGGAGGGAGTAAGATCTATCCTTCATTAACATGGCGCACTAGAATCTTGAAATGTTAAGTAAATGCATAGGTAGGTCATTTGTAGTGATAGTCAAACAATTTGATACTGACACTGTTTATAATGACCTGAAGCTAACTGTTTAGTTGCTATGCTTCACAAGGTTCAATCAACCCTTAATAAGTCTGTCAATTTTTCCAGTTTTCCTTGGAAATCTTGCCAATTTGCTGACGAGGATGAAAAAAGTGAGGATTGGTGGAACTTCTTTGACAAGGTTTGGGATCTCATTTGTAATTTGAATGGAAAAGGACCAAACAAATTGCTACCAAAGGGTCCAAATATTGAAGTCCCATCGTTGGGGCAAAGAGCACGTGGATTGGTGGAATCTCTAAATGTCCCTGCTACAGAAATGGCTGCTGCTGTTGTTTCTGGAGGTATTGGTACTGCATTAGGTGCAAAAATAAATAGATTTTCTGAAAAAGCTACATTGTTGAGGGAAGAGATATTCCCAAGGGTTTTCTTTCACCTTGTAATTCTGTATCTCTGCAAAGCTGGATTAGAAAATGCATCTAAGTGTGTTCTGCAGTTCATGTCACTGCTTCCTGTTCTTATTTCAGAAGATGAGCAAAGCAAAAACAAGCTGCACTTCTTAATATGGTATGCTTAATACTGGAAGCTTTGTTCTAAGTATGCTTAAAGCATTTTCTTAATCCCTTTCTTGATACAGGTCTTTACTCATTACAAGATCTCAGTATGGGCAACTTGATGATGGCGCACGTTACCATGTTTTATCACACTTGATCCTTGAAACTATCATATGTGGAAAATCCATGCTTGTTCCTAATATATTGGGCAGAGATGATTCTATGGAAATCGGCAACAGTAATAAAGACACCGGGTTCATTCTTAATTTTGTACAGAAGGACCGTGTACTTGCTGCGGTCTGTGCCTTTGTCCTTTAGCTTTGGCGTTGACTTACAAATTTTCTACACTATTGAGTGGGATGTGTTTCAAGTTTTTTGTATCTTTGGTAGATGGTTTTGATCATACCTACCTTTTCCCCTTTCTTTTGTGTTATTGAACATCTGATCTTTCATTGCTGTTCAGGCCACTGTTGAGGTTAAGCACATGAAGGCAGTTCAGGCTGATCGCTTAAGTCAGTTGGACGAACTTCAATCTAAGCTCAATGAGCACTTCACCGAAGAGACACAACTGGAGAAGATGATTGAAGATAACATACATATTTCGATCACTTCTGCTCTTTCTGCAGATGACAAAAGAAAAATAGCTTTTCGGCTTGCTTTTGATGAGGATCAGCAAATTGTTGCAGTAAGATTCTCCATTAGTTTGCCAATTAATGTTTTGTTTAGGAGCACCTAATTACTTTCTTTTCTTATCAGGATAAGTGGATACATATTTCCCGAGCTTTGATTGATGAGAGGGGACCATGGTCTGCTAACCCTTTTCCAAATGATGTTGTAACTCACTGGAAACTTGACAAGACTGAGGATAAATGGCGGAGACGACTCAAGCTAAAGCGCAACTACAAGTTTGATGAACGCCTCTGTCAACCTTCATATTCTAGGAATGAAAGTACAGAGGCTTGTGTTGATCAAAGTTCTTTAAGTACCAAAGTTCCCTTGAAACTGAAGCGTTTCCTTCTGAAAGGTGTGCGAGCAATCTTTGAAGACAATGCATACGAACCAATTGAAGACACCAATGATACAGGTGAATCTTCCCAGAGTAGTCTGTTAGAGAACCAAAACCCAAATAATGTCTCAGATTTATCAGATTATCGCACTGCCGTTCAGAATAAGAAAGAATCAGCATCTAATAATGGAGATAACGATTATACCAAGGTAAAAAGGATTTTGTCTGAAATCCACCTGAACTTAGCAAATAAATGTTGATTTTGGTCCATCATCCATTTTTCAGGTGCTATGTTCAGTTCATTGTGTGCTTATAACCCCAAAGAGAAAACTAGCAGGACAATTGGATATTACTCGGACCGTTCTACATTTTTCTTTTGAATTTTTGGTTGAAGGAACTGGAGGATCATCTGTATTCAGCAAGTTTAAAGAGATAGAGGATTCCGATTGCAAGAGTGATCTAGGAAGTGTGGAAAGACTTGATGGAGGCCGAGACTATGTGATCAAAACTCCGAATGGTGTCTTGATGCAAAAACAATCTAACAAAATTAAACATCACAGAAGGTGGAACATAACCAAGGTATGCCTTTCCTCTCTCTGCCCCTTTTGCTTGCTCACTATCTTCATATCTTACCTTACATGTTTCAGATAAAAGCAGTTCATTGGACGCGCTACCTGCTACAATATACTGCAACGGAGATATTCTTTGACGATTCAAATGCACCCATATTTTTAAACTTCTCATCGCAAAAGGATGCTAAAAATGCAGGGTCTCTCCTAGTTTCCCTCAGGAATGAAGCCTTGTTCCCTAAAGGAAGTACCAAAGGCAAAAGTAGAGTCATTTCATTTGTTGACAGACGAGTTGCACTTGAAATGGCTGAGAATGCTAGGGACAGATGGATCAAGAGGGAAATCAGTAACTTTGAGTATCTGATGATTCTTAACACTCTTGCTGGACGGTCTTACAACGATTTAACTCAGTATCCTGTATTTCCATGGGTACTGACTGATTATACATCAGAAAAGCTTGATTTTAACAAGTCCTCTACATTTAGGGATCTTTCAAAGCCAATTGGTGCTTTGGATGAAAAACGCTTTGAGGTGTGGAACTGATGATTGCATGTTTATATATTAGTAATTGTCTAATTGACATCCCTTATGTATCTTTTATGTAAGCAATATGTTATTGGGCAGGTTTTTGAAGATAGATATGTTAATTTCGATGACCCAGATATACCAAGGTTGGACCTTGAATCTAAATTTGATCCATTTCTTTAATTTTTCTGTCCTTTATTTTTTGTTATTTGAGTTAGTTGACAAAATGACTAATTTATTCCTGCAGTTTTTATTATGGATCTCACTACTCCACCATGGGAATTGTTCTTCATTACCTTCTCAGGCTTGAGCCTTTTACAACTCTGCATCGTAGCCTCCAGGTTGCTGATTTGATTTTACCTTTTTATAATGGCAAACATATTACCCTCTTGTTATCAAAGTGCTATCCATTTTTTACACAGCTTTTTTCATGCTATATTTCATTAAAAACAACATTAATATTTTTTTTATCTTGTTCACTTTTATGGATGACACTATACAGGGTGGCAAGTTTGACCATGCAGATCGCCTCTTCCAGAGCATCGATAGTGCTTACAAAAACAGCTTGTCAAATACAAGTGATGTCAAAGAGCTTATTCCTGAATTTTTTTACATGCCTGAGTTTCTTGAAAATTCAAATTCGTATCATCTTGGTGTTAGGCAGGATGGTGAACCTTTAGGTGACGTTGTTCTCCCTCCTTGGGCAAAGGTAATTGAATAGTTTTTCTTTGATAGATACCTATGTGGTTGCTGCACTTGGTGTCTCGACTGTGAGTTACATGCACAGTAGGATAGATTTGTTGTGATTCCAATCTGTAATGACATTAGTTTTTCAGGTAAAATAATGTCAATTAGTTTGGTTCCTCTAAACACTGGTGAATATACTACTGACTTCATGTTATTTACGTTCTTGTGAATTGTGGTGTTAACATGTTATTCACATTAACATTATTGTTTATCATATATACAGAATTTGACAATTGTGTGATGTGGTATAAATATAATAGCTCTCTCAATATAAAAGATATTTCTTCATGCAAAATCTGTCATATGTCTCTCTCAACTTCTTTTTGAATTTTGAGTTGGGATGTCTGTTGATTCTATCAATTAGTAATGTCTCAAGGAGCTAAAATTTCATAATTATGCCAGTGCAAGTTGATACGACTCTATTTAGAATACTTGTTAGTTCTGTAAACAGAAGACTGCTATCTTGCCTATACATATCCAATTAATTAATACAAGGATGTAGGGCTCTCCAGAAGAATTCATTCATATCAACCGAGAAGCTCTTGAAAGTGAATATGTGAGCTCTAATCTCCATCACTGGATTGACCTCATATTTGGTTACAAGCAGCGTGGACAACCTGCTGTTGAGGTGCAATTAGGTCACTTTCGGTATCTCTAATAATACAATGGAATATTACTGAATATACTTTAACACATAAATATTTTTTGGGCAGGCAGCAAACATATTTTACTACGTTACATATGAAGGCGCAGTTGATCTAGAAAATATGGATGACTTGTTGCAGAAATCTGCTATCGAGGATCAGATTGCAAATTTTGGACAGACACCAATCCAGATTTTCCGGGTGAAACATCCAAGAAGAGGGCCTCCTGTCCCAATAGCTCACCCTCTGTATTTTGCACCACAGTCAATTGCATTGACTTCAAGTGTTTCTAGTACAATCAGCCACATGTCTGCTTTGTTATTCATTGGCTTGTTGGACAATACAGTTATACTGATGAATGAAGGACTCATACTGTCAATAAAGCTGTGGTTGACAACACAGTTGCAATCTGGTGGAAATTTTACATTTTCAGGACCACAGGTTCTTCCTGACTACCTACGTCATCAAACAAAAATTGTATACTAGTATATACTTTTGTTGATTGCATTCTTTCCTTTTCTTTTTGTAGGATCATTTCTTTGGAATTGGCTCAGATGTTATTTCTCCCCGCAAAATTGGCACTTTCCTGGCTGAAAATGTTAATTTTGGAAGACAGTGCTTAGCAACCATGCAAATTAATAGTGATAAGTATTTGATTTTATGTGGAAATTGGGAGAACAGTTTCCAGATTATTTCTCTTAGTGATGGAAGAATTGTTCAGAGCATCAGGCAGCATAAGGATGTTGTTGCCTGTGTTGCAGGTACCAGATACATTTTTTATTCTATTCATTTTCTTTTGAAAAATCCAGATTTGATGAATTATATTATATGTTAGAATATAACAAAAATCCTCATCTGTTATGTGAACAAGTTCTACAAAGAGGTTGCAAATCCATAAAATTTAGGCCCATGTGGATTCATAAATATCAGGCATAGGTCCCTCAAAACAAGCCATAGTTCATCCATCTCATCCGATCTTGTTCTCGAATGTGCAAAGTGTCCGAGGTCACATATATTATATATATATATAGCAATGGAGAGAAACATCTGGTAGAATGTGGGATTTTTAAGTCCTGGGAAAGTCTCTCAAAAGGTGTTAATTAGAATTATCAAGAGGAATCCTACCTTCTTTAATTGACACTAGGAGGTACTTATACCTCTTGATACCTCCCCAAGAAATGTAAAAAAACTTAAAGAATGTAGTCTATTGACAATTACATATCCCCGGTTTGCCTATAGCTATTTGGGTAATAACTATAATTTTTGGAAATAAAAATTGGATAATGACTGGGATCAACAAGTTTATTTATATAGATAATCATGTGATGTTATATAAGTATAACAGTTTCTAGACATTTCTACTGCTTTTTAGGTTTGTTTGATGTTTCTTTCTGTCCTCCATATGTTGCTTACATTTGCATGGTGATCTCCCTTATGACATATTGGTTCAACCTATGAAGTCCTTGCCCTTATTTTCCCTATTTTGTAACATATGCAACAACACACATGTTTGTGCTGCAGTTTCATCTCGTGGAAATGTGGTTGCAACTGGAAGTTATGACACAACTGTTATGATCTGGCATGCATTTCGTGGCAGACCAAGTGATCATGTTGTAATGGAAAGGCCGGTTCATATCTTTTGTGGTCATGATGACATCATAACATGCTTATTTGTTAGCACAGAACTGGATATTGTCATCAGTGGTTCAAAAGATGGAACTTGTATATTTCATACACTGCGTGAAGGAAGATATGTTCGATCCATTCGGCATCCTTCGGGCATTGGTTTGTCAAAATTGGTGGCGTCGCAGCATGGAAGGGTAGTATTTTATTCTGAGAGTGACCTTTCCTTGCACATGTATTCCATCAATGGAAAACATATTGCTTCTTCAGCATCCGGTGGACGCATCAATTGCATGGAACTTAGTTGTTGTGGACAGTTCTTGGTTTGTGCTGGTGAGCATGGTCAAATAGTTCTGCATTCTATGCATTGTCTTGACATTATCCGGAGGTATGATGGAGCTGGGAAGACCATTACTTCTTTATCTGTGACCCCTGAAGAGTGCATCCTAGCAGGAACCAAGGATGGTAGCTTGCTTGTGTTTTCAATGGAATCTCCTCTGCTTAGAAGGAAGAGCATGCCACGGACAAGGATAAAGCCTCCCACTGCTAGTTAATCCGTAGTTAATTTATAGCTACAAGAAATTGACAAAAACTACCTAGCTTTAACTTCAAGCGTAAGTCAAAAAGTTTTTTAGTTGAGTTCCTTTCTCATGCTTGTCATTTCAAGGGAATTTTCATACGTCCTTACTTTAGTGTGATGCACTTTTTACACCCTCTTTTTTAAGAGGGAGAGCCCACACCCCCCACATTTTCCATTAAGGAAACATCACAGATTTTACACCATGTTCCCTTTTTTATTATAGTTTCATTATTTTATTTGCTTGAATTTCTTGTAGAACCTCAAAAGAACATGCATCTTGAGTTGTCTCGCTTACTAGAACAGCTTATAAGGCACACGAAAAAAGTGTTTAGACTCCTTGTTCACTGGAAACATATTAAGATTGTAGTTAGTTACCTTTAGCTACGCCAGGATGGACCGTGCACATCATGGATATAGAGGCCAGATGTTACTTTGTAATCTTGAATCTATGATGCATTGATCATTGTCATTGTCTCACCACACAATTTTGACTATCAACTTTATTATATATGTAATGAAAAGGTTAAAAACTAAAACTCAGTATAAGCAGATTTGTCATGACAAATCTAATATTGGCATCTCTGTTTTTATGCTCCCGTAGTCTTTGCTAGGGAAGTCTGGTAACATGTTTTCTGAAATGCCACATATCTCTGAATGGGGTGAGTATTTGCTAGTGAACTAAAAAAAGCACATGTGAAGTTTGGTTCTTTGAACTTTAGTAGTGATGATAGATCATCTACCAGTTCCAAAATTTCTTTGTCAGGTTATTTCAAACTTAAACTGCCAAGTTAAATTTTTCTTTCAAAGAAAGCTCTGCCAAGTTCATTTCTTTGGACTGTGAATTGTTAGCATTGATTAAACTACGACAGAATTCTCACCAATTGTACTGACTGGTTAGTTTGTTTGAAACTTGCTGCAGGTTATTAGCAGAAAAAAAAATCAAGATTCTTTTTCACATCATGTACATAAAGCGGAGCAAATATCTGGAATAAGGATTCTCGAGCTGCTCTACTGATTATGATCCATGAGCAACATATCTGACAATAGTAAAACTAACACGCGTAAGAAGAGATCCCTAGCTATCTGATTTTCAGGCTAAGCATGATTGTCTCGATCACTTGATAGGAACTAACCTGACATCCAAAATTAGCAATTTTGCAGTAGTGTAGCATACCATTTCTGTTGTTTTAGTGGAGAGGCGCTGCCATTAATTTGCCCCCCAAACAGAGAATTAATTTGTCCGTATGTATTAGCTAGCTGGCAATTCTGTGTTCACCATAGTGCTACATTCATTGTGATCTAGAGATGAGTGGTAAATTGTATACTTGATCAGTTGTTCTCGCAATTTTCTGAGGATGGAAGTATGCAGTTCTTTAAGTATGAAGGTGCATTTTGCCCCCCCCCCCCCCCCCCCCTGAATTCTTTGTTCCCAGATGTCGATCGTTATGCATGAATGTGGCCAGTTTGGTAAAAATAATTTGATGATGTTCGGCACAGATGTCCAGGACCAGAAGCTCACTGATATACTTGAAACATTTTTATTTCCGTCTTCCTCTGCGCTTGCTCGCTGCTGGGTGCATGTGACTCACCAACGGATTATTGAAATGGATAATTTGCACTGCACTTTGAAAACTATACTTTCTTTTCTAAAATGAAATAATTCAATTGGATTACTCCGACTATTTGTTTTAAACTATTTATTAAGTTTTCTATAACAATCTGCTCAATAACCTGTTTTAAGCTGGACCGTTTGAAGAGATCCTGACTAATTACCTACTCTTGAAGTTGTCATTTGTTGTACTATTGGTCCCAGGTTTTAAGCATCTTTCGATTCAGCCACATCATTCGTGTGTAAAAAGGAGGGCGCGTGATTGATGTAATCAATGGGATGCATCATCTTAATTTGTACCCCGAGCACATGAAACCCCATGTCTTTCTATCTGTTCATTGTGTGTGTAGACAAGCGTACGTCTGTTGTGTGCGCCTTCTAAGTTTTTTATTGGCTCAAGATGGGCAAGAGGAGGGGCGACAATGCGACATGCCATCTCTTAAGTAACTGAAATGCCCCGCGTCAAGTGCTCGACGGGTGCCGCGCCGTCCCAACAGCACGCCTCACCACATGCGCCGTTGCAGCAAATCATTCACATATTACGAAAACGCTCTATAACAATGTTTTGGCAAGTATGTACAGATCAAATGTTGCAGTGAATTAAAACATCATTTCGCTATTTGCTGAAACATTGTTTTTATACATGGTGAAACAGCTTCAAAAACCGTTATTTTATACGTTGTAGCAAAATGTTTTATGAGGTGATTTGATTGTGTTTCAGCTTTTTAAACGATTGAAATATTTTCAATTTACTTAGTGAAACAATTTCGATCTACTTGGTGGAACATCGCCCGATTTTTTTAAAAAAAAATCGGACGTCCGATTTGTATGCGTCTCCCTTAAGTAAGTTCGATTGACATTGTACTAATTCAATTTAGACTAATTGTTTTATCATCTAGGTGCTTATTAGTCAAATAAAAAATTATTCAACCCGTCAACTTTTAGCTGTGAATTTGGACCATCACTACCTCCACCTCAAAATATAACAACTTTTAGCTATAAATTTGGACACTTGTCCCTTTGTAAAAAAAAGTTGTTATATTGAGTAAAGTCCAATTGTATCCCTATGTTCTAGATAAAGTCCAATTTTAAAAGTGAATCTGAACAACTAAGGATTGGGTTTTACTGCTCGATTACGTTTTACTATCGGTTCTATGAATTAGCATCAACGAACGTAAATTCTACGAAATGCTATCGCATAAGCTTTTTTCTTCCTTTTTGTCATAACCATTAGTTGACCTTGATTAACCTCATATAAAATATATATTTTACCCTTAAAAGATCATTATCAGCCTAGGGTGTACTTAATGCATATTTTTAGTGGTAAAGGGAACATTTTGCATGGGTTAAAGTCAAACGATAACGATGCATGATGAAAAGAAAGAAAAGCGCTTGTGCATGAAGGCATTTGATGATTTGAAAGAACTTATGTTCATCAAGGACAGTCTATACAGTCGATCGGCGATCGCTTGTCAATATCGTAGAAATATTTCTCTAATAGAAATGCACGGTCAACAAAAAAAAAACTACCTAACTGAAATGTTATGGCTAAAAAGGACAATAAGAGTGTGCTTGGTTTCTAGCCATACTTTGCCACCATTTGCCAATAAATATTATCACACTTGCCTAAGTTGAGGCAATCAAATTCTTGGCCACACCTAACAAGCCTAAGAGAATCTTGCCACACTTTCCCGAGTTAAGGACGTGTGGGATCTAATTTATAAGAGAAGAATTTTGCCACAACTGTGACTACAACCAAACAGTTACTAATGTGATCAAACCTACCTAATCTTAGGCGTGGCAAACTATATGGCAAGTGTGACCGGCAACCAAACACCCCCTAAATCGACAACATTACCAAATAGGTCAATGTGCGTGTATCCTCCTAGGGGTGGTAATAGATGAAGATATTAGCACTCAAATAATTTTAAGTAAAATGAATAAAAATTCAGCCCACTTCATATTTTACCAAACCCTTAAATTTTATATGCTACTCCCTCCGTCCCAAAATATAGTAATTTTTGGCTAAGAATCTGGACACACAATTGTCCATATTCATAGTTAAAAATACTTATATTTTGGAACGGAGATAGTAAAAAATTAGGCTCCTCCACCACCCCTAATCCCTCCATCCTCTCCGAACGATAATACAGTACATATATATCGAGCATATATACATCATGCGGATCGCTCGAACAATTAATTAATTCTAAGATGCCATCAATTAATCTCGCTGTCACTGACGTACGATCACCAGACACCAGCCAGTTTGTTGAATATCTCAAGTTGTAAACCCCCACGAGGATAAGCAAATTAAACACACCAGTAATTCTGGCACGCCGCACGCGCCTAATTATAATTCTGCACACACATGCATATCTCCCCTCCAATTCGCCACGTGCCCATGTGCACCTCATGCCCTGTTCATGAAATCTGCAGATCGAAGCTAGCAAATCCCTAGCTAGCTAAGCTAAGCTAAGCTAACTAGCCTAACTTACCAAATTTAGCCACCTGACAGCGACACGGCTTTCCCGAACTGGCAACTCATCTCCAATTCTCCATGCGTGCGAATTATTACCAGCACGCGAAACAATATAATGCAAGCTCGCACGTGCGTGTGTGCGCGTGCTCCCGCCGAAAGATCGCCGGCTTTAAAAGCTCGATCCGCCTCGTCAATCTCATCTCCCATCGATAGCTAGCTCTCAAAGAGATCTCTTCTTCCTCTACTCTACTCTACTATCGATCGATCGAGAGAGAGAGAGAGATTGCGTCCATTCGATCGATCATGGCGAGGCCGAACGTGCGGTGCAGCGAGATCGAGAGCGAGAGCTCGGCGATTCTGCCGGAGAAGAAGGTGGTCATCGGTGGCGGCGGCGGCGGCAATGGCGAGGTGGCGGAGAGGCAGGCGAGGGCGATCATAAGAATGGCGAAGAGGGCGTTGGAGGAGGAAGAGGAGGCGGGCGGCGGCGGCGGCGGCGAAGGGAAGCTGTCGATGAAGAGGTCGATGGAGTGGTTCTTGGAGACCAGGAGGAAGAGGATGGCGGCGGCGGCGGACGCCGGTGTCCATCGCGGCCGCGCCGGCGAGTGTGGCTCGTCGTCGTCTTGCTCCAACTAGCTAGCTATTGTTGAGATTTAATTGGCTGCGTTTGTGTGTGTATGCCATTGATTAATTCATTTGACTGTTTGCTGACATTGTATTGGCGTCTAATTAATTAACAAGCTATATCTTGCTCTCTCAGCAATTTGTAGTTTCTCATCGTTCTTGATGGTACTTGATCTCTACCTATTATTGAAATGGAATTAATTTCCCTGGTTTATGAAAAAAAAAGAAATTCTCCTATCAATATCACGCTCCTTTTATTTAGTCACCTTATAGGTTATATTGGCTCCCTCCGGTTTTTAATAGATGAGAGGTTTGTTTTTTTGAAAGAAAAAATTCAGGACCATTACATTTAGAGACATGTCTCTTAGTTTCAGAATCGGAGGAAGTAGTATATAGGAGTATATAGTCAGGCAAGTTGTACAAGGTTTTAGGAGAAGCCCTCAGTAAATTGACATATTATTTGAGTTTCAGGAGATATATTCCTCCGGCTCTTGTGCACTAATGTGTCTGCCCTATCACTACTCTATGAAAAATTTTAGAGTACCAAGAAATTTTATGGTCTTTAAGAAGTACTAAGAAATAGCTCATAATACCGAAGGTATCGAGAGACATCAAATTTTACATAAAAAGATGTGATATCTTCCAATACCTTCTTACAGACCATAAAATTACTTCTACTCATTATATATGTGAGGCCGTAAAATCACTCCTACTCATTATATACATATGGTAAGGAGCACATGTTTACATATATGTCTGTGCGCATCCTAGTTCGTGCAAAGACCAAAATACTTGTCTTTGAAAAAAGGTACTACTACTGTACTACGAAACATCAATTATCACTTTAATTAATTAATTATAAGCCGATAGATCGTGTCATTTTACAACGCATATAGAGTAAAATAATACGGCTGCAAAGGACACGGTAATTTTTTAGGAAGAAAAAGAGGACGCCGTCGTTGTAGTAAATAGTAACTGACTGCATCATCCTCTGCCTGCCACACAAACCCACGCAACGCCTCTGCTCTCAAAATTCACCTTATCAGCAACGCTTCGCCATGGCCATGTTCTTCTGCGGCGCCGAAACGGTAAGCCATGGCCGCCGGAGCTGACGATGACGACGACGCTGAAGAAGAAGAAGAAGAAGCAGCAGCAGCAGACGGGCCGGCCTGAAAGGCGGTAGCGGCTTCTTGCATCATCATGCTGGAGTGATCTTCCTCCACGATGGTGTCCAGCTTCGCCGCCGGCCGCGGCGAGCCTATGCCGGCGGCGCCGGCGCCGGCGGGCGCCGAGATGGGCTGCTGCTGCTGCCACGGCGCGACCTCGGAGAAGACGACGCCGCCCTCGCCCTTGCGCGAGCGGGACGAGGTCCGGACGACCTGGAGCAACAAGGACGCCCTGCTCGCCATCATCGTCGATCTCCTCTCTTCTTGGAAAAGCTCAGCTTCGTCCTACTAGCTATGAAACAGTGACGAGAGACAGCACAGCTTTGCCAGTGAAGAGGCCGCTTGCTGTTTTTATAGTCCTCAGCTCACGAAATTACCCTCGGTTCACGGCGTTTATCTCTGCAATGCCATGACTTTTTATATATGAAGATTTAAAAGAACATCCCAAATATCACCCATGAGTTTGATATTCCTCCCATCTAGACGATTTGTTGCAAATACTCTTCTTACTAATTCATTTTGGTTTGAGATTCTGCTGATAGTTGTTATTTGCCATGTCGCTCGTTTTCGTGGCTGCAAACTCCATAAGATGACACAACTATGAAGACGTGATTGTCACTCATGTCGACCAGGCATGATAAAAGATGAGCTATTACGCTTATCTCATAAGACTCGGCAGTGGCTTGTTTTCTTTTGGCTTATTCAAAATAAGAAAGATGTGCCAAGTCATATAACACAATCGGAAAGAGACAAGAAAAAACACACGAACAATGGCAATCGTTAATTTGGGAGGAGTATGAAATCAAGATAAATTAGGGGGGTATATGTAAAAAATTGTATTATATGAAAATCTCAAACTCAAGTTGATATTTGGGGTGGTTTTTTTTAAAAAAAATCATAAACAGGGATGGTGCCATGGGCATTTTCGGTAAAATGATTAGCTAAAGAGAGCGATTTTGTTGCCGCTCTCGCTATCTGAAATCAAAGTTCCTTGCAAGAGCTTGCAAGTGGCTTGAAGCGGTCAGAGAATTTTGACTGCTTGATCGCAAACAAAATTAAAGCCTTCTTTTAGCCTCAAATGCAGGGAATTTACCAGATTATATGCAACTAAGACGTACAGAAATTGTTTGGGCCGAGGGAATAATCTTTGCTGATTCTTAAAGGGAGAACAGTATTTTGGTACAATTCTTGATTTTTTTTATTTTTGAATAGTGTTAAATCGTACCTTCAATGGATATGTGTCGCCGGAATATCCCTCTCTCATTGCCCTGTGCACCAGGGTATCACTGTTGTTCCCCTCTTCTACTGTTCCTTGTTCAGACCTGCTAACCACACCACCACTAAATACTTATTTTTCACTAGAGTAATAAATGAATGAATCTGATAGGTTTCTAAGATTATAAAATGACTTTTAAATACAAATGTACATATATCATTTTTTATGTTTCCAAAGTGAGCATTTTAAAATTAAATTATTGACAGGGTCCAAGTTTCAAACATTTGATTAAAAAAATCAAGCGGGATATATATTTCTGGTAAATTTTGCTCTAAGAAACTCTAGATTTTTGGTATTTTCTCCATGACACTCTAGTTTCGACGCTTTGCTATAGGACACTTAGGGTGTGTTTGGTTGGGCTTTTCAATTTGCTTTTAGTTTTGCAAAAGCCAAAAGCCAACCAAAGGGCCCAAAAGCAACAACTGTTTTTACCCAAAGCCAGTTTTTGGTGTAGTACAAATCAAAAGCACATCTACCTCCTACTTTCACCTACTTTTGGGAGGAAAAATTACCCACCACTTCCATTAAAAAAAACGGTTCGCTTCTTCTTTTTTTCTCTATCCCTTCCCACGGGCTGACGGGCGTCGCTACTCGCTCCTCCTCCTCTTCACCGAGCCGCCGCCGCCGCCGCTCCTCGCTCCGCCGCTGCTACCGCCACCCTTCCTCGCCGAGCCGCTACCTCGCCGCCGCCGCCGCCGCCGCCGCCGCTCCTCCTCACCCCGCCACTGCCCTTCCTCGCCAAGCCGCCGCCGCCGTCGCTCCTCCCGGCGAGGGAGACGAGGGAGGCCGTCCCCACCCTCCCTGTCCCCGACTCCACCGCCTCCTTCCGCGATGCGCGTGCTACTCCAGGAACACATCGCAGAGGTCGTCGCCCTCCGCCTCGGCCGACGACATCCGGCGGAACGACGCCCGAGCGCCTTGACGTGGTCGACGGGGCACAGTCACTCATCCAGTGCCGGCTCGAGCGCCGCCGCCACGAGCAGCCCGCATGGCAGGGGCGAGTCGGCCACGAACGTGCAAGGCGCGTGCAGGTAGTAGAGCGACGCGGAGTGCACGAACAAGCTCTGCGGCTGGGGCGACGGCAGCGGCTTCCTGGCTCCATGATAAAAATTTCCAAGAGATGAATTTTACCCTTGGCTACCTTTCAATACACATTTTAACAAGTATTGATTAAATTTAAACATTTTTTTTCAAAATTCAAAATGTCAGTAGCATCTCTTTAATTAGAAAAAAATCCCGATTAGTCAAGAATCAATCATATTTATTAATTTAACTATCAATGGCAACAGCTGTATGATTTTTTTTAAAAAAAATAGAAATTTCAAATCTTATATGTGGTTAGAACTGGAAACGATACCACTTAAAAAAATGACGCTCCTTCAGTTAGAAATTTTCGTGACCGTTTTCATCCCAAATTCATTGGAGTGACGATTTCCTCCATTTACTAATAGAAAGCCAAAATGGCCACACGCTCGAAGATGGCTCTAACAAAGCCGGAATTAATCACGAAGCTGCATCTCGAACATATACATCAACAGTTATGGACAAAGTTTAATAAATGGGCATCAGTCTACGGATGAGTCGCGATAGGGGCGAACGTCTCCATCCGAAATCGGCGAAAAAACGTTACATGTCGACTAGTGCGCTCGTGCCCTGCGATGCACGGCGAGGGTCGTGATCGTTCACACACATCCAGACGTACGTACGTACGTGTAGTTGTCTCTGGATGTGGATAATGCTGCAGAATGCCGTGCATCTGTATGGCCGCCATGAATTGCTTGCGTTCTCTGCGTGTATGTTCCTGCCGGGTAGCTTGAGGGATGCAACCGGATCGATCCACGAACCTACTTATATATCATAAATGTGTGGTAACCTGTGGATTTTGGTGTTCTGATAGATACAAGTGGATCGATCTATAGGTCAAATTAATAGATAATTTGTGAGTCAATTTATAGGTTGCTCGCTAATTTTACGTATAAACGGATTCGTAGGTTGATCCGTATGCATCGGCTATGTCTCGTAGAGGCCAGGGAAGTGTGCCGGGGTGTGTAGAGACCGGAAGTCGTTGTTGCTTTCGTTAGTGGAAAAAAGAGAGAATGTTTAGTTCCCAAAAATTTTTGTCTAAAAAGTTACATTGAATTTTTCGACACATGCATAAAGCATTAAATATAGATTAAAAAAACTAATTGTATAGTATGCATGAAAATCGCGAGATGAATCTTTTATGACTAATTAATTAATGATTAGCCATAAGTGCTATGGGTGTGTTTGGATAATGGGAAATGATAGGTGGGATTGGGATTGGGAAATGAATGAAGGGTTAGGATTAAATAGATGAGGGAGAATGAATGGTTAAGATTTAAAGAGAGAAATCATTTCCCTTAGACATTTGCCAAACACTACCTATAGTAACCCACATATACTAATGACGGATTAATTAAACTTAATAAATTCGTCTTGCGGTTTCCAGACGAGTTATGAAATTAGTTTTTTCATTCGTGTCAAAAACCCCTTCTGACCTCAGTCCAAAATCCGACGTGACATTCAATTTTTTTTCATGAAATAAACACACGTCAGGAGTGCACGTGAACGTGTTGGAGTGACTCGGATTTCGTTTTCCCGTAAATATATAATCAATCGATTTATGCTTGTTTTTCTTGTTGTCGTCGTCTTCCTTTTTGGTCATGGTAACCGATCGACTTCTTGTGTAGTAGTGTCATTAGGTGTGTCTGTGTGTGCGTCTTCTGAGAAGTAGAAAAAATGCGTGTGCGTTCTTTGTTTGTTTTCCTTTGGTAGAAAAAAACCAGACTCTTTTGTGGTGGGCCCATCCCAAAAACCACATCTAGAATAGACCATTTCAATTCACCTTCCTCCCTCTTCATCGCTTTTTTTTCCTCTTTTCTCGATTTCTGAATCCCCATTTGTGATAGAGCAAGGTCGCTGTGGGATAGGACTCCTCGATGAGGGATCAAAACCCTAACAGGTATGTCGCGCTTGTTTGGTTTAGTGCCCTACCAAATTATTGGTACTTGGTAGTGCCAAAACATAAGTTTTGGCACTACCAATATTTTCGTATGGTAGCATTTTAAATGAGTGGGCTTGAATTGATTCCAATTTGAAGCCAAATGTTATATTACGGTCAAGAAAGTTCTTGACCAAATTAACCATAGGCATTACCGTTCATTTGGCTCGAAACCAAACCATTACATTCACTATTCAAACTACCAAAAAAATTGGTAGGGCGCACGTCGCCTTCTCCGCTTCCCCTAGATCCGTCATACTGCCTCTGTCCCAAAAAAAAAATTAGAATTGATGTGTCACATTCAATACTAGATTGTTTTTTTAGAGACGGAATGAGTATTCGATTTGTGTTGGTCTGCTTCCTCGGTATGGCGCTCCTCTAGGATATAATAGCGGCCATAATAACAAGGTGTCATACGGTGGACTGATACAGCAAGATTCGCAACGCTGTACTGCATGTGTACAAAAACTAATCAAAACCGCACCTAACTCTGCTTAAGGGGGTTAAGTAACCGGTTTTATTAGTTGGGGTGTATGATGTCTAGTTTTTAAATTTAGAGGATTATTCGATCGATGTCGATAGTTCAGGGGCATTCCCATCGCATCAGAAGTTCCCTTCCAGAATAGGGGAGATTGGTCGAGAGGAAATCAGGGGAATTTGGAGCAAGGCCAGAGACAGATCACGTGGTTCGGCCTAGTCTCCTCTTCTATATGGGCTGTTCAAAATGTTCCCAGCGATGGGCCATTATTATGTTGGACCGGAGCGGTATTGTGGCCCACTACATTTGGGCCCATAAAGGAACGGTGTTGGATGAGTTGTTGCAGGCCGGACTGGTTTCAATTTGCGTACCAAGGCCCACGCGACGTGAGAAGAGGATGTTGCGAAGCAAATCAGAATGTTTAGTACCATACCGCTTGTTTTGGTGGAGGGGAGCTAGCCATTCGGGTATTTAAAGGGTGGTAGCTGCTCGGTTTAGACTCAAGCAGCTGCGTGGTGGGCACAAAGCGAACTATTCTTTCGCCTTTTACTAAAGAATACCGTGTGCGCGCCACAAATAGCAGCATACTCTTATTTATGGAGGGTGTTTTCTCTTTTTGAGAAAACGCTCTACAGATCAAATTTCAAAATTTTTGGAGGGTGTTCTCTTTTTAAATTTTTGGAGGCTGTTTTCTCTTTTTGAGAAAACGATCTACAGATCAAATTTCAAAATTTTAGTACTCTTATTTTCTCTTTTGTGAGAAAACGCTCTACAGATCAAATTTCAAAATTTTATTGGTACACAAAAGGAAACTCTTAAACTGAAAATTAGTTCATTTGGATATGATCATTTTTTGGAGGGTGTTTTCTCCATGTGAGAACGCATACAAATCAAATTTCAAAATTTTATTATTATTGGTACACAAGGAAACTCTTAAACTGAAAATTAGCTCATTTGGATTTGATCGTTTTTGGAGGGTGTTTTCTCTATGTGAGAAAACGCTCTACAAATCAAATTTCAAAATTTTAACAGAAGGAAACTCTTAAACTGAAAATTAGCTCATTTTGCCTTCGGAGTGGTGAAGCGGAGGGCCTTTGCTTGATCAAACTGGGCCAGCCCTTTAGGCTAGATGAGCTTTCCGCGAAAGCATGGGTGGGCTGGTAATAAAAAAGTCTATCTTGAACTAGTGGGCAGACGCAGGTCTTCGTGGTCTGGGAAAAGTAGCAATTTATTAAGTGGCCTGGAAGGTGACAACAAGCCCAGTTCCACTCCACCGAAGAAAAAAATGTAGACTTCGTCCACCACCTCGCTGGTATACACCACCATCCACGTGAAAAGCAAGCAAAGCATGACCATCTATATACTACTCCGTATTTGTTTAGCCATAGGCAATTGGATTAATATTTTAAATTATTCCCTATTTTCAATGAATTTTAAGTTCTTGGCAAGGCCTCGTTCAAGGACAAAGTTATAACCCTAATCCATATAAGAAAAAAAATAAAAGCTACTCAAAATCTAGTTTTTAACTTGCAAGATTGGGTCATGTATACTACTGTAAAAGTGGTGTCGTCCTTCTTCCATCCCTCATCTCACCAAACGTTGCGCGTCCCCATATATTATACGTGAGGAGCTATCAAATCCAATGTTTTATCCTCAATCACCATTCAGTCCACGAGACCACGAGCATGTTACTTATAGCTTTTAAAAAGCCCGCTGAAAATCTACATGCTGATTTAGGCTTTACCTTTTGTCTTACAATCTGACATATAAATAGAGCATAAAATTGTTTAGTATTTCAAATATTAAATATACGTGTTGTTTGGAGAGCTTAAAATTCTAAAAACAACTAGTTAGTAGCCAATTTCTAAGAATTTGATAAAAGGTATTTCCTCGTTTTTTATGTCTAGTCTATTATTTTATTCTGTAACTACAGATTATCATAAGCTAGATGAAAATTTGGATTCTTTTATAGATTATCAAAAGCTAGATGAAAATTTGGATTGTTTAAAAGAGTTGGAGAGATCCCACGGGAAATTATAGCTGTTATAAGCTCCTCAACAATGGTAGTAAGCAATCAAAAAGACTTTGGATAATAAAATATTGGTCCACTATACGATTACTCCGAATTGTGCGAAACAACTATGAATTAGGCGTCTGATTTTTTCACCCCTTATATAGAAATGTTTCAGTGGTCAATCAAGCAATATTTTAACTCAAAAAGCAGTGAAATACAATTGAATCACAAGATGAAACAAATGATTTTAAGCTATTGAAACATCTATATATCCGAGTAAAATCGAGGACAAAAAAAATAAAACACCATCCAAAACCCACATCAACATTTTTTCGAACTAACGAAAGTTCCGGATGCATGGATTGAAAACAATGAAAAATTCACAAGCATCCATCTCCTCCCATGTGTGCTTTTGGCAGTGAAGCGATGACGTCGTCCTCGAACATGCTACCCTTCTAGAACATGAGAGGAGAAGAAGGGCCACCGCCATCTAGATCTGAGCAACACGTTGTGGGTCTCGACATTGTAAAACACGGATAAGTTCTTGGCAATGAGCCGGACCATCGGCGGCGGTGAAGATCTGCCATGGGTCCTCCTCCCCTTGCCTCTTCGGGTCGCTCTAGAACAACAACCATAGCTTGGAGAGCCTACCCATGACCTTGCAATACACCTTGCGAGCAACACATGTCCTCCTCGCTATTGTACTCCGTGGTCACCCTAAGCCCTGGCTGCCTCCATCGCGGAGGTGGTAGTGGCCGGGGGAGGGGGGGCAGGAAGGTGAAGAGGCAACGAGCCATGGCTAGAGGTTGGGGATTTAGAGGAGGCGGCGAAGGTCATGGGGGCGGATGAAGCTACGCGGAGCGACAGAGGTAGTGGTGAGAAGAATCAAGGAGTGCCCGATATTTTTATCTTTCGTCGAGTGTCCGAGTAGGAGTGTTTTCGCTGTGTACACGCCGACGTGGGTCCATAGAAAATCAGAAAATGCCTGGGCAAATCTCATGTGCACGGTGCACGGCATGACGTGGCAGACCGAGCGCACGCACGTTGCTCCACCCCCACGCCGGCCCCACGTGTCAGCGAGCCAGCCAGGCCCATCGCTGCCCTTCCTTCTAACCCGCGGAGAGCGAATGAACCAAGCCGCCTTCGTTTTTTTCTTTCTTCCCAGACTTTTTCTCCAAGTTCAACTCCGCCTCCTCCCTCCTCCCTCCCCCCGATCTCGGGAGCCATGTCGTGGCGGTGGGCTCTCGCGCGGCGCGTCGCCGCGCTGGGCGCGACGAGCGGCGGTGGGGACGGCGCCACCGCCCAGGCGCAGCGGCTCTTCTCCTCGGCGGCTGCCCTCCTCGGGAGGCACCCTCCACCGCCGTCGCCGCCGCACTACCAGATTCGGAGCAAGGTCCCCTCCTCTTCCTGTATTTACTAATGCTCTCTCTCTTGTGGTTTTCCTGTGACGTGCCTCGTCGATCGGTGCGCGGGTGGGTGGTGGCGGAGCTGCCCTTCCCTGGCCTGCCCGCAATGTGTTTGTGTTTATGCCGACTAGGCGACCAGTGTAGTAGTGTACCTTCCGGAATCATTCTCGTAGTTGTAGAGAGGTACTGTGTGCTAGTTGTCAAATTGGAATGACTGGGGTGGAAAGATTGAGAGATTACCGTGCGTGTATACTTTAGAGAGGATTTGTTCTTCTTCTGTTTGTGCTGATAGGTTCTGTGATTTTTGGTGTGGATTAGTAGGTGGTGGGTTGCAGAGGAGCTACTTTCGTGAGCTCGCGATGGTTACATGATGCTCAGTACCAGGTTCGCCAGGATGGGTTATCAAGGTCTGAGGTAGGCGAAGCCTTGTTTCTCCAATGATTTGTTTATGTGGGTGCTCATTCAGTTTGTAATGATCTCAGTTTTTGTGCATTTTCTTTTGGGAAGGAAGGTGTGGAGCCCCATTATAATAAATAAACTGCACATACATAATCTATTACCAAGGCACAAAAATAATCTTTCGAGTGCCATCCACCTATATACATGACCATATTTTCAGAATATGTCTAGGTCTAGCGACAGAACCGATGGGAAAAATGGGCTGTTGCCATTGTGACATACCTTTGGAATCCCACATGTTATTCTGCTATGTGGCCCGCTATTTGGGTTGCCTGATTGCTTGCATTATCTTTTTAGAGCTCTCATTTATTGCATAGTAGCGTTTCTTAGTGATACAGTTTGATTAATACCTGTTTGATGCCAATCTTTGTGCACTGCCTGTGCTGGCCATCATGAAGATTACATACCCCAATTATTAAAGATATGCAGTTTCTTCATTTACAAATCAACTTATAGAAAATGGCAATGCTGCCAAAAAAAAGACCCATTCAGTTTTCAATTGATTGATACACTTGTTAGGCAGGCACACATGTTGACCCTTTAATGGAATCAGTATGTTGCATTGCGAACCTAACAAGATAATTTACAACCATGCATTATTATCTAAAAAGGTCTGAAACTAGAATGAAATGATCTGTTCAGGAACAAAAAATCATGCTGATCTAATTCTATTACCGGGTAATCAATGAAAAACCTTTTTTGTTGTTCGGTATGAGAGTTAATTGTGAAAATTACTGGTGTGCACCCATTTTAAGTGTCTGTAAGTCTTAAAATTCCCCTGATTTCAGGAACAGCAGGATCCATTTGAGTTGGTTGCTGATGAGTTGTCACTTCTTGCAAATAGGCTACGATCCATGGTAGCTGCTGAGGTTGGTTACACCTTGATTCTTCTGAGTAGACATGTCTGGTTATTTGGGTCTACTCTGCTGATCGCAAGATGATTGCATATGCTTCATTGACCTAGTGATTATCACATCGTCATTTTCAATGGTTCCTAAATAGGCTTCAGACTGAGCACTACTTTTTTTTTTTGCAGGTCCCCAAACTGGCATCAGCTGCTGAGTATTTTTTTAAGGTGGGAGCTGAGGGTAAAAGATTCAGACCCACGGTAATATCTCAGTCATGCTATTTATTGTATACTCGTTAATATCCATGCTTCCATTATCCTTTATTCATATTTGTTTTGAATGTTGTATGCTCTATTGGCAGGTATTATTGTTGATGGCATCAGCTCTGAAATTCCCCTTATCAGATTCAACAGAAGTGGGAGTTTTAACTATACTGGCAAATAAGCTCCGCACGAGACAGCAAAATATTGCCGAGATAACTGAAATGATTCATGTTAGTAGAGCAGTTTCCATTCAGAACGTTTTTTAAAAAAGAAGAATTTCAAGCTGATGTCTATCACAGGTTGCAAGCCTTCTACATGATGATGTACTGGATGATGCTGACACTAGGCGTGGCGTCAGTTCGTTGAATTGCATTATGGGGAACAAGGTATTGTAAGTCACACGAACTGCATACGCAGTGTACTAAGTGAGTATTAGATACTCTCATCAAGAACACACACATCACCTTATACACACACAAAAGGATAGCGTGAAGATGTTTTTAAAGTTTCTGGGGGCATCATTGTTCATCAATTACTTATTACTCACGGAGATGGTACTATTTAAATTATCTTTACACCAGTATTCCACAAATTATTAATTTCTTATGCTTTCAGCTTTCTGTTCTGGCTGGTGACTTCCTCCTGTCTAGAGCATGTGTGGCACTTGCAGCGCTTGGGAACACAGAGGTACTTGGATATTGTTAATCTATTTGTAATAGTCTCCAAGACAATATCATACTTATTTGTAATAGTCTAAAGGGCTGAAGTTTAAGTGGCCATGCTCTATTCTGGTTACTTGATTCTTTTCCACTCATTGTTTCACATGTGATCTCATGTCCATGTACTTGGTCTGATCTCATGCCATTTGCTTTATTGGGGATGCACGTTTCTTGGCCTCCACGTTGAGCTTATGAATCATAGTGGCTCAACTCCTAGTGTTGTCTTGGAATGTATTTCTTACCATCATTTTCTAGCCAAGCTCATACTGTATTTCTGGATTCACTCTTGTGATTGCAGTGCTAGCCCTTTTTTCTTGGTAGTTCTGTATCCTACCAAAGCACCAATTGATTTCTCTACATTGTTTCTTCAGGTGGTATCTCTAATGGCTACTGCTGTAGAACATCTAGTTACTGGTGAAACCATGCAAATCTCCACAAGTAGAGAGCAAAGGCGAAGGTAGTTGCTCTAATACCTAAATCTAAGATAATGATATTTGAAATGCTTGCAGTATTTGTTTATTCATGTACTTTATTTTCTGTATTTAAATACTCCCATTTGACAGTTCTATTACGATTCCGAACAATTTGCAGTATGGATTACTACTTGCAGAAGACGTACTACAAAACAGCATCATTGATATCAAATAGCTGCAAGGCTGTCGCTATTCTTGCAGGGCACACTGCTGATGTGTCAATGCTCGCATATGAATATGGTCGAAACCTGGTTTGTGAAACATCTTATAGTTTCCTTCCCATTTTTGAAGCTAGATTTCTTTCTTAGCTAATGCTGTGAACCTTCCAGTGACTTAGTTAACTTGGGATCCTTGCAGGGTTTAGCCTTCCAGTTGATCGACGATGTTCTTGATTTCACAGGCACTTCTGCATCCCTTGGGAAGGGTTCATTAACTGATATCCGTCATGTAATAACAGCCATCCCAATTTTCCTATTATATTTTATCTTAGCAACTTAATATCCATTTAACCTCCAACAAACATAGAATTAAGAGCTCAACAATTATTTAGAACGTTTATTTAGTGTAGAATACAAATGAAATTGACTAATAAGCATATCCTTCGTCATGCCCTTTGTAACTGTGTAAGCTGCTGTCTTGAACTTGAGTACTTAACACACCTGATAGCTTAGGCTTTAATTTGGAATTAACACCAGTGATTTGTATTGGTCTAATTGTGTAAGCATCTCAGTCGATGGGTATTTTACTCTTTTCAGCCTTATCTATCATTTTTCACATACTAGAACCATATAATTTATTACTACTATTAGAAGTTAACTCATATAACAATAATATTCTGAAGTCTGAACCCTATTGCTTGTACGAATACTTTTGTGCACCTTGTAGTAATCTAGTGAAATTAGGTGTAAAATATGGTATCAACATTTATTTTCATAGTTCTGTTTTTTACCTAATAACTTGTAATTACCAGCATATCCAGTTACAATGGTGTCGTGTGACTGCTGATTCTCTCTCTTAGGAAGTGCTTACACTGTTTGACATTCGTTGGCATTCATAATGCAGGGAATCATTACCGCACCTATGCTTTATGCGATGGAAGAATTCCCACAACTACATGAAGTTGTTGACAGGGGTTTTGACAATCCTGCAAATGTTGAGCTTGTGAGTAAATCACTCTGGATTACAAACATGCTTTCTCTAATTATTTACACACCCTTTGCAAATGTCTCACACATGGCAGATGAACATCATACTATTATACATAAAAGCCATATTTATTTATGGTAACATGATACTTGGAAATGTTAAAAAGAATTGGTTTTCAACAAATATAAACCTATTTCATGATTTTGCAATTTTAATCCAGTAATCATTTAATTTCTGATGCTGCTTATCTTCAAGATTTGTTTTGAATCTTTCACTGGGAAGCTGAAGGAAAGTGGCTTAAACTGCCATACTGTTGCAATAGTTATCATATGGTTCATATCCACATTGCATGATGAGCTACTGGGTAAAAGTAACTGCCGTAACTTAACGGTCTACACTTTATAAAATTACAGGCTCTTGACTACCTACAGAAGAGCCGCGGGATTGAAAAGACGAAAGAGCTTGCAAGAGAACATGCTAACCGTGCAATCAAAGCCATAGAAGCTCTCCCAGACAGCGATGATGAAGATGTTCTGACATCAAGGCGTGCTCTTATTGACATCACAGAGAGAGTCATCACTAGAACAAAATAGCAACTGTTAGCATTCACAAGGTGGAGAACTGGAGATAAGGCTGATTTTCGCCACAGGCGTGGTGTTCCACATGGAAATTTTTGTACACTTTGGTCATTGCATTCTTTTTCATTGTCCAAGTTTTGTGTAGCGTGGATCAAAATTAGGATCTGAATCTATGGATCGGTATTCCTCAGGATCACCCCCACTCTGCAGCTCTAGTGTTCTTAGTTACGGGTTGCAGCAAAATCTGTGCATTAGTATTACTGATTGCAATTATCACCAGACTGTAGCACTGTAGCCATATAAGTGGAAGCTTGAAACATAATATACGAGGAAAATGGATCGGCTCTCCTATCATGAGAGCACGATTTCGATATGTTTCCCTACACTTCTCTTGTTGCTTCTGAAGAGAAATCTTGTATGCTTAACTTTGATTGTTTTCAATCTTCCAAGATTAGGCGCATTACAAAATATATTGATGTGACCCACATTTTCATCAATCATCTCTAGGCATCTAAGCTAATAAGAATGAATTTGTGATTCCAATTTACAAAGGGCATAACATGAATTGGTGGATTGAAATTGGCCATCTTCTACTACTAGGATTGGCTCCAGAATCTTTCCTTGGCCCATGCAATGGCCTCGTCCACGGCGGCGGCGCCGACGCTGTCGATGTCGCCGCCGCCGTCGTCGTCCATCAGCAACGGCGCCCTCTCCCTCACCTCCATCACCACCTCCTCCAGCCGCCGCGGCGTCCTCGGCAGCGGGTTGCCGAACGCCGACGACGACGCGGCGGACGGCGGCGAGTAGTAGTACCCGTAGTCGGCGTGAGAGTACTGGGACCACTCGGTCGCTGTGTCGGTGTCGGTCGCCGCCGGCGACCGCGCCCTCCTGCCGCCGGCGCGCGTCCGCCGGAAGCTGTGCCCGTTGCTGGTCGTCTCCGGGTTGGACGTGAAGCAGCAGAAGCCGCCGCCGCCGCGGTGGTGGTGACGGTGCTGCTGCGCCGCCGCGTGGCTGCTCGCCGCGCTGCTGTGGTTCGTCGCCGCCGTCCTGCCGGCGTAGTAGTAGCAGCGCGACGCCGGGTACGCCGCCGTCGAGCACGTGAAGCTGCTCTGGTAGTCGCATCTCGTCGACGCCGTCGACGGCGGCGACGAGTCGTACCGCCGCGACGGGATCGCGATCGGCCTGCACGTACGCACAATGTTCTTGAGAATTACTAGTGTGCTTACGCTAATTAATCTGGTTAATTAGTGCGTGTGATTTAATTTGGCATTAACGTGATGAACACAATATGTGCATGTAGCTTCACGTGGCGCGCATGCACACCTGAGTTTGGAAGCGAAGGAGGAAAGCGTGGCGTCGCCGCCGCGGCAGCCGGAGGAGGCGGCCGCCGGCCGGTAGAAGGCGGGGCCGGCGCCGAACTCGTCGGAGCTGACCACCGACGACGACTTCGTCGACCTCGACCTCGACCTCGCGTGGCGGCCGGCGCCGAAGATGTCGTCAAAGAAGCCCTCCTCGGTGGGCACGACGGCCGCCGCCGCCGCGGCGCCCCGGCGGCAGAACGCGTCGGCGGCGCCGCCGTAGTACACGTGGTGGTGCTGCTGCTGCGCCATCGCCGGGGAGTGGTAGCTCTCGGCGGCGGCCTCGCCGCCGTAGAAGCTGCGGAGGAGCACCGTGCGCGGCGGCCCGCCGAACACGTCGCGGAAGTCGTCGGGCGCGAGGCTCTGCCGCCCGCCGCCACCGCCGCCGCCGGCGTGGTGGTCCGACGACCTCTGCCGCGGCAGCACCGACCCCATCGTGCACCTCCACGACTCGTCCATCGCCGCCGCCGCCGCCGCCGATGACACAAGCTGGCAAGCTAAGGCAATGTGTGTGTGAGCTGAGCTCAGCTTGAGATCTCTTTATACAGAGACAAGGGCAAGTCAAGTAGGTAAGAAAGATAGATTGATTCTTTTGGGCACTGGATGCTTATATATATATAAATTCATGGCTGCTACTGTATGATACTATGATCTGTGTCACTCTCTGCAGGTACAGAAATAGTACGAACAAGTACTACTAATCTCGCATTGGATTTTGCAGCAAATTAAATGAGATGGAAATCAATTAATTAGGTCAAAATAGAATTTCACACCAAACAGTTCAGACCAGTGTAGTATTTGTGATGATCAGGGCATTCTGATCAAGTATATATGTACTGTTGAATTACATGCCAGTCAAAGATTATGGAAAGGTCTTGGTGCATGATTTAGTACTCAGTTTAACACAATCATGTGCAACAGCTGCTAATCCTACCACATGTAGAACATGGATTGTTATATGCACATAGAGGCCAAAAAGTTAAAACCAGTGTAATACTGTATTAGTTGTCAAGTAAATTAGCTAACAGCTTTTGTGTTGGTCTGCTTAGCTGTTGTAGTGTTATCTGATAATACAAATGGTGCAATAGGAGAGTAATCAATTAACTGGTAGTAATACTTTATTGGAGAGGGGAAGCATGTGAGATGGGATGATTATGTTTTGCCATCCTCTTTGCAGACACCACATCATGGTGGTTGATCCATAGCCTCATTCCAATCCACCCTCACTTTTTATCATACAGAAAATTTTCCACTGACTTTGCCACTTCAGACTAACATCTATTCTGTGTTCTTGTTAATTGATTCTTTAATTCTGGTGCCTAGCACACAATTGTGAGGATAGATTAGGAAATTAGTGAGGTACAATAATTATAAATTTCAAATCCTAAAAAGACCAGGGCCAATCCAGTGTTCATGGAAAAGCTATCAGACAGTCAGACAGAGACAGATCAAACTGCTTAATTATAATTAGTCCAGTGTCAAGTTCAGCTATGGTCAAGTAGAAACAGGTCAGTGTTAATTGAAACACTACAACTCAGGAGCAGCTCATGATCATGCTGCAAATCATGTGGAGCTTGCTTAAAGCTGTAAACTGATGGGGCTAAAAGTTGCTGCAAGTTGTGACTGCAGATGCAGCAACCATCTTGCTAAACAATTCCACTAAAATCTTTGGCAGAATCACAACAATCCCTTCTTTCACTAGCTAGTTGAGAAACATTCCAAGATCCACATCCAACAGATCTAACTGTGACTCATGGTATATTAATACTTTTGTAATAACAATACATAACTAATTAGCACATCAACTCAGTATCTAATAATCTATCAGAGAATCTAACTATTTCTCTCGGCATCAGACCTAAGCATTAAGCAAAAGTAGAGCCTAAAGCACACTCATTAGCTGCATATGACAGAGTTGCTTCCTCCTGAAACCATCTTTCTCCTTGGGACCCTTGTGTTCTTCTTCCCTGCTGATCAGTCACTCACCTGTGGACACAAAATTCAGAATTAAGAGACCAGGTCTGTTCATCTGATTCATTGCCCATCATGAACACAAGTCAAATGTCGAGCTTGACTGAATCCATGCGCATGCATGCATGCATGAATTCATGCATCCGCTTTCCAGAGAGAGAACTCGATTGGGTTAAAACGCATCGATCCTTTCAGAATTCAGATTCAGATAGCTGCATGGGCAGCTATAGGTTCTTTCTTGCAGCTAGCATCGATCACTGGGAGAGGAAGCAGACAGACAGCGAGAGGATCAAGCAGAATGATTCCGTGTCCGGCAAAAGATATGAAATGATCGGCAGCGACGGCGCTGCTTTGCAGGAAAACGCGCGATGATGCGCATGATTCGTTGCTGTCTCCTTCCTCTCAGGCAAAAGCTCGCGCCGCTAAAAGTTTTCGCAACCAAAGAAGCAGCTGGGCTTTATCTCGAGCGATTTCTGAAGAAGCAAACTAAGGCTGAAAAGGAAGCTGCAAAGAGCTAACGAACAAGATCAACAGTGCAATCTAAGCCACTAATTAAGTAATTTTTCAGATAATGGCAATATTTCACTGAGATAAGAAGCTTTCATTGATCCATATGTGCCATTTCAGATGCATCTGCAGGTGAGATTGTATGAAGGTGCATTGGATTAGTTAAAGCTAATAATTGATTTGTACAATGAGCAAAATGATTATGTTCAGCAAAGGAAATGATTATTCAAGTGGCTTAATTTGCGGGTAATTTTGAGACAGGACCATGATGATGCATCCCAAATTAGCAACACATAATGGTGGTTGAAGAACATATATAATGGCCTTTAGGTTTCTTATGCCAATGCAGGCATACATGTGGACCAACCCACAATGTTCAGAAAACCAAACCATGCATGCAAATTGCAGCTCTTTCCAGGCTTTAAAAGAAGCAAAGCTCACAACTTTACACACACATACATGCATGAGACCAAATTCCACCTTTTTCTTTTCCTTCTCTTGCACTTCCTGACCAGAAAAGAATGAGCAGCATGCAAACTTTATGTCAGAGCTCTAGTATATACTCATCTCATACAGTTGGCAGCAAGAAAAAGAAAGATTCATGCAAGACAATGCGAGGATATAAACTATGCAGAATTTCACCTTTCCTCCCATCTTTGCACATTTGCATGCTTGACTATGCTCTATGTATGTTCGATGAAAATTTCTGAAGCTCAGTGCAGCTGCTTTGGTTAGCCTAGTAAGCAGTAGAAAGTTAAAGATCCAAATGGTAGATTTTGGCTTTAAACATTGCATGGTTTGAGAACACTTTTGTTAATTAACTTTACAACTTTTACATATTTAATGGTGTGTGCACAAAGTTGACACGGAATTGCAAGAACTAGATGGCTAGCCTAAGTGAACTTTCTGAACTTCATGTCTCTGTACAAGGAAACACACATCTTTCAGAGCTCAAGTAGGCTATGTAGTAAAAACCAGGAGGCAATATACACACCTCAACTTCTGAAGAACTCTAGTTTATAGTTGCATCTGATCAACATTATGTCCACCTGTTCATAAAGGCTGTAATCTTTTTGTGTCATCCAGGAGAATTGGAGAAAGAAGAGGATAATGTCCCTGCTACATTTGTCTGAAAATGAGAAAGACCCAGCTTGCAGTCCTATATGGGCCGAAATCATCTGGCCCATTTGGAATCCATTGTTGGGCCTGTCCATTGGTCCGATTCTCCTTTTGTTATTGGACAGGTTACTCTGCTCAAAACCCTAATGGGCCTCTAACTTTTGATGCAAGCACTAACTCTGGGCTTCTCATGTGCATTTGAAAAAGGCACAGTTTCAAGGCTGTTCAGATTGATGCCATTTTCAACCATTTCATTTTTGGTAAAGTTGCCAAAAAAATATCTACATTTAGTTTGTTGCCAAATTTAGTAAATACATAAGAAATCCTGCCAAAATTTTGGCAATATTGCCAACTTACCAAAATTTTAGAATTGCCAAAATTTGGTAAGATTTATTTTGGCTACAATCTGAACAGTCCCTTCATCTCTGTCTGAAAAAAAAAGGAAAACGCATAAGTGAGTTTGATTCTTGAAAAGAATTCCAATTTGGAACTGCATTTCCTGGAGGAAATAAACTTGAATAGCTCTGAAGCTCTTATAGAAACACCACATCAATTATGAAAATGGAATTATTATGTCTTTGTGAAAACAAAAATGGGGATCCAATCGATTCTTGAATGAAGGCACATGCCAAGCAAATATGCCATGACAGTGGCACAGCAATGTCTCTAGAGAGGTCGGCATGGTGAGGATCGAGCTGGCCATGGATGGAGAGTATCAATGTATCATGCAGCATTGCAGCTAGGGATCTGATCAGCAGCATATATATCGATCTATAATCTGTGTGCACTTTGACTCATCCAAGTCAGAAACACACACCTGAATCTGAAGGGAATCTTTTGGCTGATCAACCTGACCAGCAAGTAGCTGCCACTGTTTAGAGTAAGTAAAGGCTATCACTACCACTTGTGCAGTTGCACGCATGGGCACACACGACGCAGCCCACTGATGACTGAACCCACTGGCCTCCTCCATACCTTTGCATGCTTTCTGCTGCAAGCCATAATCTCACTGGAAAAAAAGAAATGAGCAATTTGCATTCACAGATTGCAGATGCGTCTCTCTTATCATATCTCTTGATGCAGTCGCAACTGTTGATGCACATGTGTGTCAAACTGCAGCAGTGACATGCACACACTGTGTGTGCATGTCACTGCTGCAGTTTGAGTGACCGGCTTCAGAATCATGCATCGATCAGCTGCTGATCAGTGTTCAGTGATCTTCAGCTAGGAGTAGCTCAGAAGAGCATCATCGCTTGCTAGCTGAAACAGTCCAAAGATCTCCAGCCTGCAACATCATGCAGTTGAAGGCATGGGGCAGGCAGCACAATCGAATCGATCACAACAATATACTATCAATCAATTGGCAGTGTGTGTGATAATACATAAAGTTGCAGAAGGAAAAAAAAAGAGGAGATGAATCAAGAAAAGATATCCCTGCATACATGCGTGCCTGGTTTTGTGCAGAATCGATGAATGAATGAGAGAGAGAAAATAAAAGCCTTCTGCTATGCATGCTGCTGATGAGGTGTTTGTGTCATGGACATGTGGGGTCCCTGCATATGCTGCCCCTGATTTTGAGTGTGTGTGTGATGACCTGATTTCTTCAGTACTTTCACTCTCCTTTTCAGCCATTTTTCTATGCCCTCTGCTTGCCTGCTTGTCTGCTGCTGATCCCCTTCTGCTCGCGTGTTAGGTTAGGTACGTACTGCGGCGTCACCCATGCATGCATATATCCTGCATGTTGCTGTTGAGGATTAAGAATTTTGTCATGCTTTGCTATGTCAGTACATGTACTATCTATAGCTAGCAAGATGTGAGAATCTTGGCTAATATATGCTGCATCTGTCCGTCCTAGAAAAAAACCTAACTTCTGGCTACGAATCTAGACATAGATTATGTAATAATCATCATGCTATTTTTTTTCTTCTGCAGATGAAGAGGTGAATGAAACAGAAGAACAGTGCAAATGCTTGGATGTCACAGTGCATGAGTATGTGTGTGTGATTGTGTGAATGCCACCATCTGCAGGGAGGGACCATGCCTGCCGACATGCATGGCCGAGAAAGGTACACCACGATCGAGAGCGTCGGTTGTGTATCATATGCAAGCAGCCATAGCCAAGTAGCACAAAAAGCTAAACCTTACTGCTCTTGGACCATGCTTGCTTGCTAGCTGCATTGCAGTTAATGATGTTTGAGCATGTACTTTTTTTGAGTGTCTATTTATTTTCGATTGGTATCTATGGATTGATCACAAGCCGAAACATGGTTAGAGCTCTAATATGCCTTGAACTTATACTGAATTCAATTAATCTAAATCTCGTAACATTTTCTGATCTATTTGATAGCCGCCAATTAAAAGGAGACATTTTCGCAATTTTTGTTATAGCCCTTGCGGCTGCTGAAGCAGCTATTGGATTATCCATTCTTTCTTCCATCCATCGTAATAGGAAATCAACTCGTATCAATCAATCTAATTTTTTGAATAATTAGACATAGAATCTTCTAAACAAAGGGACACATATAATAATAATATGAAATATTAACATGAATACTATTTATTATTTGAGAATATCTATTTTTTGAGTAGGTTATTCCATAGTATTCTTTTTTACTTAGTTGAATTTTTGCAATTCATTGATATTGCAATTTGAATATTGCAATAATTTATATTGAAAAGACGATAGCCAATTTATTGGCTAATTCGAATTCGTATATACAATTCGTATAATTATGATTGTTGAAGCCCAAAATTAAAGTCTCTTGGCTCTTTTCATGCTTTCTCACAAACGGATTAAGAAATATATTGCATTATTTGTTGAAGTTTGGATAAACCATTGCTTCGTCTGGTGTCTACAATACATTTGATTGATATAGTACTAATTTCATTTTGACCAGATCGAAAATTTTTATGTTGAAAAGGAAAATTTATAGATCCAATGTCACATTCCGTAAAAATTTATGATACATGTATAGGATGCACTCAATGTGTACGAGCTTGTCCAACAGATGTATTAGAAATGATACCTTGGGATGGATGTAAAGCCAAGCAAATTGCTTCCGCGCCAAGAACCGAAGATTGTGTGGGTTGTAAGAGATGCGAATCCGCCTGCCCAACAGATTTTTTAAGTGTCCGCGTTTATTTAGGACCTGAGACAACCCGCAGCATGGCTCTATCTTATTGATACGTTACAAAAAATTCCACTTGAATCGTCTGATTCCTCTTTACCGAAGAAGCCTGTGCTCAAAATAATCGAGCACGGGCTTTTCTGGTCAAAACGTATCTTGTCTTTATCACTTTATCATGAGTTCTTTTCCTTGGTTAACAATACTTGTTGTTTTGCCGATATTTGCGGGTTCATTAATTTTCTTTTTACCTCATAGGGGAAACAAAATCGTTAGGTGGTATACTATGTCTATTTGTTTATTAGAATTCCTTCTAATGACTTATGCATTCTGTTATCATTTCCAATTGGAGGATCCCTTAATCCAATTAAAAGAGGATTCTAAATGGATAGATGTCTTCAATTTCCACTGGAGATTGGGAATCGATGGACTTTCATTAGGATCTATTTTATTGACAGGATTTATGACTACTTTAGCTACTTTAGCAGCTTGGCCGGTTACCCGGAATTCCCGATTATTCTATTTCCTGATGCTAGCAATGTATAGCGGTCAAATAGGATTATTTTCTTCGCGAGACCTTTTACTTTTTTTTATCATGTGGGAGTTAGAATTAATTCCTGTTTACTTACTTTTATCCATGTGGGGGGGGAAGAGGCGTCTCTATTCAGCTACAAAGTTTATTTTGTATACTGCAGGTGGTTCCATTTTTTTCTTAATCGGAGTTCTAGGTATGGGCTTATACGGTTCCAACGAACCAAGATTAGATTTGGAAAGATTAATTAATCAATCATACCCTGCAACATTGGAAATACTATTTTATTTTGGCTTCCTTATTGCTTATGCTGTCAAATTGCCGATTATACCCCTACATACGTGGTTACCAGATACCCATGGGGAAGCGCATTACAGTACATGTATGCTTTTAGCGGGAATCCTATTAAAGATGGGAGCATACGGATTGATTCGGATCAATATGGAATTGTTACCTCATGCTCATTATCTATTTTCCCCTTGGTTAGTAATAATAGGAGCGATGCAAATAATCTATGCAGCTTCAACTTCTCTTGGCCAACGCAATTTCAAAAAAAGAATAGCCTACTCCTCCGTCTCTCACATGGGTTTCATTATTATAGGAATTGGTTCCATAACCAACATTGGACTCAATGGAGCTATTTTACAAATATTATCCCATGGATTTATTGGGGCTACACTTTTTTTCTTAGCGGGAACGGCTTGTGATAGAATGCGCCTTGTTTATCTCGAAGAACTGGGAGGGGTTTCTATCCCAATGCCAAAAATTTTTACCATGTTTAGTAGCTTTTCAATGGCTTCTCTTGCCTTACCAGGAATGAGTGGTTTTGTTGCGGAATTAGTAGTATTTTTTGGACTAATTACTAGTCCAAAATTTCTGTTAATGCCAAAAATGCTAATTACTTTTGTAATGGCAATTGGAATGATATTAACTCCTATTTATTTATTATCTATGTTACGACATATGTTCTATGGATACAAGCTATTTCATGTTCCAAACGAAAATTTTGAGGATTCCGGCCCGCGAGAACTCTTTCTTTTAATCTGTATCTTTTTACCAGTAATAGGAATCGGTATTTATCCAGATTTTGTTCTCTCGCTATCCGTTGACAGGGTAGAGGCTCTGTTATCCAATTATTATCCTAAATAGGATTTTTTTTCTTCTACTAGTCCGCTCTATATTCCATAGTGGAAATACTAAAAAATTCAGAAAAAAGTAAAAGAGTCTAATTAGATCTATCTCGAATTTTTGAGAACCCTTTGAGAAGGCGTTCAAGGGGTTCTCAAATCAAACACAAAAATGGAAGTTTTTTCCATTTCATTAAGGTTTTATGTTATGTAATCATTTAGATGGGTAATGTAAATGAACCATAACTATGTAAACCTATTCCTAATAGATTGATACCAAAATAACAGATCCAAATTATAAGAAATCCTATGGAAGCTACAAATGCTGACTTCGTACCCTTCCAATTTGGATTTGTTCTACTATGTAAATAAATTGCAAATATGGTCCAAGTAATAAATGCCCAAGTTTCTTTAGGATCCCAATTCCAGTAGGATCCCCACGCCTCATTAGCCCATACTGCTCCACAAAGAATACCTATGGTTAAAAGGGTAAACCCTAGACTAATGACACGATAACTCCAAGAATCCAAACGCTCAATTAATTGATATTTGTAATAATTTGGAAATAAAGGAAAAAAGGTGCTTTTTAAAGCACTTCTTTTTGCATAGAAATATTCAATCTCATTAAAGAAAAATGTTTTAAGCAAAACATTTTTCTTCTTTTTCGAAAAGAAATCTAAATTCTTTCGAAATCTAATCATTAGAAGAGCGGCGGATAATAAGGATCCGCACAAAAGAGTCGCATAGCTTAGTAACATCATACTGACATGCATCATTAACCACTGAGATTGTAGAGCAGGTACTAGTATTGTGGATTGATGCATTTCAGTTAAAAGACCCGACGTGGCAAAGCCTTGCGTTAAAATAGTACTCGGCGTAGTTATTGTGCTTAAATCATTTTTAGAGTTCTGTATCTTAGGAATCATATGAAGAATATACAGAGCCCATGAAAGGAAGATCAATGACTCATATAAATTACTTAATGGAAAATGTCCCGAAGAAGCCCAACGAGAAACTAAGAATCCTGTTATACAGAAAAAAGTGGCTATCATTCCTTTTTCTGACGAATCACGCAATCCCCCAAGTTCACGAACTAATAAGGTTATTAAATGAATCGTAATCACAATTGAAATTGTTGAGAAAGAAATATGAGTTAGTATATGTTCTAAAGTTGCAAATAGCATAAGGAGAAGGTCCCATTACAAAATTGGAAATTTCGAATTGAATCCATTTTATTTTATAATCTATTGTATTCTTTTTCGAGACTGCCGCCACTCGGACTCGAACCGAGATGCTTGAGCACTGCTTCCTAAGAGCAGCGTGTCTACCAATTTCACCATGGCGGCTAAGTTGAAATAACAGGTTTATTAAAAGAATATTAAGTTATTTTCTCGCGAATCGTCGAGATTGGAAGATTCCATAGAATTTAGGACATTAGAATCTTCATTAAAATAGACTTCGTTTGGTAGTATCGTTGCGAATTTTTTAACAAAAAAATTCTTGCTTTGCCCAATAGAAACTTTGAAAGAGTTGGAACAATTTTTTCTCAGTTGCAATATAGAACTAATTTTTTTGTTAATTTAGGATAAGATAGGTAGAAGTTGCTTGGATGTTACAGTGCATGAGTATGTGTGTGTGATTGTGTGAATGCCACCATCTGCAGGGAGGGACCATGCCTGCCGACATGCATGGCCGAGAAAGGTACACCACGATCGAGAGCGTCGGTTGTGTATCATATGCAAGCAGCCATAGCCAAGTAGCACAAAAAGCTAAACCTTACTGCTCTTGGACCATGCTTGCTTGCTAGCTGCATTGCATGCATCCACAGGAACAAGGATACTGACATGTGGTGACTGAGAACTCACAGATGATCAGGAACACGCCGTGGAAGTGCAGAGAAAAGAAGCGTGTGAAGGTGAAGCATATGCAGCTCTAGTAGCTAGTCAAACTCTGAATCAATCGTGTATTGCATTGCATGATGCATGGGCCCTAGCTCAGATATCACACGTATCAGTAATTCAGTATTCAGATAAACCGACCTGCAGTGTGATGTTCAGACGAAATTGGGGAGAAATGGGAGAAAGTTCAGAGTTCAGACGCGAGATGGAGAAAATTTGCTGCCTACATTTTTCAACTCCATGTTGACACTCGTCTCATCTGGTTAATGCGCTTGCTTGGTTGTCAAACAGATATGGCCTTACCTTTCTCTGCATAATTGAGCTTTGATCTCTAATTGACCACTTCTTTTTGGAAAGAAATCTAATTGACCATTTCCCTCCAGGCAAATCAGTCAAAGTCAGATGATTCTATTTCGCCTCTCTCTGGTAGATGTTCAAACCCTTTTATTATTGCAGTGAGCCAACTTTTGCCTCTCAACTAAGTGCTAGTCCATGAGGCCATGATACCCACAAGATAAGAACAATTAGTTGCCTGTTTAACTGAATATATATAGTCTCTGTCAGATGTTGCAATTGGCTAAAATACTCTGCTAACTGAAGAAGTCATACATGCATGTGTATACTTTGGCAAGTTGTGTGTGTGTGCTTCTGAACATGAGTTGAGCATGCAACTATGCAAGCATGCATGCTGTAATATAGTATATGGTTTAGCTTTGGACAAGCTGCATGTTTGCCTCCTTGATTGGCATCAAGAAGCAAGCTTGGGCAAGACATGGAGGCAGGCAGCAGGCAGGGCAATGGCATGCTGCCTGCATTGCAAATGGCTTTTTCCTCTCTTTAACAGCATGAGGTTTGCATAACTAAAAGCCCCATGGGGAACATTGATTCCCTCCTAATCATCATCATTGTCCCTCTTGTGCTCTAGACCTCTCCAACACACCTGCAGGAGAATGGAAAATAATATAGTAAATATATTATCATAGCCTGTATGATATATATATGCACCTATGTCCTGGTATTTAATTATCATCAGGGACAGGGACCCACCTGATGTATAATATTAGGGCATTGTCTCTGTCATACATATGCTAATTAATGTGCTTTTGCATTTGCTGGTGGTTTTGGTCCTTTGTTGTTGTTATCCCCTTAATTTCTCCCACTGAGGTGGAGTGGTCCAAATTGAGGTTAGATAACTTTCTAATAATAAATTAAGGTATGATGTCATTTCAGATCATTCTTTGATCAGGACTTGTGTACTGTTTCCATGCATAGGTCTTAAGTGGTGTGATCAGTGTGCTAAGCACAGATTATCTGCAGTGTTGTCCATGAGATTTTTTGGTTGAATTTGCACACATTGCAATATTAATTGGTTTGACCTGATTCGTCCTCTGTTGCTTTCAGAGGATTAGGTCCTATCATTACGCGGCGTTTTGTGATCCGTAGTACTAGTTGATTAGGAATGAGAGACCTGATCTAATTATTATTAAGGATTTAAATCCGAAATTAAGCTGTGGTTTCAGTTCATGAACAGGAGCATGACTATACATATTCTAGATTTAATTCTATAGTAATCCAAGTTGTCCATTCATAATCTGTGTATTACCTGCAATGATGGAGCTATCTTTTCAGAGATATCAACTTGAGGCGCTTGACTATTTGTTGACCAGATCTGAACTTATTGCAGATTTTATTTGAGACACAAGTGAAGCTTCCCATACTGCAACTGTGCAGCTATATTCAGGAATTTTTCAGAAACCATACAACCAAGAAGAGTGAAAACCTGCAGCTATTATTTTGCTCTGTCTATCTGAAACTGTAAAACATGTACTAGTACTTTACTCAGAAAATGGTTTCATTATGAGTGAGAAGAGAGTACTTTACTGTTCCTGTTTCAGTAAACACCTAGATCAATGAATGTAGCTGATTACACTGACATAAAGGTGGCATCTCATGCTGAATTCAGTGATGATGGATGCAAGTGCCATTAAGGTCATCTAGGCATAATTAACAAAATTGCAATAGGATAGCTGTTTTCAGGCCATTGCTCATCTGGTTCATTCTTTACATAGCACCCTCATCATACCTAATCTCATAGTCTTTTTTTTCATTTTGGTTCATTCTCAGTGCAAAAGGCAAAGTATTCTGTGTTATAACATGGGGAAAGAATAGGCTATATCTTGGGATCATTGGATGCTTTTCTTGACTACTTTGGACATTGTTCATCACTTTTTTTGCTCAGTTTTTTTTCCTCCTCCCTTGATGAAAATTGTCATGTCATGCTTTTGCCACCACATGCAAATGCAATTCTATCACTGCTCTCACATCTAAAGATTTGATTGCATCAAGGACATTGTTAGTGGGGCCCACAGTCCTTTGCTCCATGGGGCCCACCCTTGAATTAAGAGGACAGTTGTGGGTGAGGGGTTTCCTTCAAGAACACTGTTTTTGTTGCCGTGGCATAACTTGCATACTCCTATGTGTTTGTAGTAGTAGCATGCATCAACCCCGTCTCTGAAACAGCGTTAATAATATCTCTTCAACCTTCATCTGCAGACAATATTCCAGTACATAGCTGACAAACCAGGTAGATTAAACCATCTTGAACTTCATTTCAGTGTCCTTATTAGTAACAGGGATTAACTTAACCTTGTCCTGAAAAGTTAGAGCTGTAGTAACTACAAGGCTGTGCATCTCCAAATGCAGATATGCAGTCGGCAGAGTGAGAGGAAGAGAATGTCCACGTGGCATCTCCTGGACCATTCCGTCCAGCTCGGCTAGCACTTATGGTGATCAAAGATCTCAAGAGGAAGAACAGTTAATAGCTGTAATAGTAACAAGCTTCTTCTTCATGTAAATCCAGGAGGGACTGAAGTAGAGTATCCCTTTTCACAGTTGTTGCAGTCTATTTACTGCAAGGAGGCTGTTGCCTGATGAGAGAGATCGAGCTCTGAAGAAAGCAGAACAGTTGCAAGTATAAAAGCTTCTGCAAACCGGAGTACACCGCCACATTGCTTGCACATTGAGGCACATCATTTCTGGAGATTCCTAGGAGGATCAAAAGAAGACTTACCCCATGATGCAGCACCAGTGCCCAATCATAGATTGCAAGAAGAGATATGAGCTCTTTTTCTTTCCTTCTTTTTTTCTTCCTCCTTTCTTTCTTTCCCTTGTGTGTTACAGTATGTCTCTTTACATTTCATTTGTTTATCGAAACCTGAAAAACTTGAATGACATTTTTTTTCTCTATAAGACCCTGTTTAGATTCTAACTTTTTTCTTCAAACTTCCAACTTTTCCATCACATCGAATTTTTCTACACACACAAACTTCCAACTTTTCCATCACATCGTTCTAATTTTTTCAAACTTTTAATTTTGACGTGGAACACTGAAGAACTGAATGTTGGTTCAAGTAGTGTAGTGTAGTGTAGTACACTGACCAATTGGACTAGTGTCACTGGAGTAGAATAGCATGTGTGTAGGTGGTAGGTATATGTGTGAATAGTGCCAGTTTTGGGCGATTAGTTGATGTCAATTTATTTCCCTGGATTCAATTGGTGACAATTGTACAGCACCTAGGGTCACCTAGTCACATCAAGCACAATCATACTGTTCTTTGACATGGACAAAGGATGGGAGGGAGAGAGAGAAAGGAGAAGAAAGAGAAAGGGGGCCATCACACACACACACACAGTACATTGAGCGATGAGAATTAAAGCTGAGAATGGTACAATTGGACAAACCCTCAATAAGAAAGCTCTAGGATCTAGCGTTGCAAAAAGCCATGGAATTGTCCTTGAGACGAATCCCTATTTATATTACTACTAGTGCTCCACATTATGTTTAAAAAATAGTGCTTCCAAATGCTAAAACTCCTACAGGCTATCAGCACAAAAAAAAAACTGAAAATGCTAATAATAAATGCATCATTTTAGAATCATTTTGGAGGTTTGCGTTTTACCAATTCATATGTGAATTCAACCTCTTTTTTTTTACACACCTTTAGGTACAAGAAAGAGTGCACTAAGATCCTTTAGTTGTAAAATTGAGTCAGTGATAAACAAAACACTTGATGTTACTACACTAAAAAGTAAGAGTATAGGAGAAAGAAACCAAATAATAGTCACAGATATATATTCCATCTGTATCAATATATAACAACTTCTAGTGTTCATATAATTTATCTTATAATATAGCAACTTCTTCGCTTACTCTCTCATCTCAACCAATCACGACCATCTTATTAATTTCTTCATCTACTATCAATCAATCACTACATACTTCCTTAATCTCTACGAAAACTATGGAATCTTTATATTTTAAGACGGGGGAGTTTTAGCTTCAACTATAAGGAAGAAATCAGAAGATATGTAAATAAACTAGATAAGCAAGAATCCTTAAGGGGGGCTTTTCATTTGATAGACTTGACAGCCATCACTACCACCACTATGGCTCTAGTGATCTGAACCCTAGCCCCTAGCAATAGCAAATTGCCATCATGATTTCTTCCAAGAAGGAGGTGGGCCTCATACCTGATGAATTGAAAAATCTCAATCTTTCATATTCAGTAGTATCTTTTTCATCACAAGCTCCCAAGAAAGCTAGGCACAAAAGAACAGACCAGCTTAGAAGAACACTGTAGTAGAAAAAGAAAAGGAGAAATTCAAACTTCAAAGAGATAGCTTGGGAACAAGGGAGCAAAAAAAATAAACAAACTCTTTGCTTTGGTACTTGATATATATTCTTTTGGGATTTCTAGGCTCGGTTTGCACCGCTTTCCCCACCCTAAATGCCTTTATTTGTGTGTTGATCACTCATCAGTAGCCCCTCTTTGGCACATGCTTTGGCTTAGAATAAAGCCAAAAGCAACTTTAGAGCTGCCCCCAATGGATTTATTTCATTTCAGACCAACATTATGGATGGGGTTATCTAGTTAGATTGATGGGTCATCATTCTTTGTGCTAGGAAGCTGATGCATGCACATATAGCTAGAGTAGACAAAAGCTTCTTCCTAGGTAGGAGTAAGTACTCACTCAGGGGGTGTTTAGATGGGGCTAAAATTTTTTATCCCATGTCACATCAGATGTTTAGACGCTAATTTAGAGTATTAAACATAGACTAATAAAAAAACTAATTTCATAAATGAGAGCTAATCCGCGAGACGAATTTTTTAAGCCTAATTAATCCATAATTATCAAAAGTTTACTGTAGCATCACATTGTCAAAATTATGGCGTAATTAGACTCAAAAGATTCGTCTCGCGAATTAGTCCAATGTTATGAAATGGGTTTTGTAATTAGTGTATGTTTAATACTCTAAATTAGTGTCCAAACATCCGATGTGATAGGGACTTGGAATAAGTCCCTAGAAACCAAACAGCCCCTCAGACGACAAATATATACATGTCGTTTGAGAAATGCTCTCTATAATTTTGACCACTACTTTCTCAAGTAAAATACTTATAAAACTCACTAAAATCACAATTTACAAAAGGATTTTTCAAGAAAATGATCAACATGTATGATTTTCATATAGTCAATCTAAAAGTTAAGATGATGATATTGGTACTAAACATTTTGATCAGTTACTTACCAAAAAAAAACAAGTATATTCATGATCAGGATAGGAAAAAGTTCGAATTACTTTCTAAACTATTATATATATCGGTCCAAATTAATTACCCCACTAAATTACAAGGCGTAACTCTGAGTACTCTTTGGAAATTGGGACTTAGGGCCTGTTTGGATGGCCTCCTCTTGCCGCGCTTCAAGTTAGACGTGCCACATATAGTTAGCCCACTGTTTGTTTGCTTATATATATATTACCGTATCTAAGGCTACTGCACAAAGTTCAGCAGTGATGAACTACTCTGGCATATAGATTTATTTACCCGATTTACACCATGCAAAGAAAGAGATGCTCATTTCATTTGCAGTACCCAGAAAACCTAGCACCATTTCTGATATTTCCTGCTTACTGTACTACTCTAGACCCAATCCCAAGAGCCTCTCTCCTTCTCCTAGGGCAACTAACTAACATTGCTAGTACAGCTTATCACACCCCAATTCCAATTCCAAAGCATAGCTTTCTTCTCCATCCACTCCCCCACTCCATCCACTAGTACGTGCCAATGCAGTAGCAGCATGGAAAGAGAGAAGAAAAAGAAGAAGCTTAAGCGTTTGCGTGTTTGACCCTCCCCACAAAGAGCCAGTCCTTTCCGCCATTGTCGTCGTACACACACACGCACCTTCACCTTCACCATTGTAGAGAGAGAGAGAGGAAGGGTGGTAGAGATGGGGGCCATGGCTGTGAGGGGTCCAAGCAAGCACGATCGATGATGAGAGAGATGGTCCTGGATGCAGCGCGGAGTTCCGCGTGGGGGCGAGCCGAGTTAGCTACTACGACACGCGCGTACAGGAGCACGCAGCAATGGCATGGCATATGGACACGGAGGACGGGAGGAGAAGAGATATTTGCTCTCTTTCGCCGACAGGTGGGACCCCGGTTATTCCTGTAATGGTACTCCCTCCGTCCCGGGATTTTAACATTTTGCTCGTATTGTTTGACCATTCGTTTTATTTAATTTTTTTTTGGATTATTACTTATTTTATTTGTAAACTTACTTTATTATCCAAAGTATTTTAAGCACAACTTTTCGTTTTTTATATTTGCACAAATTTTTTGAATAAGACGAGTGGTCAAAAAGTACAAGCAAAATGTCACAATCCCTTATATTAGGGGACGGAGGTATTACATGCTTAATGAAAAAAAATTGCAGTTTTTTGAGAGGTGCCAACAATTACTAATTAAATTTTCCTACCTTTAGTAATGGAGATATCAAATTTAAATTTTTGATATTTGGTTAAGGAGACTATGAAATCACTCATTTAATAGCTAGACCAGTTTTTTTTGTAGGTGACGGCTTCTCAGACTGAAAACGTCGGTAAAGCAGGGCCTCAAGGCCGTACGTACGTGACCGACAACTCTTGCAGGACTTCTCCTGGCCATTACGACAACGTGGATTTAGTCTCTGTAGATCGAAAAAAAGGCTCATGAAGAAAATGTGGATCCAAAAGCGAGATTTTTGACGTTGTTTCTTGGTACTAACGTGTATGGAAACTCGGCTGTAACTTTTTCTAAAACAAAAACCGAAACAAATTGTATTACTGAAAATATATAATAATATTTAGCTACATATCTATTTATTTCATATTAGGTCATTCACTAATATTCACATTTTTTAGCTACATATCTGAATAAGTAGAACGGAGATATAGAGTATAAACGAGATATAGAGTATAAACGGAACTTCCTACATACTCATATTAAATTTATTTTTTAGTTCCTTTCATTTGTCCGAAAATAAATTAATTATTTTAGAGTAATCACTGCATTGGAATTTGTGAAAGCAGTGAATAATTATAATAAAAGAAAAATAAAGTAAAAAATAATTATATTGAAATTTGATAAAGTTAAGATATTCTGATACCTTTGATTTTATATTGACACGTGTGAGAAATGAAGTTATTTTTTCGATGGAGGGAGTAGAGCATTACAGCAATCTGAACTCGATCTGGTCGATCGATCCGATCGAAGCCGCCGCGCGGGCGCGGATGGATCTGAATCGAGAGCAATCAGGCTGTGGCGTCCACGACACCACGTACGGTACCCAGGCCGCATGCAGAGAGATGGATGGAGACGAGACGAGACGACCTGCAAAAAGCATCAGCATATGCATACCATACCACCAGCGGCAAAATAAACCAACCGGCGAAGAATATCGCCGAAACCGGTGTGGATCGATCGATCAGCTCGTCCATCCTACTCCTTGTAGTACGCACAATGCATGTTGCTAGCTAAGCTATAGCCACTGCAGCTTGGACCTGCCTACGCACGCGCCGCGCGGTCCACCACCTAATCCTCCTAGTACACGGTACACCTACACGCCGCCCTCTGCCCCGCCCTGCCTCTCGCGCCCGCCACGCTGCCGTCGTACCATCAGCCACACCCTATCGGTTTGAGATCCTCCCAAGTTAAAATACATATAGTGTCTTTTATCACTGATACGACAACTTTTATCAGTATACGGTATTCTTGCATTCTAAAAAGGATAAAGATCCAACGGTTCTCAATATAATTTTGCTAGTAGAATGAAAATGATAGAATTGTCCCTCAAATTATAATAGGTACCGCACAGGTACAACCGTAGGCGTTAACATCTACATGGTATCATCGTTATGTGTTTTTATTTGCGCCATTTTTCTCTTTTGCGTGGTTTCTTATATATTTACGTTGTGTTCGAGTTAAGTCGTTTACCAGCACTAAGATCAATAAAATATTGTCTCCTATTCAAACGCTTGACCATACCAAAAGCTTCTTCTTCAACCGTGCCTCCTCGTGGTTACACATGTTCAGACTCTGGAAGAACAACATAGGAACCCGTTCAGACTCTAGAAGAACAACATAGGAGTAGATCTTGTTTTAGTCCCTTATGCAAGGAATTTGTGAACTACATAAATAATTAATCAACTGTGTAAATAAGCAAAGGGTAACCTACGAATACACTTGCCTAGCCGTCGATCGACCGATCTCGTCTCCTCTTCAACCCTCAACCATACCCGCGCTTCTCCCTCTGTCTCCCTCCGGTGAACAAGTTCAAACCCTAGAACACACACGAAGCAAAGTGAGAGAAGAAAGGAGACTCGAGTTTTACGTTCTAATCAATCGCTAAATCAACGAAGTAGCCTGATTTACTATGATATACCGATTACCGATCAATGGTTGGAGGTATTCAATTCACATAGAAAAAACTCATGTTTTACTAGTTAACTCAATTGCCACCATATTACAATAACTTTATTCTCTACCTTGTCATTCTCTTCATCAACGGTGGAGATTATTCCACCTTTAAGTATCGCTAAGTACCCCGCGAACACCGTAAAAGGTCTCGACTGATATATGGATTGAGTTTCACGTGTCAGTAACAGAGCCATGTGACTTGGCCTGAAGAGTATCCGATCCCGCCCCACCCCGCCTATCTATCGACGATCCATGCGAAACGCCGGCCGGCTCCGTCCGGATCGTCCCGCCGTACGGCGCCGTACCGTACAACGCCGTCTCCTTCAAGTAAAAAAAAACCCGTGATTTCCGCACGAGCTTTAATTCGATCGCCCCTCGATCAATCAGTTGCCATCAGATCACTTAACTGATCGCGTTTAGCTCTAGATTAAAATTGATCGATCGCACAACGTACGTGGTAATTAATAGTAGTACGTAGTACTGTCAACGGTGTGAGTACCTATATATATGGAGAGTGGTAAGTGGTAACTGCGACAGTCACTGTGCTTGTGCTGTGTGAGCACTGTAGCCACGCTTTAGCCTTTTTTTGCGTCAGATTGGATACGATTCGATTGATTGCGCCGTCGCCACCGCCGGCCCGGCCGGCCGGCCGGCTAGCCCGGTCTACATGTGGTAGTAGTACTAGGCTACTGGAGACCTAGAGTCGAAACTCTGTTTGGCAAGCTTGGGCTGTGTTTAGATACAAAGTTTGGATTCAAACTTCAGTCTTTTTCCATAACATCAACCGGTCATACACACATAACTTTTCAGTCACATCATCTCCAATTTCAATAAAAATCCAAACTTTACGCTGAACTAAACACAGCCTTAAGATTTTAAGAAGAAGCGCGGATCAATTCATTGATAGACAACTTTTGAGAATCTAAAATAGCTAAATTTTTTAGCTCCTGCTTTCTAATTTAGCTTTTATATATATTCTACGCATTATAGTTTCTCAGAATTTGGATAAAAAGTTTAGTTGCTTGGAGAGATTCTAGTTCCGAAAAAAGTTTTAATTGTCAGAAGCTCTCCTAAACAATAGTAGCAGCAGCGGAGGAAATGGCATGTACCATTTGTTGGTACCATACCCCACTAGTTCACCGGGGCGAAGACCCCGGCACAGTACACACTGATCCTAGCCAGATCGTAGCGATGTGTGCACTGTGCAGCTAGCAGCTGAAGGTCGTACAAAATCGCCACCGGGTTTCTCGCGTCACGTAGCGTGATATGATCGGTCGGTCCGTGGCAGCAAAACGGCAAAAACGTACGTACGTCTCGCTCGATATCGATCGGCAGAAGGGATAGCCAAAAATAAGTCTCGTATGTCTCGCGATCGATCGGTTGCATTATTGCACGTCGCGCGTGCCGGGATATTGATGTGTGTACGTACGTATATTTGGACTTGTTTAGTTTCAAACTATTTCTTTAAACTTCCAACTTTTCCATCACATCGAAACTTTCTTACACACATAAACTTTCAACTTTTTCGTCACATCGTTACAATTTCAACTAAACTTTCAATTTTAACATGAACTAAACACATGCCATGCCGCGGCGTGCACATACGTACGTACGCCTCCCGTGTGTGCGCCGGCCGAGCCGATCGATCTGCCGACGGAACGAACGAACGCGAGGTGTGGAACGCGTGAGCGCGGCCGTGCGCACGGAGTTGCTTCTCCCACCACGCACGACTGCACGACGGCAGGAGGCCACAGCCACAGATGCGTGCGGCGGGCAGGAGCGACGAAACGGCTGATACTGCGCTCCTACCGTTTTTAAGATACTCCCTCTTTCCTACTCTCTCTCCGTTTCTCATATGTTATTATTAACGACGTGTTTAGTTCCAAAGTTATTCTTCAAACTTCCAACTTTTCCATCACATTAAAACTTTCCTACACACATAAACTTCCAATTTTTCCGTCACATCGTTCCAATTTCAACCAAACTTCTAATTTTAGCGTGAACTAAACACAGCCTTAAGTCGTTTTGATTTTCTTCTAGCTAAACTCTTTTAAGTTTGATTAAATTTATAGAAAATTTTAGCATATGAAAACACCAAATTAGTTTTATTAATTAAATCTAGCATTGAATATATTTTGATGATATGTTTGTTTTGTATTGAAAATGCCAGTATATTTTTTTATAAACTCGGACAACTTAAATAAGTTAGAAAAAAAATTTAAATGACTTATAATATGAAATAAAAGGAGTAAAATATAGAAATTTATGATTGAACGAAACATATCTTAATACCACGAATATAGATAGACCAATATTCCGTAATTAATGCTCTTGAAATTCTGATCATCGATTTTATGCTAGAATAAATTCTACGACACTATCAATTATGATACAACTTTTTAGCTAAATTTGTGTACACCATTTCGTTTTTTTTCTAAACTAAACATTTCACAAATATTATTGCTGATCAGAATTCATTTTAAAAGTTTGATCTAAAATATAGCAACCTCTAACTACATTTTTTATACAAATTAGAAGTTACTATGTACTATGTGGTTGTTCAGATTGATGTTATTTCAAACCATATTATTTTTTGGGTAAGTTACCAAAGATGTATGGTTTTTATCAAATTTTAGTAAATATATAAGGAATCATGCCAAAACTTGGCAATATCGCTAACTTATCAAAATTTTCACATTCTTAAAATTTGGTAAAGTTTATTTTTGACTATAATCTGAACAGCCGATATATTTTAGAACGGAGATAGTAAATATTTATGACCAGAGTAAATAACTATCATTGTACAAATACTATTTACTTTTAAACTTTTATACTTCTCTAGAAAAAAATACAGATACTCAAAGCATACCATGCTATCAAAAAGTTCATCATAATCTATCCATCTAACATATACCCCCTCCGTATTTTAATGTATGACGTTGTTGACTTTTCGACCAACGTTTGACCATTCGTTTTATTCAAAATTTCCGTGCAAATATGAAAGTATTTATATCATACTTAAAGAACATTTGATGATGAATCGAGTCAAAATAAAATAAATGATAATTGTATAAATTTTTTGAATAAGACGAATGGTCAAACGTTTGATAAAAAATCAACGGCGTCATACATTAAAATATGGAGGTAGTAGTATTGACTTTCAGATTTAAAACAGCTCCATGTTGACTGTTACTTAAAAACAGAGAAATTAATCGCTGTACGTTCTACTTGGGGTTGAATTTTGGGCTAAAACAAATTGATGTCCAAATGCATGCATCGCCATTATTTCGATGATGACACGTTAATGTGAAAACATCCTAGTCGACGGCGTTTTCGTGCGAGTACTACTACGAGTACGTACTATTCCACTAGCTCTACTAGACGTGCAGTGTGTGCGGGTCTCTGTCGTGGTGGCCACAGCAATCGAGCACGAGAAATAAAATCGTGTGGAGGCCAGAGGCTTTCTACTAGCCAAGCCGTTTCTGTCGACGTTGGAAAAAAGAGAGTATAGGAGAATAGGCATCGTTGTCTCGATCCGTATGGTATTTGGCAGTTAGTTTGGTATACATACGTATTACTACTACGTATGTATATGTATGGCCACGTATACGTATGTGATAGAGACATGGGCATCTGATGGCTTGATGCCTCGATCTTAGATCAATTTGTCGTGTCGAAAGGAACTGTGTCCTGCTCCATCCGTCCCAAAATAACCTCAGCCATGAGTTTCCGTATTCAATTTTAACCATCCATCTTATTTAAAACTTATTATTATTATTATTATTATTATTATTATTATTATTATTATTATTATTATAAAGCATGGATAGTACTTTATATGTACTAATGTTTTTTAGATTTTTGAAAAAATTTTAAATAAGACGGACGGCTAAAGTTGGATATGGAAGCTCATGGCTGGACATTTATTTTGGGACGGAGGTAGTACTATTGTGTAAATCAGGGCCTCCTTTAAGCTGAGTTAGTTTTGTTGGTTTTTCTAACCCACATCTCTCATCTTTCACTTGCATACTTCATAAACTACTAAACGATATTTTCATTAAATTTTTCTAAAAAAATACTTTAAAAAACATATTAATTCATTTTTTTAAAAAAATAAACTAATACTTAATTAGCCATATGCTAGTGAATCATTCTGTTTTAGTGCTAAGAGATTAGTTCTCATCTCCGGTCAAAGAACGCAGCCTTAGCTTATGCTTGTTCGGATAAGCTGTTTGGCTAAAACTTTTTACGGCAAATGAAAAGATCAAGACATTACTGCATTGCACAATTAGTATTGATTATTATAAATTTAAAACATAAATTTAATTTATTTTCTTAATAAAGAACCTTATGAAAAAAATTTACATAAAATATTTAGCAGTTCGGATAATGTGCTGATGAAAAAAAAAGTAGCAGTACTGAATACTAGCTATCTAAGGTGGTGTTTGGATCCAGAGACTTAACTTTAGTCTCTGTATTTAGACACAAATTTAGAGTATTAAATATGGACTACTTACAAAACTAACTACATAAATGAAAACTAATTTGCAAGACAAATTTTTTAATCCTAATCCATAATTAGATAATGTTTACTGTAGCATCACATAGGCTAATCATGGATTAATTATGTTCAATAGATTCGTCTCGTGAATTAGTCCAATATTATGGATGGGTTTATTAATAGTCTACGTTTAATATTTATAATTAGTGTCAAACATCTGATGTGATGGGAACTTAAAAATTTTAAAAGTTTTAGTCCCATCTAAACAGGATCTAAAGCTTACTCTAGATTGGATAAACAATGAACTCCCTCTGGTCAATAATATTTGACACTGGGAGTATTAAATTTTGGCTCCGGCAATATTCAGTTTGTTGTTTTTTTTTTGGTTTTTCATTTTTTTAGGGTGCATTAACTTTGTGCACACTGCTGATAGTCTGCTACTGCACGATCGGTCGTGTAGCTAGTTTGACTACTGTTGGACAGTTGGAGCTTCTAACAACTCCGATAAAATCATGTCGGGTTAAAGATTAAAGGCAGAGCAGATGCGATGCAACCTCATAGTTGACCTTGCTGGTAGTAGTAACATAATTGCTAATAAGACAAAATAAAAAATCTACCTGTAATTATTCTTAAAAAACTAATTTTAAAAATATTAAGTCGTTCTAAATTATAATCCACAAAGGAAATTAAACAAACATGCCTCCTCCAAAGCAGTTCATTCCTACCTCTTTAGTATTTACTAACAAAAAAAATGATGTGCGCATCCAAAAAATCATCCCCTCATCGATTTTGTTATTTTAATGACCCAGCAAAAAACAAAGTTATTTTGAAAGTAGATTTCCTGCATATTTACAAAAAATAAACCTCAATTTATTATTTTAAAAGTTGATTTCACACATATTTACAAAAAACTAAACTAAAATTTATCTAAATGTAGAATTATATTTGACATAAAAATCATGCTTTTATTAATGTAATTAAATACAATCGAATTTATATGTTAACTACACTATTATAATTTGAACCCATAGTAACAAATGACATGTTTTTCCCATGATATATGTGATACTCCTTCGTCCTAAATCATGATAACTTTTAGAATTAAACTTTTCTTCTTCGAAATATAGCAACAATAAACTACTCATACAGTCATACTACCCCTGTTATTATCCATTATATTTATTATAGTCCGGGCCTATACCTCTCCTTAATAACCATGATAAAAGTTAAAACTTGATATATTATGTGCTGAAGAAGAAAATAGTATCTTTAACACTCAGGTCATAATTAGCCGTCTATTTTTCTCCCCTCATTTCTATTTTTCCCCTTGATCCTTGCTAGCCTTCACAGCCATATATATTATCCAAATGCCCCTTGATTAGTGAACACCGTCACCAAAAATAGAAGAAAGAGAAAGTTGCTACAGTAGTAATGTATTCTCCTTCAGCGTACCGTGTGCTAAAAAAGGAGCATGTATAGAAAGGGTACACTGTACGATGTTCACCCGTGTACAGCTATAAATTAGTACCACTCCAGTAGTATATACTCCATCCAATACTTAAGGCATGTTCATTTCATTTTGATGACATTTTTAATCTTATCAAATTTTGATAAAGTTGTCAAAAAAAAAAGTTACATTTAATTTGCTGCCAAATTTTGATAACTTATCAAATTTTGGTAGGATTTCTTATATAGTTACTTAAATTTTGACAACTATGCTAAAATTTTAGCATTTGCTAAAATTTAGTAAGGTTTTTTTTACATCAAAAATGAACAGACACTTAAGTGTAGCAACTGAAGGGCGCCACTGAAAGAAAATCACCCAAAACACCTACAATTGTTTTTTTAGAGGAGAGAGAGGAAGAGAGAGAAAGGCTACTGAGAGAGAGAGAGAGAGAGAGAGAGAGAGAGAGAGCAGCACTCGTGGGGTTAAAACCCCAAGAACAAGTTAGAAGTAGCAGGAAGCTGCAAGAGGAACTGAGGAAGGAAGCAAGAAAGCAAACCAAACCAAACCAAACCAAGAAGCAAATCTCAGTTGCAACTCTTGAGCTCAGAAGAAGTTGCAACAGAAGAAGGAGGGAGAAGGGAAGCATCTCAGCTAGCTAGGCAGGAAGCATGCTCCTAGCCTCCCTCTCCGGCTGCGGCGGCGGCGGCGGCGGTCGGATCTGCCGGAGAGCGGCGGCCGGGGAGCCCAGAGCTGAGAGCTAACCGTGCAGACCTCGCGGCCGCGAGATCTGACCACGCGACTCCTCGGATCAAGCGGTGTCGCCTCCCGCCGCCGCATTTCCCCCCCCCCCCCCCCCCCCGAAGATCACAGCCTTTTTTTCCACTGGTTCTTGCTGGTCTTGGAAGTGGGGAAAAAAAATTCTCATCACCTCGTCGATGGAGAAGCTTACGACGCTTGCTCGGTAGATTTGATTTTTCTTTTTCTTCTTCTTCCGGGGGAAGCGTAATTGCGAAACAGCGAAAGAAGAAGTGTTGGTGAGTTGGCGAAACTGAGAAAGCGATGGTTTTTGGGAAGGCGCTGTGATTTGGCCTAAAAAGGAGGAATCTTTCCTTCGTTCTCTCCTTCCTTCCCCAGCTTCGTGCACGCTCTTATATTGCATTTCAGATCGGTCTTGTGATTGGTCTTTTGGAGAGAGAGAGAGAGAGAGAAGAAAAATGAGGCTTTCGTCGTCGTCCGGCAGCGTCCTCCCGGCTCAGGCGGCGTCGCCGGAAGGTACTACTTCTTGTTTTTTTTTAAAATTCAGAGTTTTCTGTGCTCCGTGGCTTGCTCATTAATGCCATCTTTGTTCATTTATTCAGAGTGTATTATGAAGTTCATAGGACTAGTATGTATTTGGTTGCTGTTTGTTCGTATGCCTTGCTTGAAAGTTTCAGAGCTCGTATTTTGGACTGTGTTCTTTGTGATCAGGAAGCTACAGAATGCGGCAAATTTGAGCTCTCTCTGTTATTTGGATTTATTCTGATGATTTATTTTGGAAAGGATGTACTAATTGGCATGTGAATTTCTTTCCCTCCCCCTTTGGATTTTGGCCTTCTGTTCCCATGAAATTTCAGTTCTGTAATCATGTATATGCTGTCTATTTTCGATCCAATTCTTACTTATGCCTTGATTCCTTTGGACTGTTCTTTCCTGAGACTTTTTTTTGTGCTTATCACCTCCATAATAGTCTATTTTCTAGGAATATGCAAAGAGAAAAAAGGCCCTTGCCCAATGTTAGGCCACTGAGAAGTTCATTTAGTACCATATCCACCTCCTCTAACAATGCTGAGCATATGAAATCAGAAATGTTACACTTTATGCTCCCTAGCATTGTTTGTTAAAACTTGGTCTTCTGACCAACTGCTTTTGCCATTACAGCTGTAGAAGAACAAAAATGCCTGAATTCGGAGCTCTGGCATGCGTGTGCCGGTCCCCTTGTTTCGTTGCCTGCAGTGGGTAGCCGAGTGGTTTATTTCCCACAGGGTCACAGCGAACAGGTTAGAATTTTTTCACTCCACTACAAGTAATGCTTGAGAGTATCATGTGATGGTTTCACTGCCAAATTGAAATCCGATTTGATTCTATCAGAAATCAGTTGCTTCCATTTCTGTGTAAATTCATCGGGTCAATTGCTGCCGCAGGTAGCTGCATCAACAAATAAAGAAATGGAGTCTCAGATCCCCAATTATCCTAACTTGCCTCCACAACTTATTTGCCAACTTCACAATGTGACGATGCATGTAAGTTTAGAGAACATCTTTTTTTCGTTTCCAGAGCCAAGTAATCTCACTGCTGACCTTGTGTTGCATCGTCTGCTTATTTCCTTCAGGCAGATGCAGAAACAGATGAGGTTTACGCTCAGATGACGCTACAACCACTTAGCCCGGTAATTCATAATTTTTATAACCACTTGTGCTATGTGCAAATTTCTAAGTAGTCTCCAAGAGAATAATTTTTGGGCTTTCTTTTCTTTTCAGCAAGAGCTCAAGGACCCATATCTACCAGCTGAATTAGGTTCTGCCAACAAACAGCCAACGAATTATTTTTGCAAAACATTAACGGCAAGTGACACAAGTACGCATGGCGGATTCTCTGTTCCCCGTCGAGCAGCTGAGAAAGTGTTCCCTCCGCTGGTTTGTGCTGTTTTTCTCCCGTTTTCCAGTTATTCTTTTAATTGGTTCATCATCTGTTCTAATTGTCTTTAATTTTGTAGGATTTTACTCAGCAGCCTCCAGCACAGGAGTTAATTGCAAAAGATCTTCATGGCAATGAGTGGAAGTTTCGTCATATCTTTCGTGGTGAGCAGTTTTTTCCTATTGTCATTTCTAAGTCCTCTGATAATAAACTATGTATTACCTTTTACAGTTGTGATAAATACTATCCATTAAACTCTGGTAGCCATTGAGGTCAATTTATCTTTGTAAATGAAAGGAACAAAAATCCTTAAATATGTAATGGAAATAAGGAAAATTAAATTAATGTTTTTCATGATAAAATGGATCAAACATGGAGCCATGGAGGTGATTTTTTTTCATTGGGGCTGGATTATTTGCTTAACAAAAACGAGTAGCTTAAGGTGAGAACAAAGCTTGCTCATATATTCTAATTTGTGGTGCAGGTCAGCCAAAGCGACACCTTCTAACTACAGGCTGGAGCGTCTTTGTAAGTGCAAAGAGACTTGTCGCCGGGGATTCTGTCCTATTTATCTGGTACATTTATTTATCAAAGATGCAGAATGATCACTTGACACTGTCCTGTGCTTAGCCATTTACGTTTCAGTGGAGAGATTGTTTGTGGTTTTATATATGTATTTCCTTGCATTGTCAGGAATGACAACAACCAGCTTCTTCTGGGAATTCGTCGAGCTAACCGCCCACAAACTGTTATGCCATCTTCAGTCCTATCTAGTGATAGCATGCATATTGGTCTTCTTGCTGCGGCTGCTCATGCTGCTTCAACAAATAGCCGGTTTACAATTTTTTATAACCCAAGGTAATATTTTTGTATAACATTTATTTACTCAGAATTCCTCCTAACTATTCCCTTCCGTTTAATGCAGAGCAAGCCCTTCAGAGTTTGTTATCCCACTTTCTAAATATGTTAAGGCTGTATATCATACCCGTATATCTGTGGGCATGCGTTTCAGGATGCTTTTTGAGACAGAAGAGTCAAGTGTACGGAGGTATGATGAATTGTGTTTGCCTGGTAAATTTTCATAGACTCAAAAGTACATAACTGCCTGACAGGATCAAATATTCTTATTTGCAGATACATGGGCACGATAACAGGAATTAGTGATCTTGATGCTGCTCGTTGGCCAAACTCACATTGGCGTTCTGTAAAGGTACATTTCCAGGCTAGCATTTTTTCTTATTGCCTTCAATCCTGTTCTTTACACATTTGACCATACAAGTTTTCTGTTAGGCAGGATGAAATTTCCTCTTTGGATTGCGTGTTGGTCTCATCGTCCTGGTACCAACATTATGGTTCAGCATGTTGATAGTGTTTTTCTTGGATAATGCAGGTTGGCTGGGATGAATCAACTGCCGGAGAGAGGCAGCCAAGGGTGTCGCTTTGGGAGATTGAGCCCTTGACAACTTTCCCAATGTACCCATCTCCTTTTCCACTCAGACTGAAGCGTCCATGGCCAACAGGCTTGCCTTCATTACATGGTAGGAGGGGCAGTTGATGTTTACTTCACATTTTCAGATAGCTGCATAATTGATGTGTATTACTCTTTTAAACTGTGAATCATCTTTCAATGATGACTACCTGTAGGTGGTAAGGATGACGACTTGACTTCTTCTCTCATGTGGCTCCGAGACAGCGCAAATCCTGGTTTCCAATCATTGAATTTCGGGGGTCTCGGTATGAATCCTTGGATGCAGCCAAGGTTTGATGCTTCCTTACTTGGTCTGCAACCTGACATGTATCAAACGATAGCTGCGACTGCTTTCCAGGACCCAACAAAGCAGGTCTCTCCCACGATATTGCAGTTCCAGCAGCCGCAGAACATAGGTGGCAGAGCTAATACACTTCTGCCAAGTCAGATTTTGCAGCAAGTGCAGCCTCAGTTTCAGCAGCAGCAATACCTCCAAAACATCAACGAGACCACAATCCAAGGGCATGCTCAGTCTGAGTTCCTTCAGCAGCAGCTCCAACGCTGCCAGTCGTTTACTGAGCAGAAGCCACAGCTGCAAACCCAGCAACAACAGCAAGAATCACAGCAACAACAGCAGCAGCAATCGCAGTGTATGCAAGTCCCACAACATCAGCAAATGCAACAGCAGAAGAACATGACCAACTATCAGTCTGTACCTAATGCATTGTCACCGTTTTCTCAACTCTCCTCTCCTTCTCAGTCTTCACCTATGACACTGCAAACAGTATTACCATTCTCCCAGCCACAGAGCTATCCAGACACGAGTATGAGCTCATTGTCACCATCCAACACATCCACCATGCATAATGCATTGAGGCCATTTTCATCGGAAGCACCTTCGCACCTAAGCATGCCAAGACCGACTGCAGTACCTGTCCCTGACCCATGGTCATCGAAGCGAGTTGCAGTGGAGTCTTTGCTTCCCTCTCGTCCTCAGGTTACATCGCAGATGGAGCAGTTGGACTCAACAGCACCTAGTATACCACAAAGCTCTGCGTTGGCGCCGCTTCCTGGAAGAGGATGCTTGGTGGATCAAGATGGGAACTCTGATCCTCAAAACCATCTGTTATTTGGCGTTAACATAGATTCACAGTCACTTCTAATGCAAGGTGGCATCCCAAGCCTCCAGGGTGAGAATGATTCGACGGCAATTCCTTATTCCACCTCCAATTTCCTGAGCCCGTCGCAGAATGATTTCCCCTTGGATCAAACACTAAGTAGTGCAGACTGCTTAGATGAATCAGGATATGTGCCGTGTTCACAGAATTCTGATCAAGTGATTAATCGACCACCTGCGACCTTTGTGAAGGTGAGTGCTTTCCTATGTCATACTTCCCTGAATCTGTCTCTCTCTCGCTCTCTCTAATTTGTGCTTATGAGATTGTCAGCTATCCACTGTTTTGCTCATTATATGACTTTATCACTAACTGTGTATTGCTCTTTCCTTTAGAATATATGTAAGTTGTGTGCTATACATATGCATGATAACTTTTGCCATTAGATGTAATAAACTGCAGTGCAGTCTCTGAAATGCTCAGTATCTTGTTAACTTATTGATTAGTACTTCTTGGATCACTGCTAATCTGCAAATTGTTTCAATGTGAAAAACAGGTTTACAAATCGGGAACCTATGGAAGGTCACTTGATATCACTAGATTTAGTAGCTATCATGAACTTCGTAGAGAACTAGGGCGCCTATTTGGCCTTGAGGGCCAGTTGGAAAACCCTTTGAGATCAGGCTGGCAGCTTGTATTCGTCGACCGAGAGGATGATGTCCTCCTCGTTGGCGACGACCCTTGGCAGTAAGTTTTTGTAAACTATTCTGATGATAATTTGAGATATTTCATGCTCTTCTTACAACATGAAACTTCGACAATTTCAGGGAATTCGTGAATAGCGTCTCCTGCATAAAGATACTTTCACCACAGGAGGTGCAGCAGATGGGCAAGCCCTTTGAGCTTTTGAGCTCGGCTCCCGGAAAGAGGCTAGGTAGCAGCTGTGATGACTATGTGAGCAGGCAGGAATCAAGAAGCCTGAGCACAGGAATTGCATCTGTCGGCTCAGTTGAATTCTGAAGCAAGGGCGCTAACGAGCCCTTCAATCAAATCTAGCCTGTTACCTATGTTTCTGCAGTTTTTCTTCCCCTAGTTTTGAGACCTGGAACTGAAAGAACATAGATCCATGCTTAGCTAAGTTATGTACCATCTAATAATTATGCTATATGATATCAAATTCCAAGTAGAAACTATCAACTTTTGGTATATATATATATACCAAAACTTTGTTCCATGAAACACTAATCCTGTGAATGTAGGCCATCTAAATTATCAGGCTCACCGCGAAGTTTAGCACATGTTGCATATCTTGTTCATATTCTGCATAATCATGGCATTTTGGTTCCACATGTGGCACTGGTGGCAGCAACCAAAACATTATGGTGGTCCTTGGCAAAACAGGTAAAACATGCTCCATTACCAGGTAGGACCATCCTGGACAGAATTCAATCTCAGACCAGATGCTTTGCACAATGGAATTGTCCAGTTGTAGCTGTTTCAATGGCTTTGCTGGCAAGTCAATCTCATTGAATTCCATTTATAAGCCTTATGATGGATGAACAATCTTACCTGCTTGCAAATACAAGTACCAGGTTACTTACTTCTACTGTTACCAGTGTGGTCACTGCTGCTGCCATAAAAAGTACTAGTTCATTGTAATGCTGTGAGGATCATGGATAGACCCAAAGAAATAAGTCATCTGGCTTACTCTACTTGGAGGAATTAGGCGTCATTTCTTGGAGGCAAATGGCTTTGCAAGAGAGCTGGACCAGCAGGCCCCACCCCATGTGAGGTTTGGGTCCCCATCTAGCTGATTGACCCTCACTCAACTCACACTGAATCATCAATTGCAATGCTGTGAAAAGGAAATAGAAGATGGCCTCCCTTTCCTCAAGGTCAGCCAGTTGTGTGTGTGTGTGTATGTGTGGATGTGAATGTGAATGTGATACCCCTCTCACCTCCACCATCAATCCATCCATCGGTCTTTCACACATCCATTTCTTCAGGCCTTAATGCCCATCTATGCATCCATCTGTCTCATGTGCTGAATGATTGATATACCCTACCCCTCTTGTGCTTGGGGATGCAAGTTTCCTCACACATGGTTACCCATTGGTCCACCCAATTTCTCTAGAAGTACATTTGTGGGTAAAACGGCTTTTCAACAACCAAAAAATAATCTATGCGTTAAACTTGTATATTTACGTTCTTAGCAACTTAAAAAAGCTAATACTGAAAAATAAACCACGATGAAGTAAAACTCTCAAAGTGTCTAAATTATGGCAGCGGCTAAGACAAACGATGGGAAAATTAATAAACTAGCATCGATTGACATGTACTTAGATCGACCTTTGTATTTTTAAAGATAATGAAAAACGGTTTACATCTCCAACCTCTGCATGGTGTACACACAGCCCTCAGAAACATACTTACATGTCTACATAAGCACATAGTTCTTGGCTCAATGGTGCTCCCAAGGGATGTGTATAGTGTAGGACTTTGACTATAGTGGGTGGTGAATTAGCTTTGGTTTTGGTTGTGTGATTGTGACAAGTTTAAAGGTGGAAGAGCATGTGGAGTGCAATAACACACACCACCCACTCTTTTTATTTTTGAAGGATTTGGGCATCTTGCTCTCCCCACAACAATCTCTTGATGATTCCTCCATCTCACTCAGATCTCTTGCCCTGGGCCCATCTATCTGCCTTTGCTCCTCCTCAGATCTTGGCCTCATCCTCACTACTCTCTCACTGCCCTTTCCTCCATCCACAGCAATGGAAGCTTTGGAGGTTAGAACACGCAACTAGACAAGTGGTTCAATGCAGATAGACAGACAGGTAGATAAGACAGATCGATGGATAGATAGATTGGGTACCTCGCCGTCGGCGACAGCATGGCGTCAAAACTCCAAAAAAACATTTTGTCGTCTGCTGGTTGGTCATGGTCACAGTCACAGGTGAAATGAACACCAAGAATCTACCTGTCCATGTTCAAAATCTCGCAGATTCTACCCAGGCAGAAAAATGACATGGAAGTAAAGATAAATGAATTGAATTTTGGCCATGGGGGCCCTTTAACAAATCATCATCACAGTATGCACAAACCAATATATCATCCTCTCATCATGTTGTGTACTACATTCTAAAAATCAAAACAAACGGCTTAAGATCAGTCTGTTACAGAACGAGCTCATCTACCTGTTGCCCGAGTAAAAAACTCCATTGGCAAACATGACCACACTCAGTGCCCAGTAATACAGATTCAGTAATTTGGCCATTTTTGTTCTAATCTGAGTGTGTTGATAATAAACAGAGAACTTTCTAAACGTTTCAACTGCTCAGGTTTCAATGCGCTCTCAACAGAGAGCACACAATCTATCTTCATGGATCAAAGGTGCTCAATCTCGCCTTATCGTTTCCGCGACCTCCTGGGCGCTGCTTCCTCGTCACTCTCACTGTCATCGTCTCGGAGGGCGCTTCTACCGTATCTGTCCCCAGACTGCGACCTGGCTCCTTCTGCTCCAGAATTCCCAGTGGCGTCATGACCCCTGCTTCCCTGATCTGAAGTTGTCTCATACCTGTCACCCCTCTCACCACCTGGCCTTCTTTGCTCCCGCTTCGTGCCACGGTTATTTGGTGGAGGTGGTGGGGGCATGAAGGGAGCCATACCAACGGGTCGATTTGGCCGTCCAGGCCCACCCATTCCCAAGCCTCCCATTAGCGGTCCACGACCAGGACCCATCATCATTTCTAGCCCCATAGGAAACATGCCCCCAGGTTGTGGGGGCCTGCCGGGGAAGACCATACCAGGCATAGGACCTCCTCTAGCGAAGTCACCAGGGAATCTTGGGCCAAATGGAGGAAAACCACGAGGCACACCAAAAGGATCAGGCATACCAAAACCACCACCAAAACCAAAACCGTCGCCGATCATGTTGGGAGGGAAGCCACGCCCTCCCATCATTGGCCCAACACCACGCAGCATTGGCATTTGAGGTGGCCACATCATCCCTCTTCCTCTTCCCCTTCCTTGAGATTCTTGGCCATTGCCCTCTTCTTCCTCCTCGCTTTCCTCTTCCTCCTCTTCTTCATTGTCATCAAACAGCACAATATCTTGATTGTCAGCTGCCTCATCAGCACTAACTCCTTTAGCCTTTTCTTCTTCTTTCTTGGCCTCCGCTGCAATTAGTATAGCCTAAACCAAGATAAAAAATATCAGCCAGCGGTGGGCATTACATCACCTCAATAGGTCAAAATAAGAAAAAGCAGTACATGGAAAAATGTTTTTAAAAGCAAGTAGATAAATCATTTACGCCTTAGACAAGGAATCAGTCAGCTCAAGATAGATCATAATAACAATTATTCACTTTACCACAATATCTTTCTTCCAGTAAAACAGTACGGCAACCATAAAACTTGCTATTGCAGTTTATCTTTATAAGAGAGTGTGTTCTGAACCCAAAGGTAATTCCTATCTGACTAAATGCAAGCAAATCGTCCTTTAAATTTTAGTCAACCTAGAGGATGCAGTTGTTATCTTTCCTTAACACTGCAAGATAATAATTGCTGTGTCTTTGCCCTCTATTTCTTTCCAAAACAATTCTGACAACTTAAATATGGTGGTGTTTTTTGAATTATGGTTCCTTCATCATGATTGGATTAGTCTAAGAAGTACATCACAAGTGTGACAACACATCAACAGGCATTGACTTGACAACAGCAAACGATACTACAGTATGGATTTTTTCTACATATCTGCAATTTAGAACCATGATCATTATTGCAGGATATTAGCCCAAAGCAAAGTCATGTGTAACCCAATTGTGGTGTTAACTGCAATGGTGTAAGCTGGAGGAATGCCCACAAGAAAAAAGGAAGCTAATGCATATAGAGATGTTCGCCATAATAATTTAGTATGAAATTCTGATTTAATAAAAATTAAGAAATGCATGGCATACCGTCAGCTCGCTGTCTGGTTCTAGATAAAGCAGTGAAGCCAATTGCTCACCAATGAAGGGTTCTAATTCCTGGCAATCTCGGCTGATCTGCATAAGCCAAAAGTGAATTAAGCAGTTCAGTCATGAACTCTCAAGGATTTGGATGAAGAATTACATGCTGAAACCTAAGGAGCACACCATTGCATAACTTTCTTCCATAATCATATACAGAAGTAGCATTTAGTTAGTGATGCGCCATACCTTAACGGGGAGATTGTCATTGTATGGATTGCGCAGATGATGTGTTTTCTGAAATGACAGTTCACAGAGCTGCAGTGCAAAAACTGTTGTAAACAGATGCACAATGATGATAGAAAACATAATATGTTCACGTATAAAAGATACAAGATAAATCAATAGACACCATTGCAATCAACAGTTTAATATAAGATTCATCAACATGCTAGAAACTTTGAAAGGGCTAAAGCCAACAAAAGATCTAGCTATTTATCTGTCAAATGAACGGACAGAATATCCATTATGAATAGATAATCTGAACCTAAAGAATTTCATAGCAAGCTAATGAAGACCGTAGATATTTGATATTTGCTCAGTAATAACATCTTCATAATCTTGTCTCAGCAGTTTAAAATATCCGGGAGGGAAATTTAGTTAAGCTAGTATTGTATCTTTAGCAGTACCAGCTAGCGTTATCAAAATTATGAGGACCATATTTCTATGTAGTGTGATAACAATTCACGACCATATAATTTGCTTTATCATAACTAAGGCCCTATGTTCCATGAGCTACAATTAAAAACAGTAGTACAAAGAAAGGTGTACCTTAAGCCATTGTATGGAGAAGTTCCGACCATAATGTGCCGTTCCATGAGCAGATTTCCAATTTCCACCACCAATGTAGCCACCAATCCTAGAAGTCATCTTTGCACAACCCTTGAAAAACATAACATGGTTAAGTAGTATGACTTCAAACTGTCATTCCCAATACACATTCAATATTCATAGGGAAAATGAAACCTCCACTTTACCTGGAAATTACGAGTTCTATTGATTGAGAATATCAAAATAACATTCTCAATGGATTCAAAGGCTTCATTAAGTTTAGCCTCATTACTCCTTTGGGTAGCCCAAATGCCCTGCTGAACTGATATCTCCAGATTCTCCCTATTGCAACTCTTGACAATGAAGTACCTGATTTTTACATTACCAACCAAAGACTTGATTAGAGAACTATTATAGTACCAGAAGACACTTGACACCATGAAACAATCAAGCAGAACTTCTAGCTGGAAAAGCATTAAGTTATTCCCGATGGGAGTACCAAGATAAGGGTGAATGCTACCTTTAACTATACAAAACATTAGGTAATAAAATACTAACAATTATTTGGCCACAAGGATAGTAGCAAGTGAAAGCTGTTGGTTTTGCAATATTGACAATTTAGACATTGCATGAGATGTTGGATTTCTAAGTACTAAAGCACATCGTTGAGAGACTCAGAAAGACTATAAATATAGGCTGCCAAAATCTACACCAGCATCAGTGTAATAGCTAATAACCAAATAACTACATAGTTGGTTCAATCTGAGAACAACACAAGCACTAATTTGAACTAAAGCATACAACATTTAAATTCCATAGGTCAAAGTAAAATGTATATTCCCTCCAGAAATTGCCGAGGCTTGCTACTACCATGGACACGGCATGCTATGGCTTACCAGATCATATTTTTTCAAAACTAACTGTTTATGAAACTTTCATGTGGTATCCTTACTCAAACTTCCCATCATGAAATCCTACTATACAAAGTTTAAACTTGGCAACAATGATAGATTGATAGGAAGCACACTTCTTCTAAAGTGCTAAACAATGTGGAACCAACCTTGAGGTAGCTACAACTAGTTAACAGTACCGAGAAAAAGAAATAATAATAACTAGCAACTTGTGTAATTAGCAAAAAGATGATCACAACATTTTGCTATCAGTCTGTCTAGGAGAATGCAAAAAGAGATTTCACAAATAAGTACATTTTATTACCAAATGTCAGAAGAGATAACATATTTGCTGTTTAATACTATGTTCTATCGTAACTGAGAGTCTGAGACTACGTGTATCATTTTCAGAGTATGCTAGAAGCTTTACAATATTTACTAGAAACTCCACACACACCTAGATGGCCCTTGTGGAAGGGGCGTTGCAATTCTAGTGGCTTGATTCGACGAGCCATTTGGAACAGATTGGACTTGGTCATTTGTATTTGGCTTCTGTTGTTGTTGTTGTTGTTGTTGTTGCTGCTGCTGCTGCTGTGGTGGCTGTTGATTTGTAGTTTGTGCTTGCTGTCCAACAGCAGGCTGAGCGGTTGTGGTTGTAGTATTATCTATACTATTTTGGTTAGGTAAACCTGAACCCTGTGGATGTTGAGGTCTCTCCCCTTGCTGATTATAGTTATTGTGCCTATGCTGATTGAATTTATTGAAAGAGCGAATCTGCAAAATCTTCTGCAGAACTTCCTCAACAGGAGGTGGTGGCCCTGGTAGCTTAACATGCTTGTACCGGCAATTAGGACCATTAGGGCAAAAGCCCATCTTGTACCTGCAAAGCAGCACAGGTTAACATATAAGTGTCAGATATATTTTTCAGTAACATCATATTCATTTAAACACATGACTACCACAATAAACAAACTCCTTTTCTGTGATGGTGCATCTGTATGACAGTTCCATCATCTATCACTCTACCATGTTCCATAAATGATATGGTTATTAACATTGCAACAAAATGTCAACTACATGGCATTTCCATAGTATCTTGAAAGTAAGCTTCTATGAGCAACAATGAGAAAACAAACAGAGTTCACTAAACTCTACCAAATGGAATCAAACAACAGAGAATCAATAGGTGATTATACCCATTGACAGCCAGGTTGACAACCACAAAGACACGCAGACTCAATCGCGGCCAAGTTAAGAGATCGCACTTGCTAAATTCCACCCAAAAATTTCGTCAACTACACAAGACCTCCAACCCAAGAGCTAACAAACGAATCATTCACAGTGATGAATATCTTACCCCTGGATCAAAGATACGCTAAAAACTTATAACATAGCAAAACGAAATCTGGGGGATCGAGGATCTCACATGTTGCACTCCTTGACATCGTCGTAGGAGTGCTTGTATGCGCAGTCGGGCTCGCGGCACTCGCCGAAGTCGCGGAAGAAGCGGCACACGGGCATCCGGGCCTTGTCGAACTGGTGCAGGAACCCGCAGGCCTCCCCCTTCATGCACAGGCCGCGGAGCCAGTGCCGGCACACCGTCGGCCGGTAGCTGCCGCGGCCGCGGCCGCGGCCGTGCCCGCCGCCATCCCCGGGGCCGCCGCCGCCGCCGCCCCCGCCCACGCCCCCGGGGTCGGACGAGTGCGGCGCGGGGCCGCCGCCGCCGCCGGCGGGGGGCTGGTCGAGGCCGCCCTCGAAGTCGAAGCTGAGGTCGCCGTCGTCCATGGTGGGGGAGAGAGAATTTTTAGGGTTTTTTGCCCCGGTTGGGAGTTGGGACTTGGGACTCATGTGGAAGGTTTCATTTTAGAACCGAATCGGAATTGGGAGTTCGGAATGGGAATCGGGAACCCGGGAATCGTGAATCCTGGAATCGGAATGGCGGGCTGGTTCGATGTAGAGTTTGGACAATAAGTGTTCCTAACTAGTTCTAAAAAAAGAAACTGTTCCTAACTTAAGATGGCTTCTAAAATTTCGTTAACAGTTTATTTTGTGACAAAAAAAAGTGCCCACCATCTCATATTGTTCGGTATTATTAGCTCCGATTTATATTATAATTCGCTTTGATTTTTTTCAAACTTTTTAAATTTGATCAAGTTTATGAAAAAAATTAAAATCTACAATATAAAATTAGATTCATTAAAACTAATATTTAATAAATTTTGATAATATGTTTCTTTTGTGTTGAAAATATTGCTTTATCTTTCTATAAATTTAATTAAACTAAAAGGTTTAAATAGGAAAAAAAAAAGTCAAAACGTCTTATAATATAAAACGGATAATTATATAATTTCTTATCTTAGATATATTATGATCGACGATAGAGCTCGAGCACATTGGGTGATTGCTGGATTTCTAAAGGGCAAGAATGAGTAGTTGGAGTTAGCTCGTATTCATCAAAAGAGAAGATTGAGGAGACAAGGAAAATATTTTATGCATAAGTTTGAGATTTTGAAAGGATTTGAATTGCGTGTGAGAAAATTCCTATTAAACCCTTTGAAACAGAGGATTGGACTCTAGAATTTCATTGCAATTTTCATGAAAATGACATGTTTAACACAAACTTTGGAGGGTTCTATCATGAGGCTCCCTCGGCCTCATCACGTACAAATCCGGCGAGCATGACATCTTGAACTACAAGATCTACCGCATAATTGCTGCCACCAGTGTGCGAGTGGGAAGCATGGCCGCCTGTGGTAGTGTCAGCGAGGGCGTCGCGGAGCGGTAGGCGGGCGGAGGCGCGTTGACGTCGAGCAAGAGGTTGAGCCCCGCAAGGTGGTCGCCTCCTCGTGCGGTCTCGTTGTGCGGACCTTGCGCACTGGGCGTTCCTACTATTCCACTCGCTCTAGTTTGCCTCGTCCCCGCCGCCACCACATGTGCCGCTCCGTCGTGCTCTTCGTCGCGCCACTCATCCTCCGAGGGTGGAGCACCTGAGCATACACGTCCAGAGTCAGGCGTCACTTAGCTAGCAAGGAGAGAGGAGGAGGAGGAGGAAGAGAGAAGAGGGAGACGAGCTGGTTGCTGATAAGTGGGATCCGCGTGGGTCCAACTTGCCATGTCAGCCAAAACCAGCCACTATACTGTCTAGAGACCAAAGTTGACACGGTATTGTGAGTTAGAGGATGGACTATACCCGGTATTTTGGTGTAGGGACGAATTTCAGACTCAGCGACAAATTGAGGGGACCTAAAATGAACTTATTCCTAACGCGTATTGACCTCAATTGAATCGAGAGCTGGTTGGGCCGGATTCCGCAAAGCCCACCATCTTAATTGGCCTCTCACTCCTTTGCTCCATCGTCGGCCTCCCCTGACGCCCGTCTCCTCGTCGCCGCCGCCGCCGCCGCCGAGCGCCGCCGCCTAATCCTCGCCGCAGGTGAGCGAGCATCCATCCATCCATCCGTACGTACGCACCACCTCTCTCTCGAATCCGCCTCAACCCTCAGCTTCTCTTCTAGATCTGGCATCCCCCATGCCCGACGTCATCTCCGCCCCCGATGCTGAAACCACCGGCGGCGGCGGCTCGTCGCCGCACGTGGAGAAGCTGAGGAAGATGCTGTTCCGGAGGATGCTGGTGGGGGTGAACGACGGGCGCTACTTCCTCGGGCTGTTCCACTGCGTCGACAAGCAGGGGAACATCCTCCTCCAGGACGCCGTGGAGTACAGGACCAGCGCGCGGCGGCGGTCGCCGTCTTCGCCGTCGTCTTCACCCGCGGAGCAGCGCGGCCTCGGCCTCATCCTCATCCCGGCCGCCTGCCGCTCCTCCTGCCATGTCGACTGCGCCGTCGAGGAGAGCATGTCGCTCCTCTCTCTCGACAGGTGAAGATGAATGAGATATACATATGCTTCTCTAGCTTTTTTTTTTTACTCTTTTTTTCTGATTGCAATAGCTAATAAACTAGCTTTTCAGCCTTGGATGAACTTATGTATGAAAATATTTTTGCTGTGGATTAATTTGCTATCATTTCTGTCATATGGGTTGCTGTTCATCTTTCACTCCTGTAGTCTGTAGAACAGAACAGATCAGTGATATACTGCTACTGGTTGCATCTCACTACGGTCAGTTTACTGGCCGAGAGTTCTTCAGTGGGATTTTAACTGATGCTGTGTAAAGTATATTTGTTTCCTGTTTATTTATTTATAAAAAGCCATAAACAAAGTGTATCAACAGGCTTGCAAAGTGGCAAGATCACTTCTTTTTGTTAGTAACTGCAATTTGGTGAGCTATTATAATCAGGCTTAGTTCATGTGGATTTTTGTTTTTGGATAGCATTTCACTCCTGTACAACAGAACAGATCAGAAATGCTACTGGATGCATTTCACTTCAGCCTGTTTACTGCCCAGCAGTTCTTCGGTCAACTTGATGGTTTATGTTAAATTTGGAGTAGGATTTTAACTGATGCTGTGTAGAGTACATCTGCTAGTACTACCTGTTTATTCAAGAAGTCATCAAAGGTCAAAGTGTATTAAGCATGTTTGCAAAACTCCTGTTTGGGATGTCTCACAGAGTGGCAAGATCACTTTCTTTTTTGTTAGTAATTGCAATTGGTGAGCTATTATAACCAGGCTTAGTCCATGTGGATTTTTGTTCTTTGATAGTAGCATATTTTTAGATGATAGCACAGAATTGATTGTCCATATTAGCAGGGAAGTTCATCATGTAAGTCCATACCCAGACTCCAAACTGATCGCGCATCGTGAAAGACGATGAATTTCTTCTACTCTGCAATACCATCATTTTTAACAATTCACTCGTTCAAAGCAGAAAGAACTCTGCAATTACCATGATCGTGTCTCAAATTTGCTTTGAAACCCAGTATTCCAGTACAAATGGTGAAATGGGCCATACAAAAATTGCCACCTAATGTTCCTAAAAACCGATAATGAAACAGTATACAACATGACCATCCTATCCAAAGTTTGTATAAGACAGACAGCTAATGAACAAATTTGCCATCAAGCCATTTTAGAGATGGATTGAGTGTCACCACAAGAGTTCTTAAGTTCTCCTTGTTGGTAACTGCATTTCCTTCAAGGCAAAGCTGTACCAAATTCACATGTTTGAAGAACAGTATGGCATCCCAGAATTCCTCCACGTTAATATTTTTCTTCCGGCATTCTTCAAAAGCTTCACATGCTTCAACTCTATGTGAGAATGGAGATGGGCAGATGTACCGGGTTGTGTCGATTGGGTGAGTTCCAATCTCGTTGCAAGATAAATCCAGTACTTTCAAAGAAATTATCTTCGTGAGTGGTTCAAGTGCTGTGAAACTACTGATCTGGTTGTTGCCGAGGTTCAAGCATACAAGCTGCTGCAAAGCCTCCAAACCTGAAATCACCAACAAATTAGTCTCTTTAAAGATGGAAGTTGGTTTGATACATCTGTTAGCTTGGCACTCGCATTTGATAAGCTAATTTACAGAACCTGTTATACTGACATTAATGCTTCTGAAGTAGAGAAAATGAGTTATTACAAGGTATGAAAAGGTCTCACCTTCAATCGATCTGAGGTTGTTGTGGCTTAGGTCCAGCATTTGGACCCACAACAAGCGTTCAGCAAATCCAATACGCGTTAAAGATAATCTGCAAAGCTGAACATGGTTTAATGGAGCTAACTTTGGTAGAGCTTTGACTGAACAGTATTTCTTGAAAGCCTCCATGTCACATGTTAACTGCAAGGAAATGTTCTGTTAGATAGCAGCGTATTGTATGCTCTAAATAAGATTTGAATGACAGTTAATAGAAACGGGTCACTTTTTATGTTAAAAAAAAAGAACTAGGCATAATTCATCTATGCATTAACGCTGTTACAGTTCTAACTTTCAAACATGACTGGTCGTAATCTGCAAAAACTGTAAACCAGAAAAGTTCGAAGCGTTAAGAGAATTATTTTACCGGCATAACTACATGGTTTCAAGGGGCATGTAGATGATTAGTCTACTCATTGACTTAGAACAATGTATTTATATTTATACAAACATAATACAACAAACTTGCAGCGAATTAGAATATGTAAAAGGCCAGCCTGTTGTAATTTCACTTTACGTCATCCTCACAAATACAAGCACACAATATTTTTTTAAAAAAGAAAAGCCAAAGAGAAAGGCATCATCTATCTCCGATACAAGATATTTCTTGCAAATAATCTGTTCATGCATGAAAGATGATAAAATGGTGAGATATTGATTCACAAAATTTTAGTTGATGGTTTCCATAAATCATAATGATCCCTTTGGCCAAAATAAACCAGTCAGATTAGTGGTAACTGGGAAATTCATAGTTTTTCATATGAGTTGATGTTACCTGATCCATTAAGACTAGGCTCCGCTCATCCTCGTAGTACCTTTTATGAGATGGATCCAGGTCGATCAAGTCATTAAAGAGCCCGAGCGACTCTTCACAGTATCCCTTCCTTTCAACAAGAGAACTTCCACGGGACTTTATTGCAGCACAGGCAAGCAATAAGCGTGCTAATGTCAACTTTGCAAACTTGCTGAGAAATAGGGCATAATGTGAAAAGGGAAGCCAAACAAATTAAGCAAAAGATGCAAAAGAGTGAAATGGCCTAACCTATTGTCATCGTGCAATTCTCTAAATAGGTCTATTTCATCAGATAGTCTCTCCAAATGCCAATTTGACTCCTTGTGAACCAATGAATTAGTGATCTTTAACTGCTCAAAACAGATACAACTGGGGTTTACATGAGACAGGAGTGGCTCTGAGAAATCCCAGGAGATTAGTTCATGAATTGGATCAATATCCTTGGCTGTACTATCATTGTTGCTGAGTTCAAAGGTAAATGAGAAATGCACGGGACAGTTATAATTAGAGCCGCTTCTGGACACAATTTCATCTGAATTGGTTATGCTTACTTCAACTGAAAATTGCTGCAAACTGTTACATTCCAAGTTTGATACTTCAAGATAAGTGACCCAACAGTTAGAATGTCCAGAATCTGTTACTGAAAGGGGCCTCCACTGAATGTTCTTACTAACCACCAAATCAGAATTCAAGCTCACACTCGATGAACTTAACCCTTTCACAGGCTCATTAAAATAAAGAACAATTGGTAGAATCCCTTCCTTCAGTGAGTAACAACAAATGGAGCTCAAGGAAGATAAACTGAGGTTTGAACCATTAGAAGGCCACGAAGCAATCAGCTGTGGATTCTCTGGACTAGATGTCTGAGCTAAAAGCCAAAGGTGATAGAACCATCCACTTTGATCACTTGGGTCTGTAAAAAGGGCCTGAGTTACAAGTTCAAACTCCTCTGAAAAGATCTTCTGCTTTGACTCGAAACCCTTGCTCTGTTTGATTAGCAGATTGGACAGAAGTATACTGCAATACATGGAGTGAGACACTGAAGCATATAGCTTAACATATCGTACAAAAGTAACTACCAAGATCTGATGAGTAAACATAATACCAACTGTGGAAACCACTAACAACAAGGATAATACAAATTCTCAAAACAAATTAAGTCTAATTAAGGATAGTAAGCCAGGGTACCAAAATTAAGTGCTAATCTAAGACGCCAAGTCCTCAAGTTAATCTGTTGTTTTACATGATAAGCACTTGATTATTTATAAATCAATGTCAGTTCAGTTGTTCACCAGATTTGAGCAATCTTTTACTACAGACAGAACATAAGACACAGGACTTTAGTAGTTAAGGGTTCACTTGACCTACTGTTATTAGTTGCATATGTTTTGATCCATATACTGACTCCAATTAAAAGTTCAAACATCACCAGATGGACATGTGCTAAGAGCATTTAGAAAAAATGTATATTAACTACGGCATACCTGCGATTATGCCATGCTGAGTAATTACTGAAGTTGTCACTTATCTTATCCATAGTGTACTTAAGCTCTTCCTCTTCTGGAACCCCCATGAATCTGGCAAGGAACCTGCCCAGGGGGAAATCAATCCAAGGTTCCAAACAGATAGTCTGGGTCTGAATTTCCAATATAAAGTAAATTTACCTGCGGTAATTCCATCCATGGAAATTCCTTGCGTCCACCTTCAGTAGTTTATCCAAGAGGCCAAATTCACACTTGAAATCCACTGGGGCGAGCTTTTGATTTAGCAACCACTTCCGGTGATACCAAGCCCCGTAGGATTTTGGGTTCTGCCTCAATGCAACCTCTACCTTCAAAAATTCATAGCTGAGGGTCATATAAGCAAATCAACTGCATTGACACTTGAAACAGGTAAATCATGATAGAAACACAATACTTATTAGACACTACCATTTGCATTTTCTAACTGTAATTGCTATTCCTGTCTCTGTGACCGAGTTTTGATCCCAACAAAGATGACTAATTTAGTTTCTTGAGAAAGCATAGCCTCTAATGAAGAGCACAGGACAATCTGATCCATGGTGGCATGTTCTATACAATTAATCACAAGTTCAAAGCTCACCACTCTGAGCTCATCATCAATGGCAGATTTGATGGCCTCCGGCTCGGAAAGCTCCCCAATGTTGTGCTGAAACGCGAGCTTCCGGTAGTTCCATGCTGTGTACGCCTCAGGATTAATCTCTAGCAGCTTGAAGCTCAGCCCGAGTGCCTCCTTGGTGTAGCTGCAGGTCCCATTGATCCAAACAACAAGTTCATTCAATCATTCTGTCACTGAATTACGAACGTGATAACCTGAATCTAATCTTAAGACCTTTTGGAACAGAAGAAAGCCAAAAATGTGAGAGCTTTAGTAGGCACTAGAATCAAACAAGAAGAATTGAACAGAAGAAGAAGAACAAGATCGAATCTTTCGGCCTGAAATCCTCCACGGATACCAATTTCTGAGCCATAAAGACCCATCGAATTCGATCTTACGAGCCATTGGAGGAGGCGCGGCCCTAAGGGAGGAGAAGGAGGATGGATGGATGGATGGATGGATGCTTACGTGCGGGAGTGGTGGTTGTGCAGGACCTGTGCCTGGAGGACGCGGAGCTTGGCGGCCTTGGCCTCCGCCGCCGCCGCGTCCTCCGGCTTGTCCGGGCGGCGAGGCCGGCCGTGCATCCTCCTCCTCCGGCGAGGCGGCTGCCGCAGGGTTGGATTGGATCGGATCTCAAGGAGAGGAGGAAGAGGAGGAGATTGGATTGTTGGAACTTAGAATCCCCAAGTCCACCGCCTAGTTCGATCTTGGTTCTTGGAGATAAGCAGTAGTAGTACCTTCACTGTGGTTTCCTCAAGAGAAATCTACTTCTACACCATTTTGCTGGCAAACTATACTATTTTTTTTTACTTTTATTTATGAGGAGTGGAATACACTATCGACCATATTTTTCAAGTTTTATTTTGGACTACCTTGATGTAATATTTTTATTTTAGGCTAGTTAACTTTACATGTTACAATACATTTTAGTATCTGTTTGGGGGAATTGCTAATAGTTAGAGATTCTTCTAGAACTCCTCCAAGCTGTAGCGGTAGAATTCAAAAAATAAACTAGAAATGAAAAGCGTTTCTCCAGATTCTCACCAGCTGCTTCTCAGAATCTTAAACTCTCCCAAATAGGGCCTTACTCCACCTCCACGTTTTTTTTTCAACGATGTCCTTTCCAGATAAAGGTACACCCCCTGCGCAAAGGTGGATGAGTTTGTTGCTGTAACTATGCCAATGTGATCGATCTCATTGATAGTATGAAGATGTGGCCTAGGGTGGTCCAAATTGTAATAAATATAACTAAGTGCTCTAAAGTGAAAAAAATAGATAATGATCCAAATTGAAACTTTGATAAAAGAGGGTGGCACAAATAAATTTTACTATTTATTCATTAACCTTTAAAAGTAGCTGAACTATTCTCCGGTTGTTTTATAGTGGAGATAATTTGCAAGAATACTCATATGCAAGAATTTGGTGTTTCTTAGGTGGTATTTGGATCCAGGAACTAAATTTTAGTCTTTGTCATATCAAATGTTTGGACACTAATTAGAAGTATTAAACGTAGACTAATAATAAAAATAATTGTATAAATGAGAGCTAATTCGCGAGACAGAATTTTTAAGCCTAATTAATCCATAATTAGCACATGTTTCCTGTAGCATCACATAGGCTAATCGTGAATTAATTAGGCTCAATAGATTCGTCTCGTGAATTAGTCCAGTGTTATGGAATGGGTTTTGTCACTAGTCTATGTTTAATACTTCTAATTAGTATCCAAACATCCGATATGACATGGCCTAAAATTTTAGTCCCTTATCCAAACACTCCCTTACTCGTAATAATGCAAGTTTTTTAAATACAAGTTAGATGCACACATAACACAAATCAAATTCCAGATCCATAGAACACTTTATAACATTAAAACTGTGTAACATACTAACTTGTTCATAGAACACTATATCACATTAAACCGGTGTTGCCGATAAGATGGATAGTTTCAAAAGTCAATGATGTAGTATATTTAAAACCGGTGAGATTATAAAAATATAAAACATACATAAAGGAGGTGCCAATATTTGTTACTGTTTTTAAGATGTCCGGAGTATATCCTTATATAACTCTACCAAACATATACTAACATAACATTTGAAAATGAAACCTACATTTATTCTGCCAAATCTGATGTTCTTATTCATCAAGTCATTTGCTTGGCAATGCGATTGCTACATTTCTTTGTACAATATGTCAATATGTGCACAACAGCACAGGGCTCTCCTTGGTGTACATTTTCTGATCATACATACAGAACTTGATGCCTATGTCTAATTACATTGTTACACATAGTATGGAATACTTGGTCCGAATGCAGCAAGAGTACACTTTATGTTGACACAGCCCTGAAAATACAAGAGGGACAATACCTCAGTAAAATCAATTTAGTACAAATGTCAGAGAAAGCTTTGCTTTGAGCCAATGGATTTGATTTTACAGGCTGAAAGGCGTCAATTAAGATAATTCACTTTACAAAGGATAGTCCAACTTTGCCTGAGTACACTTCAATCACACAACTTTTTATTGCTTTATTTATTTTAACAGGTGGCAAGTTAGGTGGCAGAGCTACAAGATCAATTTTCATCTTTGCCAGCATAGTTGTGGCGAAATGCACATGAGAAGTCCTTGAGTTCACAGCCATCAGCACATAGCTTTCGGTAACTGCAAAAACTAATGTTAGTTGTGCAACGATTGAGCAGAGAAAATATAGTATGGTTCTGGAGAAGTTTTGGTTTAGAAAACGGGCAAAAAAAATTACATTTCAAGTGCCTGAGAACCAAAGGGACAATTGAAGCCAACTCCAGATGCAGAGGCCATGGCCAAATCCAAATCTTTGGTCTGCAAAAGAACATAAAAGATTAAATTACTTTGATCTGATAATGTGTAGATAGTTCTAATTCTGTTCTTTATATATCTTCAAGAATAAAAGTAATGGTTAATCGGTTACCAATCAGTTGAGAAGAAAATTATAATTTTTAGGACACAACAACTCAGTCTTTGACAATCAATGACTAATTTGATGTAGCAGAGAGTACTGTATCTTGGCATCATACCATTAGTTTGGAGGTGAAACCACCATCATAGTTCCTCGATGATGGCACATCCATCATTACTCCAGGAACTGGGTTATATGTGTCACTGTTTAAGTCAATAGAAAGGGCACGCAAACTTCAGATTATTCAACCTGTAAGTCAACTGCAACCCAAACCACAAAGGACAGGTGAAGAGCACACAATACCTGCTCCAGCAGCGGGCACTTGAGCAGTTGAATATGTCTGTAAGAACGCTAGCTTTGATGCCGAGATTCTGACCAAGAGCAAAAGCTTCGGAGACTCCAAGCATGCTGATGGCCATTGCCATGTTGTTACAAATCTTTGCAACCTTGAAAAATAGAGCATCAAAAGTGAGCTTGAATCATCTGTACACAAACAGTTTTGAAGAGATCTTAATGAAGAGCTAGAGTTACTAAAACTTACCGAGCCATTTCCAGCCCCGCCACAATATATTGTTTTTTTGCCCATTGAGAGAAGTAAGGGTTTTGCTGCTAGATATGCTTCTTCTGAACCACCTACCTATATATCATTCCTTTGCACCAAAATAAGACAGAAATCCTTCCATCTAATGTAGCAACTGTCCGACCAAAGTATATTCCTGGTGATAACACCAAAGTTACGAAAAAGCAAGGATTGAATACCATGAAAGTGAGTTTCCCAGCTTCTGCAGCAGGAACACCTCCGGAAACAGGAGCATCCAGCATCATCGGTTTTTCAGCATAGGCTGGAAATACACAAAAGGTGACATTACCACCTTAAATATTCAGATATACTTCAGTTTTAATTGTTGTCGGGGCTAAAAGATGAAGAAGCTTTTGCTCCATCTTTCCCACATACAATATATTCAACTATCCAAGTTTTGAACTTCTAATAGCAAATCATGGTTAATATGCTATTATAATATATAACCTTTCTTTTCTTTCAAAGTGCATCTTGAGATGTCCATGGATATTTTCCTTGATGTTTGTGGATCAACTGTGGATGAATCTATATACAACCAAGGTCCAAGGCAGCCCCCATTAGCAAGCAAACCATTCCGTCCATTGTATACATCTAATACCTGAAAAACATCTGTGAACACGTAAGATTTTAATATTCTAAAGGGGTTTTTTAAAGTTTTGACCTACAATACTCATACATCACCATCTCTTTAAGAATTCTAGAGCAAAAGTTCGATGCAGCAACAAGCTACGGTATACAGATTTCTACATGCGGGACATGCGAGGGTATTACTCTCTGATATCATGATCTAACTAGGTAGTAAGAGACTAAGAGTGTAAAAGGAATTGAAAAGAAGGGGATATCATGGTTCAACCAGCTTACATGGGCAGACGAAGGCAGCATCGTAATTACGACATCACTAGACTTGGACACTTCAAGTGGAGACAGTTTTGTGGGAATTCCATCATCCGAGAATTTCTTCATGGTATTCTCATTGCTGATATCACATATTCAATGGTCATTGGATGGCAAACATAGAACATTGTATTATACTGGGACAGAAGGCTTATATTTATAAGTTCCTTGATAAACAAACTAAACTTGGAGAATAAAAACCTTTGACTACAAAAAAAATTGCCAAAATGAAAATATGCAAGGACTTACACATCATGAACAGTCACTTTATATCCAGCCATTACCAGGTTCCTCGCCATATGGGCACCCATATTTCCCAGTCCTATGAATCCTACATTCTGAGAAGAAGTATCAACAACTCACATGAAAACCAATACAGTGACGCGTCAAAAAAAAAAGAAGAACAAATATTTTGCCCTCCTCCCTTTTAACCATGCTCTGGTCAAATTCAAGCTGGTACAGTACAAGCACAGCTGTAAAAATGATATCTTAGCATTTCGATACCGCAACGAAGAACAGAAGATAGAAAGGATACCTCCAACTGAGATTGAACCGCAGCGGACGAGAGGCCCCGGCGACAGTTCCAACCCAAATGTTGGACCATCGAACGAACCCTCCATCCAACAACCCCCATTTTCTCTGAACTGCTAGCCGATTTGCAAACCCTTCACTTTCGCTTTACTGGCCAAATATTCGCTGCAAAAACCAACAACCAACTCACTCTACAGTCTACACTATGCTAAGCCCGTTAAAATTCCAGGGCTATCCAACATATTTGATTCGCCACTAATTCCGAGGGGTGGTCAAATCAAGAAAACGCATTTTCCAGGGAACTAGGGGGAAAGGAGGAATTTTTCCTTTTTTGGCCATGCGAGCAAAATTGCTCGGGCCGAATCGAATCATGGTCATGGCAACTGCGGATTCGACGAGGAAATCAAATTCAGCACAAGAATCAAAATCGAGGAGAGGCTTACAGATGCGGGGCAGGTAGAGAGGAGGAGAGGCTGATCGAGTGAGCCGCCGAAGAGTTGGGAATGGGATTACAGCGCCGTGTCACACGTCCATATCCCTTCAATTTTCTCCTTTCTCATTTTAGAGGCCGTCCCCCTAACTCAGATCGTGCCACGTGGCATAACGCCAATCTTAAAGCAGCATCCTTCCACCTCTGGAATGGAGCAATTTTCGCGTGAATTTTACAGGAACTTGAACTGATTCGCGTGAAGTTATCTGTGCTTAAAAGGAGTCCTAACCGCATTCAAATATATACTCATCATAAATAGGAGTATAAGAGATTATGCTAGTTCTAAGATGGTGTTTGGATACTATGGCTAAACTTTAGTCTCTATCACATCAGATTTTTGGAACTAATTTGGAGTATTAACGTAGACCACTTACAAAATTAATTACATAGATAAAGGCTAATTCGCAAGACGAATCTATTAAGCCTAATTAATACATGACTAGCACATATTTACTGTCGCACTGCATTATCAAATCATGGTCTAATTAGGCTTAATAAATTCGTCTCGCAAATTAATTTCCATTTATATGTAATTAGTATATATTTAATACTTTAAATTAGTGTCAAAAATCTGATGTGACAGTGACTAAAGTTTAATCCCTGGTATCCAAATATCACCTAAAAAAAGATTATGCTATACGGTTTGTCCATAAATATAAGTGATTTGTTTGTGATCTTTAGACATAGCTTTTGTACTAGTTTATTTTACATCTATCAACTTTTGTACTAGTTAATTCTCCGTCTACTATAATTTATACTGATTTATCTTCCACTATCACATTTTGTAATATTTTACTATTTTCATAAATTTTTAATAAAAATGGCATATTTCTTATATCTGTGATTGGAGCCTCGGAGATAATAGTTGTATTATATTCCAAGCCCACCTAACCGATTTTATCTTTGCTGAACAGGCATCTATCAGCAGACACTCAATGGAGAATCGAATTATAACTAAATAAAATCAGTGTCGATATGGTAACTTTTCTCAACCCTCTTCCTCTTAATACAATTTAGCTATGCTCAGCTAAAAAGAATTATGACATTAATAACTACTATTGAATTGTTGAGCACGAGCGATGCAGAGCAGAACCACCGGAACAAAGAATCACAAATCTTACTTTGAAGCGAACATCATTTCCATATTTCATTTCAATTCAATCCCCACGCACTGCATACAGTTCTTCTCTATTTTTTTACCCGAATAATTTCTAAGTTCAGAACTCTGAAATATGTCATTATCTAAAATTCTCTGCCTTCACATTTCTCCTCACACAGACTACAGAACTGTAAAAGCTGGTATAACTGTATTTCACATACCTATACCTGTATATATATCTGTATGGCTAGCCACTAGCTGCACTCACTTTCGTGATGTAATTTTGTAATACCAGACGACCAGAACTACTAAACTTACACTGAACAAACCACACCTTATGATGTCAAACTGCTAAATTAATACCGTGTACAATGGATAGTTTGGTTCAGCTCTCTGTGTTGCCTAACTATATCCGCCGCATTCTCCATGTTCTCACTTGTCACATAGCCTCTTATCATCTTATGCTGTCGCCATTGGAAATTTGCTCCATGTTTCCTATTCTTGCATAGGTGATTCTGAAGTTCGACGAGCTAAACCTACTGAACATATCAAAGCTAGCTATTCACATTCATTGCGCTTCTTAATCTGCACAATTCAACAGCGAAAGCCCAGTGAGGATATGCATAAATATCAGTGGAAGTTTTCGTCTCTTGTTAAAAATGTGATAAATATGTCTTAGATTCTTGATAAATGTCTTAAATAACAAACCTGAATTGTCATACAATGTTATCTCCAGATTCTCGATGCTGCGCTTGCTGTCTATCACCATTGTTTTCATTTACAGCATTACTTCCAGGTTCTTGTCGCTGACCATCATCGACAGTTTGAGCTAGCTGTTGATTCCTCCTAGATCTCCACCTCAAGTATTCCACTAGCATTGAGTTCGCACTGATAGCAATCCCAAACCCAGTGAATGAGGATAGTAGGACCGCAAGGACTGGATTTACTTTTAACTGCAAGTTTTAAGATGATGATAAATTGATAATGAGCAGAGTGATGAAATACATTAGCTGCATCAAATGTAATCATGGGAAATAATTTCTTACCACATTGTAGAAGATATGAGCAAACAGTATCACAATAGCAAACTGGAACGAAGCATAGGCCCATAGATAACTCTTGGTTACTGTACGGACAAAAAGAAATATCGGATTGTCATGGTTGCAAGGAGTCCAAAGGCAACAAATAATGAACCCTAAGTTTGTAGGTATAATTTACTTCTGCAGAAATACTGAAATCGTTTAAACTACCATTATTTTCCTATTACAAGTTTTGAACTCACTACACAAGTTAACAAACTAGATAAAAATTTGGAGTACAGACTACAGACCTGAACAGTGGGTGATTACTACAGTTTAGGTCTTCTACCACTTATTAAATACTGAAAGCTTGAAATGCCCTTAGTTTCTCTATACATTAACTACTCTTATGGCATTGTAAGTGCGAACTACAATAATTTTGAACGGTAAAGATGACAGTGCATTACCCATGGTGGATGCTATCATGGAAGAAAGGAGGCCCAACACGCATGAGAAAGGCAACGAAATTGCCAGTGCGTGTGACAGCAAATCTGTAACCTGTTTCAGTTAAAGAATCAACACCATTTAGAGAGGTTTCACAAGCTAAGAAAAAGCAGAGTGGGACATTCTGCATGCATATAAATAAGAATGAGACCCTAACCAGAAGTTGTTCCAAGAAGCAGAAGTATGCAAGCATGCTAACCATGACCAAAATTGGAATGTCCTGCCAAAATCTGTTATAACTGAAAGTTAAATTTCACAACCGTGCAAAATGATCACAGAATGCTTATTTATTTATTTTTTTCAAGAGTGAATCTACCACGAAAAAAAATAATTTGAAAACAGTACTTCCTTTTTCAACAATTCATAAATCAAGACAGCTAAAGCACGTTTACCTGTATTGTTGAGAGGCTCTTTGATGAGCACCATTTGTTACTCGCCTATTAGCAGTTTGAGTTGGTATTCTCAACAAAGTGACAGGCAAATTTTGAACTTCTTGCTTACAAACATCACATATCTTGTTTCCCTTGATGCTAAACCATTTGACAGCGCAGTCTTGGTGTGCAAGAGCAAGTTCCCCTTTGCAGCTGCACTCCATTTTAAGTGTTTCCCCTCCTTCATTTAGTTCAACTAGACAAATTCTGCAGACTGCCTCTTCTTCAGGGATATCTTTGCCTCCATCTCCAGGAACTGTCAAGAATTCAGTAAAGTGAACCAATTCTGTTTCAGAAGCAAACAATTTGTCCTATTAAAATGATGCAGTAAAGTCTTAGAAGTGAAGATACCATCCACTGTCTCCTCAATCCCATCACTTGATGCAGTTGTATTAACTGGGATAGGTCGGGGAGTTGTTGGAATCACACGGATGACACCTAATGAATCCGCCCTCCTCAAACTCCTGTTTTTACGATTTCCTGGTACTGAAAGTGAGCGCCTAATTCTTGCTTGAACATCTTGATCCTGCAAACATCAAAAACCATTTAAAGAAAACTTAGTAAAACTACAAATATTTGCGCAACATACTGTAAGGCAGTAAGCCCATTTCCGACTGGTAGCATGAAAATACTACTATCTAGCTGTACCATCTATCTGGAATTCTTATAAAAAATGCAGAACAAAAATGTATATACTTACATCTGTGGTTGGTAGGTTGTTGATCTGATTTGCCGGAGAAGAAGTTTTGTCTGAAGTTGCTATAGGTGTGACTGGCAAAGAATGTGTACGTTTTGCGGATAATGAGTTTATGACTTTTCTAAAAGAAAATGATCTCAACGTTGATGTATTATCCTGCTGCCCTTCTGATGGTGTCCCAGGAACCAGAAGGATCGCCCGATCACCTTCCTGTGCTGAACTTCTCGCCCTGAAACTCTGTTGCGGAATGATGCTCTTCAGAGAAGATTTTGTTCTAGTTGAATTAGGCCTCGGGGGCAATCCTGCTCTCGTTGAGCTGGGGCTAGGGGATATATTAATTCTCGCTGAAGTGCCTATTTGGTTATCCAGGGTCCTAGCTGGTATTTGCAAAGAAAGGTTTGGCCTTCGCGAATTATGCCCAGATGCAGTTTGCACACTGTCATCCTGGGCTGGTGCCTACAAAGTCAGCAAACAGTATTATCAGCAAGCTATGCTACATAAATTCCATTAAATTAAACTTGCAAGACTAATGGAATATGAACAAGGTAAAGGCATCAATCATCAGGGATAAATAGTGATTCTTGAGCCGATACAATTTAATGAAGCTCATGGCAATCATCTGAGCTACCGAGCACACATGGAGTAGCACCAGCAGACATGTACCTTATGGCCTTATGGGTCAATTGTTTAGGGCTTTATTTATTCCATTGAGTCCAAAACTTCAAATTCGCACATTAAGAATTTGACGAAAACATAGCTATGATCTCTACTGTCCATCCTACTTCATTCTCTACCTACCTAACTGAACATATCATTACCAATCTTACCTTGCTTGGATTAGCTGTAACCTAGATAATTTGTGTGATGGAATTACAAACAACTGGTCTCCCGATCCTAAGACTATGTATTCAACAAACTTAAAACGCATTTTCACAAGAAGAAATCAAGATTAGCACCCACATAATCACACTTATAGCAATACACTTCAGTGATGCAATTTCGTCAGAAAGGCCAGCAAACCTACTACTGTAGAATCTAGTATAATTTTAGCTCATGTGACAAAGTACAAGGAAAACCAGGGTAGGCAAACACGAGCTTTTCACTACAATCGAGGAAACCTGCCCTAATAAAGGGAAAAAGCAAGAAACAAATCATTCGATCTTCCCTAAAAAATCAAATCTTCCAAAAAAGAGAATAAAAAAAAGATGCGGCAAAAGAGCATCCACAAACATTCCACCAACTCCGCCACAATTCACCCTCAAAGCTTCGCAACTTTCGCCTCTGATCAACGAAATTAAGAGACGGATTTAAACTGCAACACCCAGCGATAACAGGTCTGAACAGATTGTCTCGCCATCCCCCATACGGAACCAAGAAACCATCAGAAGTTGAACTACTCGAAAACTATCCTAGAAAGAACATGGAAAGTCGGGGGAAAGAAACGCGAGTCGAGCTGCTTGGGGTGGGAGAACCTCACCGCGGAATCGGCGGGCTCCGAAGACTGGCCCTCCTCCGCTTTGTCCATGTACGCTTCGCCGCCAGAATTCGAGGGGCGAGAGAGAGAGGGGAAGAGAGCAAGTGGGTGTTCTTGTTGGGAGAAGCTCAGGGGAGGAGAACTGGAGAAAGGACGTTTTTGCAATTTGCAAATGGTTCTTTTTTTTTTCCATCTAACCCCTCAGAAGCCGGAATTACTGTTTATATTCTATGGCCTAATCATAAAAGAGCAAGTACTAGCAGGCTATAAGCCAGCTATAAACATATTTTAAAGAGATAAAGGAAAAGAGAAAAGCAACGGACTACAGATTTGTAGTGATCAGGTGTAGCACGGACTCTAAGACGTAATGTGTTTATGATAGGTAGGACAAGGTATTAATAATATAGTAAGCAACTATTGTATGAATTAGCTATTACATTGGCTATAGATAATTTGGAGCTATTAGTTGGCTATACTATTAAACTTGCTCAAACCACGCCGCCGCACGCACCACAGTTTATACTGTTTGCTCATCTTAATACTAGATACAGTAATAAGATTTTAGTGCTTCCTATATTTCTACCCCTCCGTCACAGAATGAGTTCATTTTCGTCCATCTGTTTATCCAAAATAAGTTTACTTCAGAAATAATTAAATCAGAGTTTATAAAAATTAGAGATAAATACATATGAGATAGGTGAAAATGGACTTATTCTAGATAGAGGAGGTATTTATTTGTCACCTTTAACTCTGTATGTAGGCATTCATAACGTTTATAAAATATGCTAATTTTACCCTAGGGTCTCATCTTTTCGCTTATTCTTATGTTTATCTACCAAAATTTTAATTTTCAACATTAAATTTGGAGCTGATTTTGGGTTTTTTTCATCAAAGTTTATTTTTCAGCATTTGCTTTTAGATCACTAAAAACACGTATATAAAAGTTTTATTCACAAATTACTATTCGTTTGCAAATATAAATATACCGTTTGGCTTATTCCATGAATAAGCGAAACGATGGGTCCGTTAGTATGGTTGTTTAAATACCCTCTTTGTTCAAAATTATCATTTGTTTTTTTTAAAAAAAAAGTACCAGATATGTGAGTCATTTGCATGTTCTGAGACAACAAGTATTTCCGTCCGGAGAAAGTACTATTGCTAAAGAACTCTCTAGAATTAAACAATCAACATAGTTAAGTGGGTGTAATATTAATTGTACGGGTAAAATATTTTTTTCATTGAGATCCGTGTGGTGACAAGTATTTACAAATAACTTTTATGGTAAAAATAAATACTCCTAACAAGTAAACGAGAATGGATGTAGTATTTGACATACAATTTGCACGTCTCATAACATTTAACATCCAAATCGCATGTCTTTTGAAATTTGTCATCGAGAGATGTGAATTATTATGTTTCGTGCCACTTTCTCTTATTTTTCTCATTCCTTTTTTTTTCTTCTCATGTTAGTGGACGGTTTTGTTGTTTATATCGTTGCATGTTTCAAATCTCTACACCGAAATCTTGGGTAAGTTTTAACCCTATCAAACTTTTAGTAGGGTAGTATTCTTTTAACTTTATTGAATTGGTAAGATTTGGCTTCATTCCAAGGCTGTGTTTAGTTCAGCGCAAAGTTTAGATTTTGGTTGAAATTGGAGATGATGTGACTGAAAAGTTATGTGTTTATGACAGGTTGATGTGATGGAAAAGTACTGAAGTTTGGATCCAAACTTTGAATCTAAACACAGCCCAAGTAGCTAGCAAGTGGAGTGGAGTACTGTTTAAGACTACTAAATAATTGATAGGGTAAGAATTGACATCAATCCAAATAGACATAGAATGTGCACTATATTAAATACTTGTTGGTATTAATCTCTAGCAAGAAAATAAACCATATGGCCCTAGTGGCAGTCAAGCAGAAGTCCAAATCGGTAAAGTACCCTGGACTTTTCTTTCTTTCTTGCAAGCTTGGTCTATCTTTGCCAAGTTTCATCAGAGCCACTGGACTAACTGAAAAAAGGATGGCAGAAATCGAAAGCTAAAGGCACACTAGTGTATTCTGAAAAATGACCCTCATACCTGCCGCTTGGAAATGAAATATGCCCAAATAGGAGGCATAATCATAAGTGTATCTGTAAGTTGTTTGGCAAATGCTAAGGTTAAAAAAAATTATCTTTCAGCTACTATAGTGGTTAAACTTTAAATTTTGAATTGCTTAGATTTCCCTTCCAAACATCTGGTTGGCTAAAAATGTATGGATTTTAATGTATTAGGATCAGTGCTATGTAAATATATTTATATTATGATAGAAACCTTAAAAATATTTATATATGGAACGGTGGATAAGCAGATTACTAGTTAGGAAAAAAAATTAATTCTACACATTAATGTCATGATGTCAGCATGTGGGCAGATGGCCAGCATATGGGAGCTGGCTGTGTTTATTTTCACGCTAAAATTGAAAGTTTGAAGAAATTAAAACGATGTGATGGAAAAGTTAAAAGTTTATGTGTGTAGAAAAGTTCGATGCGACGAAAAAGTTAAAAGTTTAAAGAAAAAAAGTTGGAATCTAAATAAGTCCTGCCATTCAGTTACTCTGAACTTTTCTGAACTTAATCCCTGCGCTGCACAGGTGTTAGGCTCGAGTTAGGTTTGACAAAGCAAAGAGAAGATCAGCAGCAGAAACAGGAGATAAGTTCAGAAAAGGCGGCTGTTTTCCCTCGTGCCTTTTCACCCGGAGGACTCTCCCTTCTCGTGCCTGCCTGACTTAATTATGATGCTGAAAGTGTCTTGACTAATCCACTCATTTTAGCTAGGTGCCTTAATTCTGTACGTACAGTGAGATGCGTGCTTAATTAAAAGTGCACAGACAGGTAAGTGTAACGGATGAGAGAAGGTGACAGGAGAAGATGATGTGAGGGACGCAAGCTATCTCATGTCGTTCTCCCTGCAAGTTAATGGTGAAAACTGGCAAGTCCATAACTAGTACTTAGATCTCTGTTTCGTTCATTACATGTGTTTTTTAGACTTTAATTTATCATTGGCTTTTTTAAAAAAATAAATTAAGTTCTTAGCTTTTTAATATTCAATTCATTCGTTCATGTTCTCGAATACTCGGGGCCTCATTGTTGCTCTAATAAGCTAAAATTTAGATTTTGAAACTCAATTTTGAAGAAGATTTTAAGATATTTTCAATATAGTTTCTTTTTCAGTATTAGCTTTTAAGTATCAAAGAACATATATATATATATATATATATATATATAACTTATTAATTTTTATTTCCTAATAATCGTATTGATTTATTGAAAAATATGGGTTACCGATAGGAGCCTCAGTTTCACTCCTCATCTATCATCTGCTAAAAACAAAGTCTCGGAGACACGTACTGAAGCCGGGATAAAATAAGGGAGGTTCTTTTGTGCTTGGAATTGATTACGACCGTTGATCGTCTCTAATCCAACGCATCAGGATAAAAGGTACGATAGAAAAGGTACTTAAAAGATGGACCAGGTATAGAAGGTGGAAGGTTAAAATAGTAATTGACTTTCATGGTTTATTTGTACAATTAAGGGCAAATACGTACAAACAACTTTTACCTAACTGTTCACGTCCGTTTCCTGATCCTTCGATCTCGGGTTGAGTTTACTAGAGGCTGCAACTGATTAATCACCACTCGATTAATCGGATGAGATTAGCATGCACCGGCATGGTGCTTAATTAGTTTCTCAACGTGGCTGATCTGCTTAATTAAATGCTCAACAATTAGCCACGAAATATCTTCTTTGATCATATGCTAGCAGCTTAGAAATAAAGCGCATCGATTTCGCAAGGAATCAATTACTCTAAACTTTTCAATTCCATTTAACAGCTTCACAACAATGAATCAATGCTTCAGCGTTCTGTAATCATCAGCAATGGCCAGAGTCCAGCAGCAACAGCAACATTACGCAACATTCAACAACAATCAGATCAACTACCATACGCCCTATGCACTGGCACAGGATGCCGCTGGCCAGCGGATGGGTACGGGGGCTGAGGAATTACTAATCTACCCTAGTTAACAATATTTCTTATTCCTAAATTATCTTTTCAGAATCGACGGTCGGTATTAATTGGTTTAGGAGGTACCCCAGGTACCTCCCAAGCACTGTAAAACCCCTCTAAAAATATCACGCGTGACACTTGGCTTATGCAGGTATAGCTAGTTCGATCGATCGATCGATTAATAAATTTAAAACCAACCTTTAATTCTGTGGAATGTGACGCACTGACGCTGGATTGCTGGAGCATGCAAATGCGCCTCGATTTAACAGGTTCCACACATGTGGAACCATCTGATTAATTGAACTAGTACCGTAGTAGTACGTACTAGCTACCTTTTCTGAAGATATTTCTCATAACAAAATGTATAATTAAGCAACAAAACTGGTTATCTTCAGAATCAGATCCATTATTAATTTATTGTTCGGCTGGGGCCTGCACGCCATCATGATTCATGACCAGTTCCTTCGGAGAATGCGTTGCAAACTTGCAATGCTTTTGTCGCTTTGGCTAAGGGCACCCGCAATGGTTATTTATAGGCTCTTTATAAGAAATATATGTCAACATATTTTTCCACTTGGAAGAGATTAAATGAAGAAAGAGAGCAAAGCTATCTACTAACCTGGAGATAGTCTATAGAGAAAAACAAGGCAATGCATTAGAGAGCTATAGATACCCATGTAGACATACTATTGAGATGGTTTACTATTAATCTAGTCTATTGCTGAGATGTACATGTTTTATAGATAGCACCTTACTTTACCATTGCGGGTGCTCTAATTGATCGTCTTTTGGCTCAATTAATGAACGCTTATATTATCCAGTGGAACTACAGAACTGGACACTTGCATGATGAGAGAGCTTTAAGCATTATGAGATAGAATCAAGCATGTGATCAGATTGGTTTCTTTTCGTTTTCTGACTCTGGAGCCACCGCACGCAAGTATTATCTCTGTCACATAATAATAATATTTTTTATTTGTATTTCTTATAGAATGTCACAATAAAATACTAATGGTCTTATTAATTATTTCTCATTCAAAATTTCCTATTTTACACTTAACCACCCTTACACTCTTACCTATACACCATTTAATAAGAGATATCATAGTCTTTCTTTTTAAACCTTAATATATACTAAATATTATAGAACTATAATTATTTTGGGATGGAGGCAGTAGGTAGCTTAAAAAATGTCACGCTCACCTTTTCTTATTCTATGGCAATTTTTTTTTGTTGATCATCAATTAAGCGACAAAATCTAGTCTTTTCACTCGGAGCCAAATTAAAGCGAGAAACGTAATACTCCCTCTGTCTTTAAATATAAGAGATTTTAGTTAGATGTGACACATTCTAGTACAACAAATCTGAACATGCTTATATTATGATATGTCACATCTAACCAAAATCATATAAGAAACATAGTAGGGATTATCATAGTGAGTGAACTGATCGATCGATACTTTACGTGTGCAAGGGACAACTAATTCCCCCTTTGCGCATATGGTCAATTTAAAATTCCAGTTTAAAATAGTAACAGTTTCATTTGAATATGACCCTGGGCAGTTTCGCGAGATCCCGCATGATTCTCGCAAATAAATTTCCAGCGTCTCAAACACCGCACGAAATTAAATGAGATCTCAAGACGCATTTCGAGTGGTTTATTCGAGATTCATTTGAAGAATTGAAGTTGGCACCTCACCTGTTTATATATATATATATATATATTGAGTTATTCTTTTTTATCACGGTCCATTTGCGTCGTGGATTTTTCCGCTCCACGTGCAAGCATGTAGCTAGCAATTGTGGCAAGCAAGATGCTGCATGTCGCTAGCCTCCACTCGATCAACTTTTCACCCGTACATGCTACTCCTCCGTCCAAAATAAAACTAGTACTCTCTTCGTATTTTAATATAGAACACCGTTGACTTTTCGACTAACATTTGACCATTTATTTTATTCAAAATTTTCGTGCGAATATAAAAATATTTATATCATGCTTAAAGAACATTTGATGATGAATCTAGTCACAATAAAATAAATGAGAATTGCATAAATTTTTTAAATAAGACGAATGGTCAAACGTTGGATAAAAAATTAATGGCGTCATACATTAAAATATAGAGGTAGTATTTTTTTTGTCCATCGCATTCTCTCAATCAATCACAATCATTTTTTTTATCTGCTTTCTCTTCTCAATCAATCACGCATTTTCTCTAATTATTCCTAACTACTTTATTAATACACATATCAACATTAAAAATACTTATATTTTGACACGAATATAGTATATTGCAGTTGCAATTAACCAACCAAGATAGTGTCGTGGACTCGTGGTTGGGCTTGTGCTTATCGTGTCCCCAACTTCCTACGTGACGAAGACAGAAGGTGTACATTAATTCGACATGCCTTTTCTCGACGTGATGAGAATATTTGCCGTTTGCCAACAGTGTGAGGATATGGCTCCCTCACAAGTCCTTATCATCATCAGCAGCAGCATGCAGCAAAGTGCCCCATTCCTTTACGTGTGTGAGCACAACATCTTTTCTGTTCTCTCTCTCAAAAAAAAGAAGGGAAGAAAAAAAAACTTTTTTGCAAAGCTAGTGTTGTTGCATATGCTAGAGGAAAGAAATGCCATGGCCCCCATTGATTGGTTGGAAACTGCCAAACGCCAATTCGCCGCGGCGGTTTCCGGTGAGCCATCCATCTTCCCCGCCGCCGCTCGCCGGCGAATCGCCTTGATTGGGACATTGCGTTCTATGGGCCGCTCTACTCCTGAAGCCCACCAATGGCCCTGGGCCACCCACGCTACTCATTGATCCATGGATGATCCAGTCCAACGCAATATGGGCCGTGCCAAACATAGTCTAGTTCAGATGCCTAAAGGCTAAAGAGACTATGAGAAGCTGAGCATTTTCTAGTTCTGAAATCCGAAGTTTAATTCTGATAAAGAGAAGTAATCGGACGGAAACACTAATGCGCGATCGATCGCTACCGCGAAGGGGTAGCGATCACCACCCCTCCCCCCTCCCTCCCTTCACGTTTCCTTTTTTGGCACCACATTACTTTCCTATTTTAGTAAATTTATACACCTAAAGTTTATAGACCCAAAGTTTATAAATCAAAAGTTTATATATCCGATTCAAATTTAAATTTGAATTCAAATATTTTTTATAGTATTTCTATACATCTAAAGTTTATACACCTAAAGTTTATAGACCCAATGTTTATAAATCAAAAGTTTATATACCCTGCTTCAAATTTGAATCGGTATATAAACTTTAGGTGATGTATAGAAATACTATATATGAAAAAATTTGAATTCAAATTCAAATCTAAATCGGATATTTGAATTCAAATTTAAATTTGAATCGGATATAATTCAAATTCAAATTTGAATCGGATATATAAACTTTTGACTTATAAACTTTAGGTCTATAAACTTTAGGTGTATAAACTTTAGATGATAGAAATACTATATATAAAAAAAATATTTGAATTTAAATTCAAATTTGAATCGGATATATAAACTTTTGACTTATAAACTTTTGGTCTCTAAACTTTAGATGTGTAAACTTTAGGTGTATAAATTTACTAAAATAGGAAAGTAATGTGGTGCCAAAAAAGGAAACCAGGTGGAGGGAGGGAGGGGGAGGAGGGGGGCTACCGATCGTTACCAGATCGATAGGGCGATCGATCGCCCATTAGAAGGAATAAGTTCACTTCATGACCCTCAACTGTGATCAAAATCTAATCCATAACCCTAAACCACAAAACCAGATATCTCGACCCCCAAACTTCTAAAACCAGTGCAATTTGACTCCCTGCGCGGTTTTGGGAGGCGATTTTGCTGACGTGGCGCCTACGTCGCAATATTGACCGATTCTTCGATCCACGTGGCGTTGACGTGGCACTTACATGGCATTACATTGTGGGACCCGTTTGTCATTCACACACATTAAAAAAATGTGGGTCCCACTGACATGTGGACCCCACATGTCATCCTCCTTCCTTCTTCCTCCTCCCTCTCTCCCTTCTCTCTCTCCCCCCTTCTTCTCCTACGTTTCCCACAGGCGGCAATGGGTGATGGCGCCGGGCGACGGGGAGGACAAATGGCGGCGGCCACCCGGCTAGAGCGGCGGCGGCGCTAGAGGCAGGTCGAGCGGAGGCGATGGCGTCGGGCGACGGGGCGGCGCAAACGACGGAGGCCTCTAGGCGCCGCGCAACAGCCTCGACCTCGACGCCAACCTGCTCCGCGGCGACGTCCAGATCGGCGTCCAAATCGAGCCGGCCTCTGGCGCCCTCGCGCGCCCCAGGCCGTCCGCGCCACCCTCCGAGGCCAACACGCCGCGCACACCAAGCCTCGCCACGCGCCTCATGGGCGGAGGCCGCTCGGCTCGAGCGGAGGCGACGGCGCCAGGTGACGGGGCAGCCCAAACGGTGGCGGCCGCCCGGCTCGAGCGGCGGTGGCGCCAGAGGAGAATCGAACGGAGGCGATAGCGATGGGCGCCAGGGAGGCCCGAGCGGAGGCGGCGATGTCGGCGGCGGGCGGGCCTTCCTCCATACCGTCCTCTCCTTGCTAGCTGTCGGCGCCCGAAGCTCCGCCTTCACCGCCCCCCGGCCGCTCGCTCTCGCTGTACCCGCGTGCCACCGGCCGAAGGGGAAGAAGGGGAGAGAAAGAGAGAGAAGGGAGAGAGGGAGGAAGGAGGAGTACGGCGGCGGCGGCGGCGGTGGCTGCACGGCTCGCCGCTCCTGCCCTCGCCCGTCCTGTCGTCGTCGCTCCGGCCCTCACTTGCGCGCCGCCGCCGCTCGTTCTCGCCGCCCGCCGCCTACTGAAGGGGAAGAATGGAAGAGAAAGAGAGAGAAGGGAGAGAGGGAGGAGGAAGAAGGGCTGACATGTGGACCCCACATGTCAGTGGGCCAACATTTCTTTTTTGTGTGAATGACTAATGGGCCCCATGCATATTTTTATTTCTACCGCCACGTAGGTGCCACATCAACGCCACGTGGAACAAAGACTTGGTCAATATTGCCACGTAGGTGCCACGTGGCGCCACGTCTGCAAAACCGCCTCCCAAAACCGTCCAGGGAGTCAAATTGCACCGGTTTTAGGAGTTTGGAGGTCGAGATATCTGGTTTGTGGTTTAGGGTCATGGATTAGATTTCGATCACAGTTGAGGGTCACGAAGTGAACTTATTCCCCATTAGAACCACCCGTAATCGGATGCTGGCTGGAAATTGGATACAACATTAACAAGGACGTCCCTGGGCATGTGTGGGCTGGGCAATCGCACAGGACCCAAATTGGACCTAGTACCTCTTATATTTGGGCTTTTATTTTATTCACAGCCGCTTAATTTCGGCCCTTTCCAATCTGCAAGGCAAGCCAACTCCCAGTCTGCGATATCCCCATCAGGCATCAGAGATTCAGAGATCACCCCGTCAGGTTCAGGTGCGTTCAAGTTAAGACAACACTTCAGATTCCATCATGTCAACAGCCAAACTATAAAAGCTTCTTCTTAGCATCACTTTATATTGGGAGTTGTTAAGTTTAGGCCCTGAATGTTTATGATCGTTGGGCCATTCATGCTTGGAACTCTGAAAATTGTCACCATCTACTCCCTTCATTCTAAAAAAAAAAAAGTCAATCTAAAGTACTATGTAATCTATCATAGAACAATGAATTTGGAGTAACACGGAGGGGTATATACTAGCTTGATTCTTCCATCTGAGTGAGGTTAAAACTGGCAATAGTGTGGTCTGCGGGCTGCATGCCGACGTAGCATGACAACATGTGGGGCGGGCGGTGGCAGCGTGGCGGCACAGGAGGTCGGAGAGGGACGGCTCAGATGCGCCGAACAGTGTCGTCGTATCGTATCGTACGTACACGGATGCATGGATGGATGAGCTAGCCACACACCCACACCCGGTGGTGTGTGTTTCTGTTTGGTTTGGGTGGTGGAACCAAATCAGGGGAGCAAAGCTAGTAGTACATCTGCATTGCTCGTCACGACCGACGAGACGCCTTCCTGTGCACAGCCCAATCATTTCTCCATCGATCCATCCATCCAGTAGTACACCACCAGCAGCAGCTTCAGCACACAGCCAACACCACCACAAGAAAAAAAAATATGCTACTCGATCGATCCATCCAACCCTGATCTAGCACACTGTGCAGAGCTAAGTGCCCAAAGATCAGTACTACACTATTTGATATTTTAATCATCCTGGCAGTACTACACCCTACACGGTGAATTTAAAATCATCCAAAAATAAGAAAGTACGTCACCGACACGTCGAGACGGCAAGGCAAAGGCAAAGGCATGTAGTAGCGGGGCCGTACGCGTACGCGTCGTTGCACGGATGAGGGATGATCCCCCGACCATTACTGCCCCCCAAGATCTCCCCCGCCGTGCATAATCGCGCGCCCTGCGTGCGTGCGTTTTTTCTCAAAGCACAAACACACGCGCATGCAATGCATCTGCATATGCACGCACGGATGACGTACGGGCCACCTCTGGTGTACGTGTCGTCGTCTCCGCGCATGCACACAACACAACACAACCACATGGTGGACGCGCGAGCCGAAGAGTGAGGGTCGTCGCGCGCGGCGGTGGAGATGGGCGCGAGTGAATGGCCGGCGCCCCCCGTGCGTGCGTGCGCCGACGCGGTTGGGAGGGAGGGGGTGGAGCCGGGAGCCAGCTTAGCGTGCGTTGAATCATCATCGGTGGAGGGCGCAGGATATGGCAATGGCCCAGGCGCCCAGCTAATTAATGTAGCTAGCCTCAGACTCTCTCTCCCACCACGGCCGGCCGGCCGTACGACGTACGTCCGTCCTGCGTGCACGTACTACCACGCATCAATTTCACAGCCAGCGTGGGGCCCCATCTCGCGGCCGGCTGGGCCATGTCCATGACCGTGTATGAGTGGATTTTATTGGGGAATTGAATGGGAACGGGAGGTGGATCGAGTAGCTCGCATGAACAACAACATCCACGCTAGCTTGAGATTCCGGCCGACGAGCGAGCTCGTCCTGCTTCTTCTGCCTTGGTGCGGCCGTACGTGCGCTCTCACATCTCGGCGGGTAAACTCGCCTACCGCCATCTCCAAGCTAGGCCTGCCATCCTAGCTAGCAAACGTACCGAGGGTGTATTTAGTTCATGTTGACGGAAAAGTTGAAAGTATGTGTGTAGTAAAGTTTTGATGTGATAGAAAAGTTGAAAGTTTGAAGAAAAAATTAGGATCTAAACCAGGCCCGACTATCCAACATGCTCCCTCCATTCCACAAGGACGAACTAAATTTGTTTATTTTAAAACGAAGGAAATATGTAATTATAGTGTCCTGTCCTAGAGTTCGAGACAACGCAGAATATATACGTGTTTCAACAACGATGTTTTCCCCTCCCCACCCACACGAGTGCAAAGTACTCACCCTATTCTAAAATAAAATTATTTTTGACTTTTTCGGTTGTCTTAAAATAAGACTATCTTTAATGATCATTGCTTTTTTGGAAGTAGAAGATAAGTACATTGGACGTAGAGAAAAATAGGAGATAATTGTATTGGCATTTGATAAAATATGAGTATTGTTATCTTTTTGCTTTTTATTAGTATGTGTGGGGATGTGAAAAACAAAAGTTATTTTCGACAGAGGTAGTAAGTACCAGTATATAGCTCGTGCCATCTATAAAATGCTAGAGATTTCTATTTCATAGCTCGGCTCGTTAAGACTAGTCTCGAGCGTTTTAGCTCATTATCTTCATGAGATAGCTTGGCTCGTTACCTTTTACAAGTTAAAAGCCTACATCGGCTCAGCTCTCACACGCTGATTCGTTAGACTCGTTAACAAGCTCTATCAATTTATATCATATTTATAATTTTAAATTTACCATTTTGTTTTATATTAATGGCATTTTCAATGCGTACAAAACTAAGGTGCCCATTCTTAAGCTAGGACCCACTTGCTTAAAGAAATGGTCTAAAACATTTCACAATACTTACGGCTAGTGCAACCATTAAGGTAGTACCCATGGTGATACAAAAAATAGTTTGTGACAATCACTGTGGCTGCTTCTCTCTTCTTATTTTGTTCCATTTTCAGTATGTGTAACTATTTCTCTGTATTATTTTATTACTTATATTTGAGCCATAAGCTTAAGGTTACTCTTTGTATTTATTGTCTCATGGTCTATTGAGAAAAATGTATATAGCAAGCCACAAGTAATATTTTAAGTCTTATGATCCTCCTTATTGCCACATTATGGCTGCCCTAACATAATAACAAATACTAGTAAATACTTACTTTGTCCTAAAATATAGCTAATTTAGTGACTTGTCATGAATCATAGCTAAATATAGATATATTTTGGGATGGATGAAGCAGTAAACAACCCGTTGCATATAAACAATTTAAATATACTATTTAAGTACTACCTCAGCCCAAAATTATTTTATTTTCACTCGTTCCACAGACACCAATACAAAAGCAAATGACTATAATGCCATTCACTTTATCAAACCTCAATGTAATTATTTTCTACATCTAGTACCAATGTTTGTCCCTATTTTGGGAGAAACAAGATGTGATAAAGATGATCTTATTTTGAGACGGAGGGAGTATACGAAGATATATTGATATCTTATTTTAAAATAGAGGAGGTATATATTAGAAAGTTAAATGAACCGAGAAAGTACCAGCCTAGCTAGTTCGATTCGACTCATTATGACTACAAGTTCAAACTGATGTGAGCCACAAGCTTTGAGTTTTCTCCATCCTAAATTAATTTGTCACACTTCAAGCAAGTTTGACAAATTTGATTCGTGCCACACTTCATGCAAGTTTGATAAATTTGGTTCGTTGTCATACTTGTGATAATTTCCTTTCCTTACACTTTGATCCAATTTAATTAAAAAAATATGGCAAAGGTTGTGCCACGCTGGTAACTATTGACAAGCTTTATTGCCTCCGTCCCAAAAAGATCGCAGTTTTGCACGGTTTATGTCCAAAGTTTGACCGTCCGTCTTATTTTAAAAGATTGTATGATTACTATTTTTGTTGTTATTAGATGATAAAATATGAATAGTACTTTATGAGTGACTATTTTTTAAATATTTTTTTATAAAATTTTCAAAATAAAAGGAAAGGTCAAATTTTGGATACACAAACCCACAACTACACTTAAAATGAGACAAGATAGTAGTACATAAACAAGTTCTTAAAAAGGAAAAAAAGAAACATGAGTAGTACATAAACCAAACAGGGCCCTAGCTAGATTCTTGAAGGAAACTCACTAAAAACTATGGTTCAACATTCACCCACCGCCATGTACAGCACCGGGTACCATATTAAATCCTTAGTTTTCGTAACCCACTACCGGTGAACCACAGGGCAGCTAGCCTTTGCTACAGGGTAACAGTACCAGCGGATGCATGCACCGTGTGATCTCGCCGTCTCGGTTCCATCCGGCCGTCCATCAACATATGATGTAATCGTTTAAAAGTTTGGTAAATTAGCTATGGCCAAAAACTTTGTTATGGTATTCAATTATGTTATTCAGTATAAAGTTTGATGCAAATATTTTGAAAGGTTGAAGCTTAATATGAATCAGAGGAACATTTTCCGCTTACCTCATATTTTTTTAATATATATATATATATATTTATATTTATTATGTCCGCGGCAACGCGCGGGGTCCCGGCTAGTAGTAGTAGTAGCAGCAGCTTTCAACGGAGTGCGTCCTAGCTATCGTTCTATCACAAACTGGCAGAATCTGATGAAATTGATCTCCGAATTTTTGTTGCCGCTGGATCTCGGGCATCAGTTGTTCGATCGACACTCCATTTTTCTCCACGAAATTGCGCGATCAATGCACACCTGCAGAGCTAGCTGGAGGTAGAGAGGTATAGAGGCCCTAGCTTGCTGGCAATAGTGGAGCCACATCTGTCTAGTCCATAGACAAGCTCCTTTCAGATATGGGCTGTGTTTAGCTCAGCGCAAAGTTTAGATTTTGGTTAAAATTTGAGATGATGTGACTGAAAAGTTGTGTGTGTATGACAGGTTGATGTGATGGGAAATGACTGAAGTTTGGATCCAAACTTTGGATCTAAACACAGCCATGGTCAATTCGATCGATTCCATCTCTCCTTTTTTTCAGAGGAAAGAGAGCCTTGCATTTAGGCTGTGTTTAAATCTAAACTTCAGTCTTTTTTCATCACATCAACCTGTCATACACACATAACTTTTCAGTCACATCATCTCCAATTTCAACTAAAATCTAAACTTTGCGCTGAACTAAACACAATCTTAATCGCTCTGTGATGCATTGCATTGCATACTGTTTTACTCCTACTTGTGTCTTTTTCTTGCTTGCCGGTGATGGCCGGTGATTGGGCTGCTGATTGATGCGCATGTACAGTTATTTTAATTGTTGATGGCAACATCGATCCATCACTGAATTCCCAGGGGTGAGGAGGTGATGAACAGAGACCATCTTTTTCGTTTTTTTTTTTGCCATGCAATGATGCATGGACAGGCAGGCAAAATTTCAGTGTCTGAATAATTACCTCACTTTACTTATGCTAGCTGAGTTTTTTAATCGTATGGTAGGCAGGCGGTCAGAAATCCAACCCGATCGTGCAGTGGCAAGCAAAAACTGCAGCCTTTATAACAGAACTGGTCGTACACTGATTCTGATGGAGATGAACAAACGGTGTCGATCAAAAGGCCCAAGGACCCCATTGGAACAGTCTCAAAAATATGGCATCAATCACGGGAGAGGGGCCAGAACACAGCCGTCCCGTTGTTTCAAGTTGCAACCACCGTTTAATCATTGATCATCAATTGGTCGATTGATCACAGCACCTAATTAATCAGCTAATCTGTGTGTACGTGTAGATCGATCGGTTACTAGCTGATGATCGATCGATCGACTAACCAAGTAAACCATCTGCACGTACGGCTGCAGGCAGCAGGCCGGCACCGTCGTCGCAGATCAACTCGCAGGAATTTGCGAGACATGACATGCAAATTGCAGCTTTGCTCTCGAACTAATGAACACGCCAGCCAAGCCTATACTCCAAGGAGTTGACCCTTCACTGAGGGGTGTTTAGATCTAGGGGAGTAAAGTTTTGTCGTGTCGCATCGGGTATTATATATGATATCGTATGATGTGTTTTAACACTAATAAAAAAACTAATTAAGTATCCATCAGTAAACCGCGAGATGAATTTATTAAGATTAATTAATCCGTCATTATTACATATTTATTATAGCACCACATTGTCAAATCATAGAGTAATTAGGCTTAAAAGATTCGTCTCGCAAAGTAGTCGCAATTTGTGCAATTAGTTATTTTTTAGCCTATATTTAATACTAATTCGTGCAGATGTTCAAACATTCGATGTGATAGGATGTAAAATTTTGAGGTGAGATTAAAGAGGCCCTGAACAAATTTGTTAGATAAGAGTAGTACTTGTATAGCTAGATACGTACAATTAATTAACAGTACAACATCATCCATGATCCATTATATCATATCCATGCATGCAAATTAATTTATACTTATATCGAAGTAGTATCCGGTTGATCCCCCTACAGGCTACAGTAGCAGTAGTGATTGCCTGCACTGCATCGATCACTGTACATGTATAGCTAGAGTGGCTGCAGAGTACGTGCACTACTGTAGTGAGGTCGATCTCGATGAAGTGTACGGCCAATTGAAAGCAATGGAGTAGCAGTTCCAATATATGGTACGTACGGGCCGGTGTACATAGGCGTCGACCGTTTTCAATGGCGACGGTTGGGGGATCGATCGAGTTTTGCATTTGCATTGCATTGCAAGGACGAGTACATGAGGCATCACGGCCTTGTGTCGATCGATCGATTTCGATCCATACATAATATCCGATCCATCCGCCGCATTCAATCTCCCGATTCGATTGGGCCATACTCCATAGTACTACTTGTGATATCCTGATCATGTATGTATGATTATGAGAAGAAGATCAAAGAGATGGATCGATCGAATCCCTTGTCCTGTTCACCGTGCGTGCGTGCGTTTCCACGCGCTAACCAACATCGTACTACGGCATAGTTTCGTCCATCGATCGATCGACCGACCAGCAGCATATCATATGCATTACACAAATGCTAGTTGAATTAAACTGCACATGCATGCACAGGCACAGCAACCAGATTGATCGAATTCCAGAAGCAGCTGCAGCTATGATCAGCTGCTGCTTGGAAGGTTCGTCGCCGTCGGTGAGGACGGCCGGTTAGGGCTGGTTTGATTTGAGGTCTAAATTAGGTTTACCAATATTTAGTAATTTCAATAGGGTTTAGTGTCTATTTGGTTTGAAGCTAAATTTTGGTACGCCTAAGAAAATATACCATTTCAATAGTGAACTTAGGTTATTTTGGCTAAGAAAATATACCATTTCAATAGTGAACTTAGGTTATTTTGGCTTCAATCCAAACACAACTTTCCCTTACCAAAATTAGTCATACCAAAACTTATCAAAATTTGGTAAGAACTATTTAGGCCACAAATCAAACCAACCCTTAATTTGTTCATGGATCGATCTTTCCAGGAGAGCTAGCTAGCTTTGCCGCGCGCCGACGCCGGCCGGCCGGCGTACGACGTCAGGTGTGGTGCCCCGGGCGCGGCCGTGCGAAAGCGAGGCGATCGGAGCGCGTCGGCGTCGGCGTCGGGGCGTCGGCGTCGGCGTCGGCGTCGTCAGCTGTCTGTGTGGGCGTGGGCTGTGCAGCCGACGTCGCAACAACAGCGCACGCACGGGGACCTCGATCATCAGCTAGCTCATCATCGCCACACCGACCCTGCACTGCACACGCACGCACAGCAGCACTGTGCCGGGTTCACAAAATCAAACCACTCAAAAGAAAGAAGAAATTAAGAAAAACAATTGGGACCAAGACGCGGGTTTGATGCAAACGTATATGTACAGTACGTACGCCTTGGATTCTGTGCTGTAAATTACGAGTTATTCTCTCGCGGCGACTTTGATTACGGATTTAACCTTTACTACGAGCGATGCATGTACTCCCTCCGTCCCAAAATGTTTGATGCCGTTGATTTTTTAAAATATGTTTAACCATTCGTCTTATTTAAAAACTTTTATGAAATATATAAAACTATATGTATACATAAAAGCATATTTAGCAATGAATCAAATAATAGGAAAAGAATTAATAATTACTTAAATTTTTTGAATAAGACGAACGGTCAAATATAATTAAAAAAGTCAACGGCGTCAAATATTTTGAGAAGGAGGGAGTATTCATGGATGGAGTTAATTCGATATCAGTCTTTGGATGCTTCGGAGGCCAGCTAGCCTGACCGATCGATGCCCGTAATTACTGTGCTGCGTACGTACATACTTATCACTAGCTAGTACGTACCTGGCCGTGATCCGTCACCATTTACATTGCTTGTCTCCTCTCCGAAATGCAGAATAATATGTGTCCGTCCAAATTAAGCATGGCTCGTGTCACGGTGTCAGGGATCGATTCATGTATACTCCAGCTCTTTGTCATATGTATACACTTGCAATGCATGGTGCATTCGTGTGTGTGCAGGTGGCCTGCAAGCCAGGTAGGTCGCCATGCAGCCGCGTCAGATAATAATGCTGCTGCTGCAGCAGCAGCATAATCAATTATTAATTACCGTATGTAAACACATGGTTGCTCAGTTCATTTCAAAATATAGCAACTGCTCCATCTCCGTCCCAAAAAAATTAACTCCTAACATCTCGAGGTGGAATTAGTGGAGATGGAGAATGACTAAAATGCCTTTAATGATTAAAAAAAATAGTAAGAGTGATAGGTAGGTAAGGGGTATTGAAGAGATAAAATTTATCGTTTTACATATTAAGGGTAGGTAGAATGATAGAAGATGGTTTGTGTGGGACAAAATTCAAACTTTTTTTTTGACAGAGAGAGTACTATGGTATGGCGTAAATTAATATTTGAATATATATATATATATATATATATATATATATATATATATATATATATATATATATATATATATATATATATATATATATATATATATATATATATATATATATATATATATATATATATATATATATAAATTTGTTTGGTGCTCCATGGTGCCCGGGCACCATTGTTGAAATTGAGTATATACCCAATTCAAATGAGTATGAAACTTTTTCAATTACTTAGGTATTAACATTAACTACTTTACTAACTAGTTTAAAGCAAGTTTGAACTGAATTTGAACTTGTTTTTGTTAGATTTTGATTCTAGGTATATAGCATCCATACATATAATTAGTTAGGTATGTAATCATGGATTGTGAAATAAAGTTAAATTTGAGTTGTTTTGTTGATAAGTATAGGTATGAATCAAATTATTATAACTAGGTATATACTCACAATTTGAAAATTTTGAAAATTTTGAGTAATTTTGTGCATTAGATACCATGGTGCCCGGACACCATGGTGCCCCATATGAGTGTCATATATATATATATATATATATATATATATATATATATATATATATATATATATATATATATATATATATATATATATATATATATATATATATATATATATATATATATATATATATAATGTCCAAATAAATAGTACTCAGGATACATAGGCCGGTTAAGCTATACCTTTAAATTGAAAGTGCAGCTGATATACACACACGTTACAGTTACAGTAGTTAGTTAAATGTGTACCGTCAGCAAAGATCCCCTCATCATTTCGTCAGTTAAACTTCCATGCTACATTGTTAAACACAAGAAATAATGTGTCCATCGATCTACTCCATCCATCCAAAATAAAATCAAGTCTCATTAAAAATTTAACTTCTATAACTATAAACCGAACATGTTCCTGCCTAAATCCAAGAAGAAAAGGATACTACTACTAGCATGCAAGAAGATTCCCGACAGATGTGGCTAAGGGGAAAAAAAACGAAGGATTTACTCCATTATTTTGTGTCGGACAGTAGCAGTACTGTAGTTGTAAGCAGCAAATGCCTGTACGCTAATTGATTGATTTCAACGAGAGAGAGAGATTTTATACTGCACGTTGTACATGTGATCCGGGGGCCATGGCTTTTGCATTTGCAGGGGCAAGTGTGTGTGACTTTATGGTTCTCGAATTGATGATTAATTAAGATGCGTCTGTTTTAAGGTGAAGTAGTAGTAGTAGTAGTGGTCCTTAATTTGAAAAGACAGAAAAGTGAAAACATACTACTGATTGGTTAAATTATTTGCAAAATCTGGCCAATTAGTTTTACAGATGAATTTACAAACAAGGAGAATGTTCTAGAGACCCACAAGAGGAAGGCAAGCATCTATTGTGTGCAGTGTGCTAATTAAGCTGATAATCTAGGAGACAGATTGGTTTGCTACTAGAGTTAGAAAATTTTGATGTGAATAGGACTTTGATTATGCCGTGAAAGCTCTAGCTCCTCACCGATTATCAAACTTCTCCATCCACCTAGTCGTTTTCCTGTTAGTTCGATGCAGATTAAATATATATTTTGTAATATAATATATATGGCCACGATGATAACATAATTTTTTTGTTCATTTTGTTAAAGTAGTTCGAGCTTGCCAGCAGAATGTTCAAGTACATATTTGTTTCACCAAGGGTCATTTTCCATCATTTTCCTAGCTAATGATCAAGTCATGTGCATATCCCTTTCGTGCAAAATGTCATATTCATAGCAAATGTGCGAACCTTCAGATTTATATATTTGGGGGAAAAATTTAACACTTTCAGAACCATCCATGCATGCAGAGTGCAGACATCATGAATAGTAGTCGAATTAATAAGGTTTGACAACTTCATCAGTAGTTGAAATTTGCAGTTTTTTATGCACACTTCGTGCGCATGGAGATCAGGAGATGAAATCTCAAATATATATTCATGTAACGCGTAAATACTCATGCAGATGTGAAGCAGAAAGCACATTGTATACGTGTATTGTCACTTTTTAAGGGCAAAGCATTCAGAGTTAGCACCTGATAATTGCAATTTGCACACATGTAGCACGTTACCTTGGTAAAGGGGAACAGAGATCAGCACCAAGAAACAGAGGAGGATTCAGTAATCAGGTACTACTCCTTAATTATTTCTATCAATTGTGATCTGAAGCAGCAGGAGGGTTCATGGAAAGAGCAAGCAGACAACCGATGAGATGCAGACGACGAGACAGGCAAATCGACAAGAATCGTTTTAGATTAGGAGATTTTTTTCTAATTATCTTTTTCTTCTTGTTATTAATGCGTACGGGGGTGATGGCTCAACTGACGCCAAACGTCCTGGTTGTCCATGCTGCAGTGCGTGTGCTTTTTTTTTTTTTCTATCGACATTGCAATCAGATGTCTGACAGTTGTTAGGGGTCCATCTGACTGTAGCATTCTGTTGGTATGTGATTCATCTCGACATAATATCTTGTTTCTTTTTTCTTGTTTTTTTATGGATTATTCATCTGACAGTTGGTTTTTAGATTTTTTTTATATATTAGTCATTTACTTGATTACAGAGATAAATTAAATATTTTATAAAAATGATCATACTGAATAACTTAGAATAAATATTTTATAAACACTGCAGTAGAAAAAGATTTTTTAGAAAACACATCTTTGAATGCTTGAATCGAATAATTCGTGGGAGTACTCTAGTGAAGTAGCTGAAAATAATGTGATGATTTCAACTGGTAGCTAGTATTTTTTGGTGATTATAGAAGTTGATAGTTTTTAGGTGAAATCTGTTTGAAAGTGGCAGGTGAAAATCCTAGTAGCTTCTTTTGCTGAACTGAAAATCCTAGTAGATTCTTCAGGAATAGCATGCTACTACTCATTCTCTAGGGCGACAAGAGATAGGATATATCCAAGACCTTGTCGTCCAGTAATCTCCAAAAGATAGTGTGACTAGTGTATTGAAGATGAAAGGCAACAAAGAATATTGTGGTTAGCATGCATCAATTAAGTTCCTTGTTTAAAAATCTGACCTTGTCTTGTGCCTACCTTACAACAAAGGGACACTGAACTACTGAAGGGTTCTTTAACTAATCCCCTCAACTCCCTATCTATTAATCTCACAAGAAAGATGGTTGTGATCAGGCCAAAGCACAAGCAACAAGACCAATAAAACTAATACATGCAATGATTAGTTATTAACTTAATCATGAGCAATTGAGATACTACACACACATATAGAAAACAATTGGAATGTTGACGGAGAAATCAAACACGGACCATTGCTTGCTTGCATTGGCTAATTAATTAACTAGTACTGTAGCTAGCTGCCACTGATGCCAAGCACCTAACTGAAATTCATGCATCCATCCATTGGTTTCTTTCTCTCATCAGTAACAGTGGGGCTGATCCATTGCAAATGATTTGAGCGTGGTCACGCACGAATCATGGGTCATTGGCCACTAAATCGCGCGGATATGGCTGTAGCTTAGCAACAAGGCCGGTCATCACGGCAATAATCAGAGTGATGGCAACGTATACACGTAGTAGTAGCGGTTGGTAGTTAGCTAATAGCTAGCTTAGATTGAGTGAAGCTTAAGGTGAAAGAAACAACAAAAAACAAAGAAAAATGAATCAGTGTGGAGCCAGATGAACAGGGTTAAGGCCAGAGAGAGTGGAGGTAGATGCAGAGATAGATAGGTTGCTGGTTGCTAGAAAGATGGAAATCATTGGGGAGATGTTCACTTCTTTTTTTTTTTTTTGGTTGGCTTTGTGATTGCAAAAGAAACAAGGCTAGAATGATGCTCTTTCAGCTTAATTAAGACATGCAATGAGTTGATGCATGGAATTTATTTTCTTCTTTTTCTTTAGGGGGATAGATGTTTTGTGTGTACTATACTTCAGGGGCCAATGCTACTTTTGGATGATGTGGAATTAATCAATTGACATCGATGGATGATCAGGGGAAAGTGCGCACATTCTTCTCCTTAAAGTTTCACCCAAATGATCCTAGCTAATCGAGTGAGCTGATAAGAGCAGTACTTCAACATGGAAAAGGCAGATGGTATTCATATTTATATTGGCCCTAACATGTGCATTTTATTCAAGCTTGCCAAAGTTGAGGGCCATCTATATTTTTATTCAATAATTAACAGCCTATTGATGTTTTTCTTAATTGTACCTTGATTTTGTTGACATAATGTGCGAGGTATTGAGCATATACACTCCAGTGGATAAGGAAAGTGGATGAATATATAATTCGTTTCTAAAAAGAATTTCTGTCTATAGATGGAATGCTGATCGAGTTATTTGTAAAAGAAAATTACATTTAGGTAATTGATGCACAACACTTAATTTTCTTTCAGGCACACGAAAAACGCGCACACACAACCAACTATGCACACAAACCACGCACGCATACGAATGTAAGAGACAACATATAACAGAGTGATACATCCTTAGAAGATACTTCCGTCGTTACAGAATAAAAGAGATTTTAGGTTAATGGAACATATTCTACTACGAATATGAATACGAATTATATTTAGTTAGATGTAGTAATATGATGTATCCCATCAATCTAAAGTCCTTTTATATTTTAAGACGCAAGGAATAGGTAGCAAGATTATCAAGCGAAGCCTCAATAGAAAGAAGCGAATTACTCTCTCCATCCCATTTTAAACTCAATTATGAGTTTTCATATCCAACTTTAATCGTCCATTTTATTTGTTTTTTTTAAAAAAAATAAAACATAGATCACATATAAAATTACAAATAAAACGAACGATCAAAATTGAACACAGAAACTCGTGGCCGCGCTTAAAATGAAACTCATGGCCATGCTTAAAATGGAACGGAAACAGTAACAAACAACAACATGGCCATACTAGGGCTAAGGATATCAGCGATGAGAAACTAACACAGGGAGTCTTAGTTTTATCACTGGAAAATACTTTGGCAACATATACATCACCAACCGGTTTATTATTATTATTATTTTTGCCACAAACCCACGACCCCAAAAACAACCCCAGGACACGCGGCGCGACAGCGACAAAGCGCACGCGCGCGGCGAGCTGTGAGCTCCAGTATAAATATGGCGCCGCGAGCGAGGAAGAAGACGACCAAGCCGGAGCACCCACCTCAGCTTCTCAGCTTCAGCTTCGCTTCGCTACAGAAAAGCATCTCGGAAAAGCCAAGAACCAAACGGCTCAGCTCTACGTCGCGTTTGCTAATGGCGACAACCTCCTCGCTCGCGCTGCCGCTGTTCGCCGGCGGCGGCGGCTCCGACCGCCTCAGCCAGGAGATCTTCTCCATCCTCGAGTCCAACTTCCTCTTCGGCGCGCCGCCGCCGGAGGGGCCTGCAGGTTACTACTCCTCCGTTGGCCGCGTCCGCGTGCTCTCGATTGATGGCGGCGCCGACGGCGGCGCGCTCGCCGCGGCCGCGCTGGTCCGCCTCGAGCGCCGGCTTAAGGAGCTCTCCGGGAACCCCGATGCCCGCGTCGCCGACTACTTTGACCTGGCGGCCGGCTCCGGCGCCGGCGGGTTCCTCGCCGCCGCGTTGTTCGCATGCCGGATGCCGGCGGAGGCGGCGCGCGACGTCGTTGCCAGGAACCGGAAGGTGTTCTCCGGCCGCCGTGGGCGGGGGGGTGGCCTGTTCTGGAGGCCGGAGTCGGTGTTCAAGAAGGTGTTCGGCGACCTGACGGTGAGGGACGCCGCCAAGCCGCTGCTGATACCCTGCTACGACATGGCGACGGCGGCGCCGTTCGTCTTCTCCCGCGCCGACGCCGTCGAGGCCGACGCGTTCGACTTCCCGCTGTGGCAGGTCTGCGCCGCGGCGTGCGGCGTGGGCCCCGCCGAGGTCGCCTCCCTCGACGGCCGGACCAGGCTCCGCGCCGCGGCGGCCACGGGCGGCGGCGGCGCCGTGTCCAACCCGGCCGCGGTGGCCGTCACCCACGTGCTCCACAACAAGCGCGAGTTCCCCTTCGCCGCCGGCGCCGGCGACCTCGTCGTGCTGTCCCTCGGCGGGAACAACGCCGCCGCCGGCCCCCGCGCGTCGTCGTCGAGCCTCCTGCGCATCGCCGGAGCTTGCCAGGCCGACATGGTACGCCATAATTCTCGTGCATTTCCCTCTGCAAGGACAATTAATTGTACCCCGCGTCGCGTCGCTTACCCGACGGTGTCTGCGCCTTTTCAGGTGGACCAAGCTGTATCAATGGCGTTCGGCGAGTGCAGGGCAACCAACTACATCCGTATCCAGGTAAAAACATAAAAAAAAATCTTACAATTCTACACCTACTTATTACTACCAGCCAAGAACTGCAAGGGCTAAATTTAACCAAATTTATTGAAAAATATAACAATATTTTTAACATAAAACAAATATATTGTAAAAATATATTTAATATTATATTTAATAAAACTAATTTGGTATTACAGATATTGCTGAATTTTTCTATAAATTCAGTTAAACCAAAAGAGGTTGTAGTAAGAAAAGAATTAAAACGACTTGTAATTAGAGAGTAAAGTACGAGGCAAGAACTGCAAGGGCTAACTCCTCTCTCTGCTTCGTTTTCATCTTCAGGGCAATGGCATTGTGGCCGGAGCGGCGGCGGCGACGGCGGAGGCGGCGATGACGGAGAGGAGCGTGGAGTCGGTGCTGTTCAGGGGGAAGAAGGTGATGGCGCAGACGAACGGCGAGCGGCTGGACGGCGTGGCGGAGCAGCTGGTGAGGGAGCACCACCGGAGGATGGAGAGCAAGGCGCCGGTGGTGCTCATCAAGCCGTCGGCGACGCCGCGGACGTCGTCGTCGTCGGCGTCCACGCTCATCACCGTCTCCACCAACGCCTCGTCCGAGTCGCCATGAGAGAACTCTACACCACCATCAAACTTCGCGCCAAAATTAACTACTAGCTTTGGGTTTTTATTTATTTTTTATTTAAATTTTTTTTGGATGCTGAGTTCATCTGTTTGCTTGGCTAGTAGTTGGCTTTGCTTTCTTTTTCTTTTTTAGTTTTAGCGCGAGCGGCGCCGGCACATCGGGTTTTGGTTGCCTGCCGGCGCCGCCGGGCGCTCGCGCTCCCGGCCCGCGCCGCCGCCGCGGGCGTCGCCGGCGGCCGGGAAGAAAGAGGAGAGTGGCCGAGTGAGATTGTCAGGAGAGGCTTGTCTAGCTAAGTTAGGAAAGAAGAAGAAGAAGAATGCCGCGTGACGTGGCAAGAGTGACGTGTGCCACTGCAGCTGAAGCTTTACAGCGTGTGTATGTACAATTGTACTGGCTACTGTAGGTGGGTTGCTTGCAATGTAATGCGATCAGTGTGGGCGTTTTGCTGATGTAAATTTGTAACTGTCCGTGCAAATTTGCCAGGGATCAGTTGAGATTTCAGAAAATTTCAGAACAATCTGGCCATCTTCAGTTCAGATTTCAGAACGACCTCGTTGTTGTCTTCAGTTTAGATTTCAGAGCAACCTGGTCATTTTTTTTCCCTTGTAAAAGGTGATATTCGAACAGGAACCTGGACAAGATTCTGAATACTAGGTAATTTGGCTTCCCAGATGAATGAACAGTGGACAGTGGTATGTTTTCAGGCCTTTGAAAAGAGAGACGAAGGTTCACTGGAAAACAGGAGGAAATTAAGGAACATGATGCGTCACTAGAATCTAGTTCATGAGCCATGTACCAAACAAGAACATGAAGGATCTCCAATTCTCCATCCCAGTTTCTTTTCATCAACACATCTTTTAGTCAAGAACACATTATGGAACAGGGACCAAGGAAAAGATTCTAATCTTCAGAGGTAATTTGGCTTCCCAGATAAAAGAACAGCTGGAATGTGTACCAAAATCCATGGTGGCAAAGAACTTTTGAGCTTTGAAATATGACTATTTAGAGAAATCTTGAGCTTCGATTTGATCCCTGTTCTATTATATTCATTCAGTTCGACAATATTTCAAATTCGATCCCTGTTGTATTATATTAATTCAGCTCAACAATATTTAAATTTGATTTGAACAATACTTGAAATTTGATTTGTAGAGCATTTTCTCAAAAAGAGAAAACACCCTATTTCAAATTCGATCCCTGTTGTATTATATACATTCAGTTTAACAATATTTGAAATTTGATATGAACAATATTTGAAATATGATTTGTAGAGCGTTTTCTCAAAAAGAGAAAACACCCTCCAAAAATAAGAGTATGCTGCTATTTGTGGCGCGCACACGGTATTCTTTAGTAAAAGGCGAAAGAATAGTTCGCTTTGTGCTCACCACGCAGCTGCTTGAGTTTTCACCGAGCAGCTACCGCCCTTTAAATACCCGAATGGCTAGCTCACCTCCACCAAAACAAGCGGTATGGTACTAAACATTCTGGTTTGCTTCGCAACATCCTCTTCTCACGTCGCGTGGGCCTTGGTATGTATGAAAAGAGAAACCGGCCGGCCCGGCCTGCAACGACGTCCGGCACTGTTCAGTTCATGGCCCAACTAGAATGGGCCGCAAGTGAACCGCATCATCACTTTTCTTTTTTGGTTGCTACTAGGAAAAAGTACTTCGGTCCCTCAACTTGTCCTCGAGTTACAAAATCATCCCCCAACCACAAAACTAGATATATGACATTCTCAACTTATAAAACCGTTCACTTTAAGTCCTTCGATGGTTTTGATCCCGGTTTTATCCGACGTGGCAGCTGAGTCAGCGTGGGCCCCACATGTTAGGATGCCACGTCAGCACATTCTCTCTCTTTTTCTCTCCTTCCTTCCTCCCTCCTTCTCGCACGGGCATGGGGATGCCGGTGCTAAGGCTAACGCCCACAGTGGCGCACGCGGCTGGTGGGTGGTGTGGGAGGCGATGGCGGCTCCCGGGGCCAAGGGGGCCTTAAGCTTCCCCCAGGTGGCGTCACGCGGGCTCAAGGCAGCACGAGCTCGCCGACCTCCCCGCCCCCCTCGCCGGCCCCGCCTCCTCCCTCTCCGTGCATGCTCACCGCTGGCCTCCCTACCCTCCCTCGGCCGGATCCCTCCATCCGGCATCTGGGAGGAATATTCTCCTCCGAGCCGCTCTATCCCACCCCCGTCCACCAACCAAACACACATAAAAAAGAGACTGCCATGTCCTATCCATCTAAAACCCACCATCCAAACACACCCTAAAAGAATCGGTTCACTTTTGAGACTTCCACTCGAGCCTAGTCTTGACTCTTGACTAACTGCAAAAGTATTCTTTCGACGTCCAATACAGTTACTGCTTCTTTAGATGAAATACGACTAACTGCAAAAGTATTCTTTCGATGTCTAATACAGTTACTGCTCCTTTAGATGAAATACGACTAACTGCAAAAGTATTCTTTCGACGTCCAATACAGTTACTGCTCCTTTAGATGAAATACTACAAATGTGTTTTCTGTAGAATCCAAGACAAATGCGCTATTCAGTCTCCCACACTGTCGCAGCACAAAGCTTGAAATGGAGATTAGTAATCACTAATGAGCTGTGTCACTATAGTCGAAACAAGTTATCTGGAGTATAATATAAAAAACATATTTAATTTGTTTTTTTATACAGTGAGCTCCCATTCAGCGTGATGAACAAAGATAACCATATTTTTAATTTTGTTCAAAATTTTGAACTTTGATATGTAAAGTATTTTAAAACCCTTCAAAAATATAACCATATTTTCAACTTTAATCAAAATTTTGAACTTTGATATGTAGGGTATTTTAACACCCTTCAAAAATAAGAGTTTGCTGCTATTTGTGGCGCGCACACGGTATTCTTTAGTAAAAGGCGAAAGAATAGTTCGCTTTGGGCTCACCACGCAGCTGCTTGAGTCTAAACCCAGCAGCTACCACCCTTTAAATACCCGAATGGCTAGCTCCCCTCCACCAAAACAAGCGGTATGGTACTAAACCTCTTGCATGTCAGCTGCCGTGGATATTCTTGGAAGTACTCTGAGTAAGTTTGTTTTCAGTGAAATGACAGTCGCAGATGGTAACTGATAATTGTGGAATAATACTGCTGTTCCAAATGAACTAAACGGGCATTATGCAGTTTATAGTTTACCGGGTGAATTATTGGTTTCACTTTCATGCTCTGAGGAGCTATTTCCTTTCCGTTTAGAAGCAAAAGGACAGTTTCAATCTATGTTTGTGATGTTCAGTATTCCAAAGGTCTGCAATATATATTTGTACAGCTTCGGAATAAACAACACAAACATAAGTTGAGAAAAGGAAAAAGAAAAGAAGAAATAGACAATTCAAATTTAGGCCAATTTATTCAGCTCAATTTCGTCGGGTTTTTGTTTCAGATGATGCTCGAATTCTATTTGGCTTAATTAATAGGTCATAACGACCTTGAGATCGAACTCCTGCCCGACGACCAGCGACAGCCCGCCGACGTGCGCCACGCCCAGCGCTCCCTTCTCCGGGTTCCCGCCGCCGCCGCCGTCGACCGCCGTGCTCGCGTTCACCTGGACGCCGTTGGCATAAACGGCGAACCCCTTGGGCGGCACCGGCGATCGAAGCCCCATGAGCACCACCTTGGCGATGACCATCGTCCGGCTCGGCGCGTACGAGTCGTGCACCACGTGCGACCTCACTCTGACGACGCTGCCGCCGCTCTCGGTCGCGCCGCTGAATTTGATCTGGCTCCACCTGCTCCGCGCCCCGACCATCTCCGGCGACTCGCCGTCGTCCAAGAAGAGATCCCCGGTGGCCGTGCCGTCCTCGGCGAGGGCGACCAGGAGGTGGACCACGCTCTGGCGCACGCGCGACGACGTCAGCGCGGGCTGCTGCAGCGTCAGGATGTTCCCGCCGGCGACGTGCACGTTCACCGTGTCCGCCGGCGCGGGCAGCGTCACGCGCTTGCCGGTCTTCGTGGCGACGGCGAGGGAGAAGTCGTAGAGGCTGAACCACCGTCCCGCCGGGAAGTAGGCGGTGACGGTGGTCGCGCCCGGCTCGAGCACCGGTGACACGAGCACGCCGCGGCCGAGCAGGAACTGCCTGTCGATGCCGTACGTCGCGACGTCGCCGGGGTAGGAGAAGAAGAGCGGCCGCGCGATGGGCGCGCCCGTGGTGTGCGCCTCGTACATGAGCGTGTACAAGTAGGGGAGCAGCCGGTAGCGCAGGCCGAGCGCCTTCCTCGCCGACCTCGCCACCGATTCCCACAGGTACAGCTCTCGCCGGACGGTGCCGATCGCCGAGTGGTCCCTCGAGAACGGGTAGAACGCGCCAAGCTTCAAACACACAAACCAAGCTCAAACTTACTTACGCCATTAATGGAGGACATGAGAGCTCGACGTGTTCTGTTACCTGAATCCATCGGCTGCAGAGCTCCTCGGTGGTGTTTCCGCCGAAGCCGCAGATGTCGGCACCGATCATGGGGATGCCGAAGAGGCCGAAGCTAAGCATAGTGTTGATGGAGTAGCGGAGGTCGTCCCACGTCGCGAAGTTGTCGCCGGTCCAGTGCGCGGTGTACCTGCCGGAGCCGACGAACGTGGAGCGGCTGAGCACGAACGGGCGGCGGCCGGTGTCACGGAGCAGCGCGTCGTGCGTGGCCCGCGCCTCGAGGAAGCCGAAGAGGTTGTGCGCGTCGTACTCGGCCACGCCGCCGTAGTGCACGGCGGAGGCCGGCACCGTCTTGTTGTTGATGGGGCGGCGCACGCCGGAGTTGTCGATGCGGTACGGCGGGTCGTCGAGCGCGTTGAGCGGCGGCGGGTCGACGAAGTTGGAGATCTCGTTCATGTCGATCCACAGCCCGTCGACGGGGAGGGTCCGCCGGAACGCGGCGATCTCGCGCGCCCAGAACTCGGCGGCGCGCGGGTTGAGGAAGTCCGGGAAGGAGACGTTCCCCGGCCACACCACACCGAGGTAGTTACTCCCGTTCCACTTCAAGAAGATGTCCTCCTTGATCGCTCGGATGAACGTCCCGTACGTCGCGTTCACACTGATCCCTACAAAAACAACCGCCATTGGTGACTGACGACGGAGATGGATTCTAATCGGGTGGTACATGTTAACTAAGGCTCTGTTTCTTTCAGTTTAAGATTATTATAATCTAGATTATTGAGTCAGATTAATATAAACTAAATTGTTATAATCTGTAGTAGAATAAACGGTTAGTTGTTTCTTGTGTAGATTATTAGAGTCTATATTATTGGGTTTGTAAGTCTACATAGGGAGTGGGGTGGTATGGTAGGTAATTTTTTACCCAATAATCTGGAAAAAGCTCACCTAAATGAGCTTATCAGATTATAATAAGTTGGGCTCTAGATTATAATAAGCTATTTCAATAAGTTGTCTGTTTTTTTCAGCTTACTCCTAATAATCATGATTATAATAATCCCAAGCTGAAAGAAACATGGCCTAAATAGTTATGAAATTTTTTTTAAAAATTAACAAGATATATTTATATGTAATATATCGCTCCATAAATATGCAAGTTCAAATTCAACTTTTACAAGTTGTAACAAAAATAACAAATTCAACTACAAATATGAGTATGCTAATTTAAGTTATTTTTGTTACAATTTGTAGAAGTTTAATTTTAACTTTCATATTTGTGAAGTGATATATTACATATTGATCTATCTTGTCAATTTTTTTAAAAAAATTTCATAACTATTTAGATGACATGCAATAAACGGGTGGACATCCACCGGGTGATTAAAAGAGTTTCCCGACTGATGACAGAATCAGGGTTGGAAATTTCGGACTGAAATTTCGGTCATTTTGGACCCCCTCCGATACGACATTATTTTGGCCGAATTTATTTATTTATTTATTTATTTCATGAATTTTTGGTAATATTTGTTCAAATTCAACTAAATTTTGCTCAAAATTTCACCGATCAAAATTTCACCATTGAAGCGATCCATCGATCTTGTGTACCTGGGTCAATGATGACGACGTACTTCTGGCCGTTGCGGTGGAGGCGGTCGACGAACGGCCGGAGCAGGTCGGCCGGGAAGTTCGCCGGATCAAGCGTGAAGTCCTTGAAGGCGTCCATGTAGTCGATGTCCGTCCACATCACGTCCAGCGGGATCCTCGCCTTGGCATAGCCGGCGACCACGCCCTCCAGGTCAGACACGTTCTTGTACCCCCACCTGCACTGGTGGAACCCTGCAACGACGCACCGCAACAATGTCGGACAATGTCGGCGGCGAGATCATGCAAGAAGAAGCAGAGCAAAACAGAGAGCTAGCTTACCGAATGACCAGTACGGCATGGGGGCAGGGCGGCCGATGAGCTGGGTGTACTGGTCGACGACGGCGAGAGGGGACGGGCCGGCGAAGAAGTAGAAATCCAGCACGCCGCCGATCACCTTGTAGGTGACGTACGATCCACCATAGATGACGTCCATGCCGTTGCTGTTAAGGAGGAGCACGCCGTGCGCCGCGCCGCCGCCGCCTGACCGGACGTCCATGTAGAAGGGGTGGGAGCCGTAGAGGTTGAGGTCGACGTTGCCGGCGGCGATGTCGGAGTTCCAGAGCGTGAAGGTGTCATTCCGCTGGAGCCGGAACGTGCGCTTGGTCTGCTCGCCGAGGCCGTACAGCGACGCGCGGCCGGGCGGCGGCAGCGAGGAGGTGAGCTCGAGGTAGCGATCCTTGAAGACGAGGTTGGGGGAGGTGTCGAAGAGGACGTCGCCAGTGGAGCGGCGGGAGACGGCGAAGCGGAACGGGGAGGAGGCGTGGATGGCGAAGGTGAGGTCGGAGGTCGCCGTGGAGAGGACGGGCCGGCCCGGACGCGACGTCTGGAGGAAGAACTCCGGCGAGGGGCGCGGGATGACGTCCTGGGGCACCTCCCATCGCGGGCCGTCGGCGTCGGCGATGCGAACGTGCAGCCGGCTGTCCGTCTCCAGGCTGCCGCCGGCGAGCCAAAAAAAAAATAACGGTGATTATCTTGTACTCCCTCCGTTTCAGGTTACAAGATGTTTGGATTTTCGTCAAAGTTAAACTGCTTTAAGTTTGACTAAGTTTATATATAAATATAGTAATATTTACATTACTAAATTAGTTTTATTAAATTAATAATTAAATATATTTTTATAATAAATTTATCTTGAGTAAAAAATATTACTATTTTTTTCTATAAATTTAGTCAAACTTAAAACAGTTTGATTTTGCCAATTGGAATCTCATTTAGCTTTTTAGCTTCACAGATAAACCATTAAAATAATAAATAAATAAATGTTAATGTTATTAATTTTAAAAGTAGGTTTATTTATTTTTTAAAGAAACTTTTATGTAAGAAGGTTTTTTAGAAAACATATCATTTAATAATTTAAAAAATGAATTAATTGAAAATGCTAAAATTGTAGATTGGAGTTGAAGAAAAAACAGACCTAAGGTTTTAACCCTCTGTGGCTTTGTCGCTCTGTGGTCTCTTGTTTTTTTTGTAAGCAGTCTTCTCTTCTAGATGACTTATCTAGTACGTTGTCCTAATCATTGTACGGATTATACATGTATAATCGACCAATCAGCAATTCAGCATCTCTACTTGTAATATCATAAACTTCGGCCTTGTTCTTTTTGGTCATTTCACTTTATTATTGTTCTGTATTATTTGTTGTACGGATGTAGAAAATATGTTTTCTAAAAAAAGTTCTTCTAGCACGTTGTTTAGATCCTTTTCCTAAGCTAATCCATAATAATCTGTTTTAAACTTGGTCTAAGGGGTAATGTCTCTCTCTTAATATCATAATCTAGCACCGGATAAGCCGTCCTGGAGAATCCTAGATTTCTTTTTTTTTTTTGGCATTTTGGCTCTTCTAGAAATCATATTTTATAAAAAAAAATAACGGTGATTAGCTGGTACTCCCTGCTGCCCTCTAGGAGTAGAGCTCAAGAATTAATTGATCTTAGCAATTCTCGGAAAGAAAAGCTAAAATTAAAGCTAGCTAGCTCATCGAACAATTGCGGTAAAAAATGCTAAAATGGAGCTGCGCGCACCTGGCATACACGTCTAGCCTCTGCACGTCGTCGCCGTACGCCGCCGTGGACCCGCCGCCGGCGCCGGCGACTGCGGCGAGCTCGGCTCTGAGCCGCCTCCCTTCCTCATCCACCAGGAATGCCGTGGTCCGGTAGCCATTGCCGGCAGCTGAAACGCCACCAATGGCCGAGCTCAAGCAAGAAGCCAAGCAGAGACACAGCAATAGCACCAATGGCGGCCGAGCTCTCGTCGCCATCGATCGCACCGGAGACGGAGAGGGGGCAGCTTGCGATGCTAATGGCCTAATGCTACTGAATCGTCAAGGTCGCCATGGATGCCCTTCTTAAGCCGCGTGAATGGACGGACGGACCGACCGGTCATTTGGTCGTTTCTGACCCGGTCACCCGGGCAACATGGTTGCTGATCTGGTCCCGGTGTCCTTGACTCCCAGTGAAGACGACGAGAGCTGGTAGATGGGGAATTTGGGCAGTAGTTTCGCGGCAGCCTCGAGAGGCGTTCTTGATAAGGTGTGTCAGAAGCCAGCCGATTCGAGATGCCTCCGAAATGGGCGCGAATTCCGGCGGCCGGAACGGCCAGCCGGCGGCCGCCGTTTCGACGGGATGGCATGGCAGGCCGGGCATGGAGCCTGACGACCGCGGCGTTGCAAGAAAAGAAAATTCAGTACTCAGCAGGAAAACAATCATCGCTCAGTAATCAGTACTCGATCCGGCTTCATAATTCTGGACTTTTAATAATGGCATTGTCTTTAAAATATATCATTTACTATTTTTTAATTGTAATAAATATTTTTTTATTTTTATTATAGTACTATGTAAGGCAAATTTGTATATGTACGTTATTCTGGTGCCTTTAAACTAAATAGTTCTAAAGTTATCAATAGTTAAAGTTATAATAATTTAATCTCAATCTTCTTCAAAAGGTTAAGAATTATGGAACCGGATGGAGTACTCGGGATGGAAAGCAATGTTGACACTACTCGCTAGAGAACGTCAATAAAAGTACTCCATCCGTCCTAAAATAAAAAAACATAGGATTAGATAGGACATTTCCTACTATCCAGATTCGTTGTACCGAGAAATGTCCCATCCGATTTTAGGTTCTTATATTTTGGGATAGAGAGAGTAGTTTTTTTTAATGATGTAACACTTTGTTAAATTGAAAATTTGTGCGGGTAACACGTAAGACCATCTGAGTCAATAAAAACGAATCGGGATATTAAATAATCGAATTTCATTTTATCGTGTTAAAATTATTAAATTTATCGTTGTACAAAGGGATGCAATTATGCAAAGTGCGGCAGCGCCACCGGTTTGAAGTGAGGTCACCGATATGACGGCGATATTATACGACAGTAGGAGAAATTTCAGTGGGAGCTTAGCACAGGTAATACGTGATGGGCTTCTGGCCTGGCTCAGCCCAGACCAAAACAGCCAGATTTGAAGCCCAACTAGTGGCGGCACTTCTCGGCCCAAATTACACCTCGTTCCGGCCCATCCCCGGCAAGCTGAGGGCTGAGGCCCACCTAGGCATCGTCGTCCTCCTCTTGCTCAAGTTACATCATACTCCCCCTTCCAAAATATAAGTTATCAACTTTTCATATAACATTTAACCAATCATTTTATTTAAAAAAAAGTTTAGTACAAATGTAAAAATATAAGTTAAGAAAATAAATGATATTTATATATATTTGAATAAAATGAATGCCCAAACATTACACGAAAAGTCAACAACATCATACATTTTTTTATGAAGGGAGTCTGATATACCAGTAGAGCGGAATCTGTTGGTTGAAGCGTAAAGTAAAGGGTTTATTTGGTTTGCTACCAAAATGAAATTTTGGCAAACAAATTTTGATAGCAAAATAAATGGTGCCAAATTAATATTCTAGATATTGACATTTGGTTGGGAAAGTTTTGGCTTCAAACCAAAACAACCCAAAAATCTGGAAATCTTATAAAAAATTGTCAGCAGGGAGCCAGGGCCATAAATATGGACCAGATGTTATGGATGTTTCAAGATCAGTCAATAGGAATACACCCTTCACCGGAGTAGTACCAGAATGGAATTAAGTTATTGAATTCTAAAATGATCAGCCTACTACCAGACAGAAAACAAAAGTAAACAAAGACATATACTTTGGTCTTCATCAGATTCCTCACGAGTCGCGAGCTGGCCTGGTGAAGTCGTAGAGCCTGTTTAGGGAGCTTCTAACTAATGCAGTTTCTTTCAGAACCAGAAACTCTCTAAAACAATCTAGCTTGTGGTCCAGTTTTTAAGAAGCTGTTGTTGCAGAATCCAGAAAATGAACTAGAAGTCAGAAGTTGAGAAACCCTGCTTTTTTAGATTCTTAGAAGCTGACTACCAACCAACTGATTTTCAAAATTTTAAGCTCTCCCAAACATGCCGATAGTCCCTGATCACCAGCCTCCAGTTCAACCTCCTGCTGAAGCATCTTGATACCTTCGTTTAATTTGTCATTATTTAAAACCAGACTATACGCCAAAAAATACAGTCAATCATTCTTCTTCTCACAACATTCTGTGAAAAACAATATTTGTCTAAGAACAGATGGAGTACGCGGACAACGGAACAACCAAACCCACAAATCTCATTTCAGTAGTGCCACAGATTTTCCACGAAAACACCATCCAATTCCACATCTCACCTTAATTACCCTTATACATTTAAAGTTGAAGTAGAGACTTTTCCAAGCAATTCATCGTGGGTCCATCACATCTGAGCGAGACTTCCATCGATCGATCGCCATGTTTGAAGCTGTCTCTTCTTGCTGTCAGCCAGCAGAGCAGCCACATATATTTTCACATCATTTTTCAGATTGTTGCAACGGATTATTTGTTAAATAGATAATAAAAATGATTAATCTCCAACATCTGCTATAATCAATGAGTTTTATTTTTGAGGGAAAAAAAAGAAAAAAAAACAATATGAAGTGATGGAACAAGTCCCCAATTCCTTAAGGGCCCCTTTGAATCACATGAATGAAAAAACGTAGGATTAGAAAAAACGTAAGATTTTGATAGGAATGTAAGTGTAAAACAGAGGATTGCAAAACACAAGAAAAACACGTGAATGGCCGTTTGATTGGACCGCAGGAAAAACACAGGAATTAGAGGAGAGATAAAGACTCAAAGGAAAGTTTCCATGAGGTTCTACCTCATGTTAGAATTCCTCCAAAATTTACATGGCATTAGACATTCCATAGGAATTTCATAGGATTCCATAAGATTCATTCCTTTGATTCAAAGAGATATATAGGAAAAATTTCTATAGGAATGAAATCTTCTAAAATTCCTATGAATTTCCTTTGAATTAAAGGGGGCCTAAAAGAGACCACCTTAGGTTTTTCCTTTTTACTGCAAGAGATCACCTTAGTTAAAAGCTATGATAAATCATACAAATTCTAACCAATAATTTTTGTAGGTAATACTTTATTCAAAGTGGAACAAAAGATACTTGATTATCAATTCCAAAAATATGACATTACTGTACATATAACTATGCTCCTGATGTGATATCAGAGACCAAGTATGGGACCAACTAGTAGTAGTAGGATTAGCCACTTTCTTTTTTTTTTCGCGAATGCGCAAAAGGACTGCGCGTCAATATATTAGAAGAAGAAGAGTTTTTATTACACGACGCAATCAGCCAAACTGGCTTATACCAAGGGGAGGGGGAAAAAAAACTTAAACTAAAGCTTAAAAGGAACTACGGCGGCTAAACTCAACTCCTAATAGCGGGAAGGGGCAGAGACACGCTACACTCCTAAGAAAACCCCAAAAGCGGCAACCCCGGCTAGGGACCACAGGTGACCCTCCGAGAGGATGTACTCCAGGACCACAGAGATAGAAGAAAGCGCCGAGTCAAAGACCCTGTAGTTCCATTCTCTTCCATAGCTGCCAAGAGACCAGGAGCACTAGGGAGTCGAAACCGGCTCGAAGATGCCCAGGTAAACAAGCCCTAGAGAAAGGCCACCAATCCTGAAACCAGCTGCCACGGGAGGGATTAGCCACTTTCTTAATATCAAATAGAAAAATTCATTTTCTTAAAAGACATTCTTCTACTTATACTGCTTAGACCAAGTATAAGTTATTTGTGAAATTATCTAATATACATCTACAATCAACAAAATAATTTATAGCAATAATCCACTCAATTATTCGTTTTAATCTAAATTAAATGTTTAACGACGATGACATTTCATGGACCGCGATCCACTCGCAAACAGTGTCGCTGTTACTACTACCACGGGTGGTTCTGCTTCGTCGTCGGTCAATCTCTTGATCGCAGCAAATCCAGGAGCTAAGTTGAATATTCTTGGAGGACAGCTGGTGCAGCATAGTACTCTCGTAAGATAATATAAAGGATTTTGATATTTTACTTACTCTGTTTGAGCATTCGTCTTATTAAAATAAATAAAATTATTTTTATTTTTATTTGTGACTTACTTTACTATCTAAATTACTTTAAGCATAATTTTTCGTTTTTTATATTTGTATAATTCTTTTTAATAAGATGAGTAGTTAAAAAATATCAAAATATCTTATATTATAAAACGGAGGGAGGGTGTAGTACGTACGTACGCCTAGATTGACGTCGTCTCGTCACTAGTTAGACGTCATGGTCTCCACTGTAATAATACAGTCAAAAATATATCTGCATCACTGTACACTCTACGTACTCCCTCGGTAAAAAAAAAAGTAAACTCTGGGTTTCCGTGTCCAACTTTTACTGTCCGTTTTATATGAATTTTTTTTATAATTTGTATTTTTATTGTTGTTAGATGATAAAATATGATTAATATTTTATGCGTGACTTGTTTTTTTAATTTTTTTCATAATTTTTTCAAATAAGACGGACGGTCAAATGTTGGACATGGAAACCAGGGTTTGTCTTTTTTTTTTTTGGACGGAGGGAGTATTGCTGCTACGCTGTAGTTATCTACATTATGTCACTATATATATAGATATACAGTATATATGTACTCTCTTCTTCATTAAATATTTGACGCTGTTGACTTTTTTAAACATATTTGATAGTTCGTCTTATTCAAAAATATTTAATCACGGTAATCACATGCAAAAACCTTGTGTTTAGTTAACTCGCCGGATATGCCGGTGCCGGCTATCAACTTAAGAGAGTAGTTTAATTGCTACAAATGAATCGGGTAAAATAAAAATTTGAGTGGTTTCCAACGCTAAAGTCGTCAGCCTAACCTTCCCAGAATATCCGTGTCGTCGTGGAGACACTTAAGCTCGATCGCGTCCGAATCGTTCTCTCTCAAACAGCAAATTAAATCTTTCGGTCAAATTTTGACACCCAGCAACTAATCCCAAAAAAAAAAAAATTATCCCTTCCAGGAAGCTCCTGATCTTCACGATCGCTATAGCTTCTGATCAATCGAGTCATTGTTTCGCGTAAACCATCACGAACTCTATGGCAGATGCACGTACGTATAACAGATTTATCCGAGAGAGTGTTTTAAGATGAGAGAATTAGAAAAGATCGAGAAGACGTATTAAACGAGTTGAACCACTAATTAACATATAATTAATTAAATATTAATTACTTTAAACTTAAAGTAGATTAATATTTTTTTTAAAACAACTATCTTAAAGAAAACTTCTGAAAACACACGTTGTTTGATAGTTTTGAAAGCTTTCGTGTGAAAAAGAGAGATCTTTTCACTCATTTGCTTTTGCTGAACACATCACACGTACGATTCCCAGACTATCAAGACACGTGTTTCTAAAAAGTTTTTTACGAAAGTTGTTTTAAAGAATCAATTTAATACATTTTTGAAGTTTAAAATTACCCATACTCAATTCATTATACGCTAATGGTTATACAAGCCGACCATACAAGCTACAAACTATGGTGTGTAGACACTGATGTATACATTCGGACTCAAACTCACAAGTTAGTCACTACTACAACACCAAACAATACAGTAAGGATCTACTCTCTCCCTCTCAGAAAAGCTTAATCTAGAAGGGGATATGATATCTTATAGTACAACAAATCTGAATAGAGCTTTGTCTACATTCCTGCGCTAGAAAGAATCACATTTCATTTGTAGGGCCTCTTTAAATCCCACTCAAAAAATTTACACCTTATCACATCGAACGTTTGAACACCTACATAAAGTATTAAATATAGGCTAAAAAATAACTAATTACACAGATTGCGACTAATTTGCGAGACGAATCTTTTAAGCCTAGTTGCTCCATGATTTTATAATGTGGTGTTACAGTAAACATTTGCTAATGATGGATTAATTAGACTTAATAAATTCGTCTCGCGGTTTACTGACGGATTCTGCAATTAGTTTTTTATTAATACCAGACAACTCATACAACACCTTATATAATACCCGATGTGACACGCCAAAACTTTAAACCCAACGTCTAAACACACCCTGTCTATGTTAGTGACCAGCACCACCGAAGCTTCTTCCAATGGGGGCCCCTAGTGGTGTGCTACGCGGCCGAGCCGAGCCAGCGAGCTTGGAGCTCAGCTCGAGCTCATCATGCTTGTGTCCGGCTCGTGGCTTGGACGGATAGCTACTTAGTTATTCTAGTATTTTTTATATCCGTGTGTCTAGATTCATTAGTCAATACGAATATGGGAAATGTTATAATTGACTTACCTTGTGAAACGGAAGGAGCACTTAACTAGTCAACGCTTTTGACAGCGGCGTTCTTCATTGCTGGTTTCTTAATACAATCGCCTTTGCTCTCTCTCTCTACTCTCTCCTCCTTTCCCTCTCTTTCCTCTCTATCTCTCTTCGTTTTGTTTTTTCGCTTCGGGGCGAGAAGAAAAACCTGCCATTTTTCAATCTGCCGGAGCAGAGATTTTCCTCTGCCGCGCGCGGCGTGGGCCGGCCGGGTCTCGACTGGCGCCGGAGGCGGAAGCCGTCGGGTTCTTCGATCTTTCTCGCTTGCCGGTTTCGACTGGAGATCGTCGGTTTCGCCGCTTGGATCGAGGTGAGCCTATCTGTTCAGTGTGGATTTTTGTAGTAGGAAAAATATTCGATCTTTAGTTTTTTTCCTTTTTCTTGGACAAGGGAGACGGTTCAGGTGTTCAGTATTAATGATCAAATAGGAGTGAGTTCAAAAATTCGTGAACTTTAGTGATGAGATTTTAATTTAGCAGAATTTATTCTTGGGGGGGGGGGGGGGGTTCTGTACTTCTGTTCATCATCAGTATCATAATTGATGAAACTTTTGATAGCTTGCAATACGATTTAGGGAGTTGGGGAAGAAAAGTAATGCGATTAGCACATATAATTGGCGAGTTGGACTTGAATAGTGTTTGTATGATTGTATCTGTGCAAGTTGAACCCAATCATACGTTGCTTACTTGCAGTAATCAATCACTCCGTACTAGATACCAGCATAGATATTCTGTCATGTGACTGTTCAGTGCCACTTCCATGGGGGCATGGGGCATGGGTTACAATCCCTTGTTCTGCATCACGATGAAAGCAAATGATGTGCCTCCGGTCCCGGAAGATACCCTTTTGTTATTGATTGATCCAGTTTGGGTAGGGTGTCTTCTCTTCTTGTTCTTTCATGAAAAAAACCTGTACTGTTATTTTTCGTTAGGTTTGTTCGGTGCTTATCCATGTAGGAATGGTCATGATGTTGATGCCTACACCAAGATGACAAGAAAGGTGTATAGCCACTAGGAGACCATTTGATGTATGGAAAATGCTGTAGTAGTGTAGTGGTCCTGGACGACTTCCGTTCTTGAAAGTTCACCTAAATTGGTATTGCGCATTGAATTGCAATATCTCTAATCAATGATAATTACTAAGCTAGCGCATTTTAACTGCATCCGTATATTTCTGTGTTTGCAACAGTTAAAACTCCACATGTGTTGGATTGGTGGAGCTGAAACTGCTTTCTATATTATTGACTTTGCTGCCCATGTTTGAACTTTAAGCTAAGCAATGTCCAACGTAGTTTGTGTGCCAATGGGACTTGGGTACTTTCGAAAATACTATACTTGAAACTTTAGTTTTTTTCTTTGTAACTGTGCAAACCTGTCATTGTAATACACATAACAAGAAGATTTTTTTTGTGATCATCTGCTAATCAAGAATTCAAGATAACTTTTTGAGAAATTTCTGTAGGGTTAATCCAAGAATTTTTCTTAAGGCCTCCTAGTTGCCTGGTTCTTATCAAACAAAATGTAAAATTCCCATAACCACTTCACCTTCGCTTACATGTCACTTATTTTCTTTTGCACTGTGATGCGTTCTGTGTCAATGCTATGTAATGTTTTTAGTAACATGAAGTTGTTGTTTCATTTTTCATGATTACCAAGTTACATTGGTTATTCTCTTAGTTGCAGTTCCTGCCATTCTGTTTGCTGTTTGACTCTAATGTATACATTGAGCTAATGTTTGAGAGGACATGCTACCGGCAGCCTAGCATGCTGTTTGTATCTTTACTTTTTATAGGCAGCACTGACATCTATTTATATTCTTCTATGTCAGGATACAATGGCTGTTGCTGAACATCTATGATCTCTGTGTGCATACATCGAACAACATCTCAATTAAGCCAGGCACAACACAGCTGTGTTTTCCATAGCTTGAAACATCTCAGTGATGAGTTGTTTTTCTCTCTTTTTCAAGAGGTCAAGGACCGGGCAGCAACAAAGTGATCCATATAATGAAGGTTACCAATTTTACACCAAAATTTTTGTACGATTTCACAATCTGAAATTCTGGATTATGATATGTCCTTCCTGAACATTTCATCAGCCAGCATCTCTCTGTAACATTTAACTTTACTTCCACAGTCTTCTCTGGTGCTGAGAACATAACAAGATACAGCTATAAGGAGCTGGCTAAGGCAACACTGAATTTTGACCAATCCAATAAGATTGGTGAGGGAGGTTTTGGACCTGTATACAAGGTTATACATTTACCATTGCATACTGTACTAGAGTATATTACATGTGTTTGACATTTGCCAGCTTATTATTTCAGGGAACTCTCAAGGATGGAACAGATGTTGCTGTGAAGTTGCTGTCGTTACAATCTAGACAAGGTGTGAAGGAGTTCCTTAATGAACTTATGGCAATCTCTGACATTTCACATGAGAATCTTGTCAAACTGCATGGCTGTTGTGTGGAAGGGAGGCACAGAATCCTTGTGTACAATTATCTTGAAAACAATAGCCTTGCACATACCCTTCTAGGTAGTTTGTCTTTACTGAATCCTCTGTATTCTTTTCTCCTTGGGAAAATATGCATATGCTCTAAAACCTTCTGCTTGCTACATTTTAAGGTTCTAGGCAAAGTAACATACAGTTCAACTGGAGGGCTCGAGTAAATATATGCATCGGTGTTGCCAAGGGACTAGCATTCCTCCATGATGGTGTCCGGCCTCACATTGTTCACCGTGACATCAAGGCGAGCAATATACTTCTTGATAAGGACCTCACGCCAAAAATTTCTGATTTTGGTTTAGCGAAGCTTCTGCCTTCAGATGCATCACATGTTAGTACAAGAGTCGCAGGAACACTGTAAGTAATAGCATATATCTGGTTTGGTAGTTATTTGTAGGTAGTGATTTGGATGCTAGCATCTATAGTCCTAGTCCATCAAACTTACTGGAGAAGAGAGTATACTATTACTCACTATGGTCATCGGATTTTGCTCTCCATATGTCTTGAAACCTGCTGTGTATCAAAATAAAGAGTGCAAATGAAATGGAGTAAAAAAATAAACTAGTCTGTGATAACTTAAGAACTATATGTACACCCTGCTATACCCTTCTCTTCCTTTCTTTATATTGTGGTTTTGCTTTCAGAGGTTACTTGGCTCCTGAATATGCCATCCGAGGACAAGTGACACGCAAGTCAGATGTTTACAGCTTTGGTGTTCTTCTTGTGGAAATAGTTAGTGGAAGATGCAACACTGACACAAAATTGCCCTACGAAGACCAGATCCTTCTTGAGAAGGTATGCTTTTTTCTATTTGAAATACAAGCATCTCGCTTCTTGGACAAGATATGATGTACCGAACTTTTCAGTTTGAGGCTAAATGTTGTACAGCTGTTGGCTTGTTACTGCAACTTAATTTTTATTTTAAGAGTTCAATGATGATGTTAAGAGTTCTAAATTAGCTCACTCTAGGGCAAGTCTTCCATGCTTAGCTACCATTGTATGCATCACAGTACCACAAATGTCATGATTCCCATGTGTTATTCAGGGACAAATCTTGCTATAACTTTGGGTTTTGTCATCCAACGGTACGTATGTTACCCAAATGTTGATGACCACATGGTCTTCCCTTTGCAGACATGGAAATGTTATGATCAGGGGTGTTTGGAGAAGGCCATAGACAGCTCTATGGTCGATGACGTGGATGTCGACGAAGCCTGCAGATTCTTGAAAGTCGGTCTTTTGTGCACCCAGGACATCTCGAAACGTCGACCCACCATGTCAATGGTCATCAGCATGCTGACAGGCGAGATGGAGGTCGACAAAGAGAAGATCAGCAAGCCTGATGTAATCAGGGATTTCAGGGACCTCAAGCTCAGGAGCAAGGCCACATCCTCCTCCTCACTGTTGACCTCCATCATGGCGCGCTCAACTCCCTCGTCGTCTCAGGAGACGACGCGCACCTCCATCACGGTCACCGCCATATCGGACCGCGACTGATGGGTCTCTTTCTGAAAGTGTAAAGTTGTGTAGAGGAAAACCGTAGCGTAGACGATATTATCTTCATTTTTTGTGCTTGCATGATCTTTATGTAGAATTTGCATCATCCCCATTCACTGAGCCTGAACACATTGCTGAGTCACACACACACACACACACACACACATATATATATATATATATATACAGCCCATTTCTGTCCTGAATTAACTCTGTCAATTGTCAAAGTGTCATCAAGAAACCACTACTCCAGTGAATTGCTGAAAGCCTGGAAAGGAAGTTGCATACATTCCAACTGAGAACTGTGCTTCAGAATACTATTAAATGCAATTAGTTCAATTTCCTTCACAATGTGTGTGTGCTGTGCACATTCTGTCCTGTACTTAGCCCCAAGTTTCTGTGTATCTTGTGAGCAGTTTCTTCTCTTCTCAGCCTGCATCTGTGGTATGCACAGGCATGGACAGGAACAGGATGCCATCAGGCACAGACATGGACGTACACAAAGCTTGCAGGGCCCCTCTCATCTGCAGTGGAATTAGGTTAGAGCGGCAGCCGGTGTCTCGTAAGCTTCCGACATGGTCGCAGGCGACGTTGGATCAAGCAGGCAGGATAGCATGCAGCAGAAGCAAAGCATCCATCATCATCTGCAAGGAGAAGATGGAAGGGACCGGCTAAACTGAAGACTCTAACATGGCCACAGGATATAATGGGTTCTTCAGATGACACGCACACACTGCCACTCCCATGTGTCACTGACAGGTGGGGCCCATGAGGCAGTGTGACAATGGCAGATGGCAGGCACCAGAAAGACATGAGCAGCTAGGGGCTCAGCTCAGAAAGGGAGCACTGGAAAGCCAGGATGGCATGCAGCATTCATCAGGGTATTCGATTTCTGAACTTTGCAGCTACAGCTTCTCATATTCAGTCAAGACATTTTTAACTTCCATTAGGCCGAGACAATGTAGTGGCGACGATTATTTACCTCAATTATGGGCAGGTTAAGCCAGGAATTGTACATTAGGGCTTCTGCTTAATTAGTTCATCCAACTGAAGTTCTTTTTATTTTTTGCCAGAAAAACCTGTCCTTCAAAGAAAGAATGCATCTGCAGATGTCCAGAAACGAGTTTTTCTTTCTCAGTGGCTAATCTTTTCTGTATTTGTTTTTGGTTTCTTTTTTTTTTCCTTGGCCCCTGACAACGGCTTTTCTGACCGTTTGCGTTGCGTAACTAAACTTTGCTCTCTTCTTATAATATATTAACATGTAATTCTTTTGGTCATTCTTGAAAAAAATAAGCTGTGCAGCAAGCACATTGGCCCACTCCAAGCAATGACTTCAATTCAGGCCGGGATCTTGGTTAATTAATCTAGGAGTAGCATATACTCTTATGTGAAGTACTAGAATCTGCAGGTCCACTCAACACCCATGCATGATCCATCACATCTGAACATATTTTGACTAGTGTTCTTGATTCATGTGTTATCTAGGCATGCACATATTTTATATATATTAAAAATTTAAAGTCATGTCGTTTGTCCTTGGCTCTGTCCAAAAACAATGCCATAAAGCGTATTGCTTAGTTTACTAATGATTTCATTAGCAACTGTAAGAATGAGAGGAAAGATGCAACCCTGATCTTCCACTCCATGAAAGCTACATCTGTGCATTTTTATTGGAACAAATGGCTGAAATCACGGATGAACTGATGAGTACACCCACTGAGTTGGCACACTTGTCAATATAGTTGTATGTTAGGAGTAAAGATGCCTGCTAATTGATTGGCTTAGGGGCTGTTTGGTTTCCAGGGACTTAGAATAGTCCCTGGCACATCGGATGTTTGGATACTAATTTGGAGTATTAAACATACACTAATTACAAAACCCATTCCATAAGCTTGGACTAATTCGCGAGACGAATCTTTTGAGTCTAATTACGCCATGATTTTGACAATGTGATGCTACAGTAAATTTTTGATAATTATGGATTAATTAGGCTTAAAAAATTCGTCTCGCAGATTAGCTCTCATTTATGAAATTAGTTTTTTATTAGTCCATGTTTAATACTCTAAATTAGCGTCCAAACATCTGATGTGACATGGGCTAAAAAGTAAGTTTTAGTTCCATCTAAACACCCCCTTAGTCAGTGCCACGAGCGCAACAAGCCTCAGCAGAAAATTAGTTGTCCAATTCAAACTTCCTTTATATTAAAAAATGTCTAAATTCAAAAGGAAATATATATATATATATATATATATATATATATATATATATATATATATATATATATATATATATATATATATATATATATATATATATATATATATATATATATATATATATATATATATATATATATATATATATATATATATATATATATATATATATATATATTTATGCCAAGCGCGCACTCATCAACTTTTGAAACATGCTCTCAATGCTTTAATTAAGCTAGCCTTTTGGAGCCCGTGACCTTTGCTCTAATTGAGACTAACATTTGGACAAACCAAGTATAACTTTCGGTGTTTACACTAATAAAATAATTTATGAGCACATTTTAAACCTAGTGGGGAGAAACGTCTAGTGATCTTTCAGCTAGCTCTATAAGATGGTGGGCTAACCAGCTTAGACTCGAAGCATCACCAATTCTATTTATTTGATATTAGATTTTTTTCCTAATATTCATCTTTTTAAAAAACCTGGTGGGTGTAATCATGCATGTACGATTCCACCATACACCGATGACACTCTCTATTAGAGATACATTTTCTGCTATGCCTATGTATCACTCATTCAATAAAACAATATATATAGGCTAGGAATTCTTGGATTAATAAAAGAAAGGAAATGGTTAGTAACACATACTCTAATTTTTTTATAATTACATAAAAAAATACACATGCACAAATACCCCTAGACAAGCACACCACATACATATGCTCGCGAGTACACTCCCTAGTGGTGCATGTAGTCTTGTACAGCCCACACAGGTGACACTGAAGGAATGTCCAACGGTGCCACCCCTAGGCCATGCCACGTGCAAGGATTATATGGAAGTAAAATGGGATATATTTGAGCCCAATGCCCATGACAGGTCATCCTAGTTTTGGCACATCATCAAAATCCTATGTGGAGAAAAAAATGTGGCCCTATTTGGATTGAGAGAAAATAAAACACATGAATAAAAGTACAGAACAAATGATTGAAATAAAAACATGAAACTTTATATAGATGGTGTTTGGGGTATAGGAATTTTAGAGTTTCTTAAACTAACAAGGTAATGTATTTCTTTTTAACTCTCAAGCTCACCTCATTATTTCTTTCTCTTCTAAGGGAAAATCTTCCTCAGATTTGAGATCAATTTTCTTTTCCTTTGATTTGCATTAGAATAATACAAGAATAGAGAAAACTTTGGAAAGTTTTCCAAACGCTTCTCGGGTCCATTCCTCTATTCCAAACACCCTATAGGTAAAATAAAAACTATGGTTATGAATTCCATTTATTTTCCTTTGAAAATCCTCCACACCAAACAGCCCCTGAAGAGAAAACATGCATGGACACTAAAACTATGTACAAGAACAAATTTTGACTTATGAGGGTAGAGATGTGGTAAGAAATTATACTCCCTCTGTTTCAAGTTTATAAGATGTTTTGACTTTAGTCAAAATCAAAATGCTTCAAATTTAACCAAGTTTATAGAAAAAATAGTAATATTTTTAATCCAAGATAAATTTATTATAAAATATATTTTATTATTAATTTAATAAAACTAATTTGCTAATGTAAATATTACTATATTTGTCTATAAACTTAGTTAAACTTGAAGCAGTTTGACTTTGAGCAAAGTCAAAACATCTTATAACCTAAAACAGAGGGATTAATAAATAATTCTAAAGGTAAACTCATATAATAAGAATGACATATTATCAAATGTCCCTAGTATTGTCCTCAGATGAGTTTATTCTGAAGGTCACAAGGAGGGAGAGATTCCTCCACCTGCACAAATTACACAAGTTACAGTCACACTATCGACTACACCTGATCCTAATCCATTCATCATAGGTTTGTTTTTTTAATAATGGAATAACATTCGGGTCTTTGCTCAACGAGTTACAACCAATTATTATAAAGTCCACACATAAACAAACTCAGCACACACTGACATGATGTAAAGAAAATATAAACTAAAAGACATAACACAAGATAAAAGAATTGAACTCTATTTGAGAATCTCCATCCGAACTTGGGGAGGAAGTGCAAGCCTTCCAACATAGTCATACATGTCTCCTTCCCGAGTTCATACATTTGCCCTAGAGGGTCTTCAGATGAGTTGGAGTTGTAAATAGATAACCTCAAGAGGCAGACTAGTGTGGATGCAACTGAGATCCCCCACAGTACTGCATGTGCAGTACTACATGCAGTACTGCTCACTGACATGTGGGCCCGAGGGGCTATGGGGCCCACATGTCAGTGAGCAGTTACTGCACATGCAGTACTGCAGTCGACCCGCATCCGTGTGTGGATGCCCTAAGAACCCAAGATTCTCCGATTTGAAATTTTGGGTAAGACATGAAGGGGATGATAGGAATGGACCATGTCCCATACATGTCATGGGATTTGGTTAATTAACTACTACATACAATCAAAAGCTAAATGTATTTTATTTTTTGACTCTATTTGGAATCAACAGAAACGTTTGGGCAAGCGACGGAGCTCCATCCCGGCGAGAAGGCGGCAACGGCGGTGGTGCTCAAGCCCGGCGAGGGGATGGCCTGAGCACCACTGCCACCGACCAGGACCATCGAGAAAGGCGCACGGGTTCCTCACCGCCGACGAGGAGGTCAACTCCACCGACGTCATCTCCTTCTCCTGCTGGTAGAGTTCAGAGTTGCAATAGTGTACTACATGTGTCAATGACCATGTGATACATTCTAACTGTCTAGATTTGTATTACTAGTATATATCATATTAAGTACTAGATTATTTTTTTATAGAACGGAGGGAGTATATATGCACCAGTTCTGGTCTTCTGGACACCGTATAATTCCAGATTCCACCCACCGGCGTGTTGGATATATATAGTAGAATGGGGTTGCTGATCACTTCGCTTGCTCGTAGACAGAACTGAACATACTTGAACAGCAACACAACATATCATCATGCAGTATGTAGCTAGTAGCTCGTAGCTCGTCTACTGCTCCATCCTACGACGATGTACTCCTATCTCTCTGCAATTCAGCATGCCGCACTCGATCGATGATGGTGAGCAGAAAGAGAGAGAGAGAGAGAGATGCGGACAGAGCGTGGAGCCATCCATCGCAGTCGCAGCGCAGCGACGCATCACACACAGCACGAGATGAGGAGAGGAGGAATTTCTTTCCCCCACACCCTTTGATGCCTTTTGGAGGACATCTTGCAGATGCAGGCCTTGGAAGGAGAGAAAGCTGATGAAGAATCCTTGAAGCGTGCATGCATGGCTACCCTTACCATAGCCAAAGCTAACCTCCTCTCTCTCTCTCTGATTGCATTGCACAAGTGAACAAGCACAAATGCACAAACAGGTCCTCTCTAGTAGACCTGGGAGATGTGGGGCCACCACATGCATTTGCAGCTCAGGTGGAAGGGAAGAGAAGAGTACCATCGTGCTTGGCTTGGCCCCAAGCACCAAGGAGCATGGAGCTAACTACGACTATGGCAATTGCGGTATACACATATGCACTGATATTATATGTACACACGCATATATGGTCATGTCATGATCAGACACTCCTACTCTATCTACCCAACGATCATGTTTAAGTCATACTAAGGGCTTGTTTAGGGAGCTTCTAGCAGCTACATCTTCTTATAGAATCTCCAGTTACCAGAAGCTCCCTCAAACAATTTAGCTTTTTACCTAGATTCTAAGAATCTGTAGTTGTAGAATCTAGAAAATGAACAAGCTAGAAGCTGGGTTTTCCAGCTTCTCCAAATTTTTACCAGCTAGCTTCTCAGCAGCTGCTTCTCAGAATCTTAAGCTCCCCCAAACAGACCCTAAGGCTGTGTTTAGTTGGGGAGAATTTTTGGGTTTGGTTGTCACATTGGATATACGGATACGCATTTGAAGTATTAAACATAGTCTAATAATAAAACAAATTACAGATTCCACAAGTAAACTGCGAGACGAATTTATTAAGCCTAATTAATCCATCATTATCAAATATTTATTGTAGCACCACATTGTCAAATCATGGCGCAATTAGGCTTAAAAGATTCGTCTCGCAATTTGCACGCAAACTGTGTAATTGGTTTTTTTCGTCTACATTTAATACTCCATGCATGTGTCCAAACATTTAATGTGATGGGTGAAATTTTTTTGTTTTGGGAACGGAACTAAACAAGGCCTAATTGAAAACAAATTTGAACATTTTGGAAATGTAGAAATTTCACATGATTTTCACAAGTTCTCCCTCCATCCCATAATATAAGACGCGCACGTATTTCAAGATTCAATCTTTAAAACATTTAACCAGCACTTAGTATAATATGAAATAAATTTTATTTGTTAAAAATTATATCATTATATTGAGATTTAAATTTACTTTCATATGATTATAATTTTGTTGCTACAAACCTTATAGTATATAAAAAATTATAAGCTAAAGATTTGTTTTGGAGACCATACCAACTTTGACCACGCCTTATATTATGAGATAGAGGGAGTATACGAGTATAAAATAATTCAGTTTTTGCAGGACTTCATATATTCCAAATGGTCGATGCCTTATTCTGCGGTGCATGCATGTAACCATTTTCATATAATCTTTGTAGGGATAGAAAACAAGTTTACGATTGGCAATAGCGAGACTTTGTATATTACCTCTATGTCAACATATAAGTAATATTGGCTATGCATTTGTACGCTTGTATATCTAGTGAGAGGCATGTACGCCGTACAGTCGTACCTTAAAAAACCGAAGAGATAAAAAAATCAAACATAAAAAAAAGTTTTCTATTATATTCCAACATATTAAGGTTAGTTTGGGTACTCTCACTTTCTTTTATGAAAAGATATATGTCGGGTATAAGGAGGTAAAACTTAAGGTGTGTCTGAGTTCGAGTCCCCTCTCGTGCGTGGGTTTTCTCACCATTTTTCCTCTCTGTGATGCTAAGTTTCTCCTTAGCATCGAATCCCACATTTTTTGTTCCCTACAAAAAAAAAAGCGTGTATAGAAGCTTGAGTATAGTTTAATTCAAGATGCATGGATACAGAAGCTTGCTCGCTTAATTGGAGCAGCGGAGTGCAATTTTAACTTTGCAGAACGAACTGCAGCTGATTCAGCAAGTTTCAGAAGTGAACGACTTTTACCAGCAGCATCACAAACTGTGTCACTGTGTACATATCTATCAGACAAATGCATATATTGGAAAGTACTCGTTTGTACTCCTCTCAGAGCCTTGTACCTGCTAACTGCAACCTTGCAAAGCTCTATTCAGGGTTCAGCTATCTGCTAGTAGGGAATATATCGAAGAGAGATTCTGTATGAATTTTTGTGAATTTTTATCCTGTATAGCTAGTTACAATGCTGATAGACATGCATGGAATATTACTCATATATATTTTAGCCTATATAACCATAAAACATCCTCATTGTGGCAGTATTACTTCTGACAGATCTGCAAGTAATCTTGAGCGTCTACAAATAAATTGAGGCTGCTCTCCATGCTGATCATCAGTCCCGCATTTTGGTTTTAGCTAGCAAAAGTTTCAGAGGAAGTTCGCATCAGCAAAGCCCGATTACAGTACTACTTAAATCACTAGTACTACCCCAGAGATAGATATATAAGAGGTTCTTTAGTTATCTACATGAATTGATGTTATATCTGTCATTCTGATACAATGCACTGCATAGTTTTCTAATTAATCAAAACCTCATTATCTAAAAAATTAATCAAAACCTAGAATTTGCCACCATTGATGCTGAGACCTCAGTGGCAAATCCTACGTGAGAGAGAGAGAGAGAGAGAGAGAGGCCTTTGGAGTAGAGGATTAATTTTCAGTGGAATTTTGCGGGAACTGAACTGATCGATTTCAGCAAAAATCCTGTAAAATTACTATGTTCCTAAGGAGCCTAGGATAAAAAATATAATGAGAATGATTGTTGAGAGAAAGCTGTCAAAGCAAATAATAAAACTGTAGCCCTGCTGATTCATGCATGTAAGCATATGCTGACATGTCTCATGTTACAGCTAAAGTAGGGCATGATCAACTTTTGCTACCGTCAGAGCAAGTGTACCTTCCATCTAAAAGTTTCACCTGTGTGTGTTTAAGTTTATCTTGCTGCAAAAGAATCATTATTCATCTAAAAATTGGAAGCGCATATGTAATAATTAAGTGTACAAATTAAGGAGCCAAACCTAATGTTGAACTTTATTGGATTACGTACTTAAGGCACAATATGATGGGTGCTTAATCTTTGATCTTAAGAAAGAGAGAAGAAATTCGTCCAAGCATGGATGACCGCACACGATAAGTACAGTGAAGAAAGGTAATGAATTTCAAAGAACACAATCCATATCTCTTCAGATTTCTTGGCCAAATCAAACAAACAACTAGCTAGTGTGTACTAGTAACTGAAGCTTTCTATCCCTATCCCACAGATGGCCATTTCTAGCAGAAATTTAAATACGTGTCAGTTTTTTCTTTGAAAAAAGAATTAAACTAAATAAAAAGACGTGAATATTAGGGAATGACCTAATATCAAATAATTAGAAGTTGTGAAGCTTCGAATCCAGGTCATCTAGCCGACAACCTTATGGAGCTAGCCGGGAAGACCCATAGGCATTTCTCAATTAAACTAAATCGTTATGCTTTTTCTAAGTGCCAGCCCAGTGAACAATTCAAGAACTAAAGTACAAGACGAAAACCAAGAAATGACCTCATGTATGTATGTACATTAACAATTTACTTAATTAACATTGCTTAATTAATTACACGCAACATAACAAGTACTCCAGTACTAGCAGAGAATAAATACAAATAAACAGAAATACAAATGCGCAAGGAGAAGTAACAAAATTACCATACAGTCCAAATCTCATCTAAGTATCTAATTAGATCTTGCTGGGAAAACATATGCAAATAAACTGCAGCGAGCTAGTCAAGAGTATGAATGCGATCTAAATATAAACTAGTAGAAGAAAAAGGGGCAGCTGATAGAGAGAGATTACCTTTTCTCGTTGTGATTAAAAGCTCTCATAGTTATCTGGATCAAGATTGAACAAGAAATTAATTCCAACGATTTGCAGTATCCTTGATTAGTTCTGCCCCCCTGCTAAAACAATTCGAAACCAAGCAGACAAACACATATCCAAACGGGCAAAATCAACATGAAATATGTAATTAACATGAACACCTAGAGGAAACAAATCCAACTACACATGTCTGAAACTGAATTAAGGCAGAAAGAGAGATCATGGCACGCATGCTTGGCTCCTTGCACGCCACCCACAGCATCCAAACACACCATGGATTGGGCTACATGAGTGGCATACAGGGAGCCAGGCACGCTCTCAAGCCGATCAAAACCAAACCTTTGATTTTTCTTCAGACATGAACAGGCCGGTCATCTATCCATATCCATGACCGGATGATATAGGCAGATGCAGATGCTCTCCGGTCTTCAGATGCATGTCAGAGGTAGAGATCAAGCAGAAGAGAAAAATCAGCTCGGCTGGTGATCGATCGAGCACAAGGGCAAGGACGAGGAGACCATGGGAGTAGGCAGCTATGGCCAAGAACAGTGGGTGTGGGTGAGGTAGAAGCAAAGGTGGGGGGAGAAGCAGCTGGATTTATAGAAGGGTAAGGGTTGGTGTCAACTTGTGCTTTGTTTTTGGTCTCTCAATTTGTTCTTATTACTGCTGCTGCCCAACGGTTATTCTTTTATTGTTTACTATAAATGCAGGGAAAAAGATGAGCATGCTAGCTATAGCTGCCAACAAAGCACTTCAGACATTGTGTATTTTGGTTTTGGCCACATGCTGACATGCATATGCACTAAATTAAAGTTTGGAAGGTTTTCATGGTACATAATTGCATACACCTGTATTAGTTTGTTGGTATACCTGAAAATGATATATTTATTACTATACTGCTAGCTACTACTAGTAGAATTCTAGAAACTTTAATATATACTCCATCCATCCAAAAAAACTCAACTTTTACAGTTTAAATTTTTTCTCACAAAAAACTAACTTCTACACTCCTACTTACCCTCAGCATGTAAAACGAGAAGTTTTATTTCTTCAATACCCTTTACCAACCTATCACTCTTACTACTTTTTACAATGATTAAGGGTATTTTAGTTATTCTCACTTTCTGCTAATTTTACCTAGGTATGCTAGAAATTGACTCTTTATGAGACGGAGAGAGTAGAGCACAAAATAAAGGTAGCCTTCTCAGCAATGCACCACACACCAACAACCACCACCAATGGCACAAGAACACATGATGTATTATCATATCAGATACTAATAACACATATTGCTTAATCATTTCTCTCTGTCTATTTAGGCTAATTCAGACCAAGGAAATTGGTCAGAGAGAGTCTGCAAGCTTCCTTGACCAGAGCTAGCTAGGGTGATCAGTGAGATACTCTACTCATATTCTCCTAGACCCCTCATGCAGTAGCAGTGTACTAGTACTGTCAACCTTGGCCTTTCTTTGAGTCTTGATGGAGACTAGTAGTAGTGCAGGGTCAATCAAATACGGAGTAGAGTACACATATATAAGTATAAATGTAGGGGAATCCCTGGCCATTATTCAGTTATTCCCATGCTGCAGCTGCACCACAGCGCAAGCTCCACTGCTCCACTACTACACTACACTTCAGTAGTAGTAGTAGCTAGCTACTGCAAGAAGAGAGCAAGAGACACATGGGAGAAAAGCATGCATCTTTCAGATCTCCATTTTTCTCCATTGTGAAGTCGATTTTGTCCGGTGCAGTTGGATGCGTTCCAGATTCGTTTATACTCTCTCTCTCTCTCTCGTTTGATCGACCGATTGCTATTGCCATAGCAATACCAATCAGAGAAAAGGATGATGGCTCCACGTACTTGAGAATCAGATAGGTCTTCAGGCTGGCCGGCCGGCGCCGCTGTCTCTGAACAATTTGGTAGCTGCATGCACATCGATCGGTCCACAAATTTGGACCATATTACATGCCACTGTTCACTGTCTGCTGGTGATCATGATACACATATCCTTGTTTTTTTAATATATATATTTTACGGGTCATCAGGTTTTACTGCCTGGACTAACTGTAGGTCAATCGACGCATGCATATATGTACAGAGACAGTGAAAATTTTCAACACAATCATCGAGTAGCTACCGCATCGATCTTGTTACAGGAGCAGGTGCAGATATAGCAGGTTACTATATCACGCATGATGTTCGTAAGAAATGGATACAGTAGGTGCAACGATTTTTTTTCTTCTTTTTGCAGGGAGAGTTGTTGTGACGATATAGGATAATCAGTATCTGAAATATGTACTGATGTGATCGTGCACTTCAATTTAGACGAGGCAGTTATTTCTTGACCATTTCATATCCGGGTAACAAACAAACAGCCATGACTTTAGCTGTAGTAACCAGGGTTTCACTTATTGTGCGGCACGATTATCGCGCGATAATCGCATGATTATCGCGGTTATCGCGCTTATCGTGGGGGTATGATAGGGAAAACAGCGATATGGTTTGGATGAATTTTAACCAAATTCAAAACTCCAGAAAAAATCGAAAAAAATTGAAAAAAAAATCATGGATGTAGTTCTTGATTTGTAATTACCAATGGTGAAGAAATTTTTTGAAATAGAGTAAGCTAACTTCAAATTTAAGGGCAATACCGAAAATAGTTTACAAATTGGAAAAAGGAAGACAACATTGGGCCTCAAGTATCCTACATATTCCAATTATTCTCAATTATTAGTTTTATACACATAACCAACCGTATTTTTGATTTTTTTTTCTCTATTTATTTTTTATTTACATGATTTCAGCTACACATCCCGCGATAACCGTGCAAATATCACGGTTATCGCGGTAAACCGTGCGATTATCGCTCTGAAACCGTGAGTTTTGAATTCAAATTTTTGGATGTGATTTTTGTGTGATTTTAGACGATTATCGCGCGATTATCGCGATAATCGTGCTACCGCTGGGTGGTGGTAATCCCGGTCCAAATGATAAGGTAAACCCTGGTAGTAACATCAGTATTTCCTGCCCCAGCTGTTCGATTGGTTCTTTGGGTGTTTGTTAATTGGCCTCAAATATTATTCTCTACTTCCGTATTTAAGTATACGTACACCCGTTAACTTTATTATTTTTTAATTCAACTTCGATCACTATTTTTTTATTAAAATATAATGATAATACCTAACAATATTATAATATTGTAAAGTAAATATAAAGAAAAATCTTATCGATGAGTTTGATCAAATGAAGTGGACGGTGTTATATATTAAATGTGAAGGGGGTACTAAAATACTTAAACGGACCAATGTCATTGTCAGATAGCAGAAGTAAAGCTCATGTACATGCATGTTTAATTATCCTGTTACTGTCCACTGATCCATCTTTTGACCAAATATATAGAGGCATTAGCTAAGGTGAGTGGCAGCCTGCAAGACTTGGAATGTAATGCAAGTGAAGAATTATTGATCGATCACGAAGAGTATAGATAGCTAGCTAGCATACCTTTCTACATGTGCAAGAAAGATTTTTCAGTGTGCAGATTAATTAAGTAAAGCTAGCACAAAGCATATGTACGTAGTTTTCATCGTCTGTTTGTTGGCTTATTAACAACATCCAAAACTTATTTTAAAGCTTATTTTCAGAGTTGATTTTAAAATATTCTTCATCGTATTCTACTTTTCAACATGAACTTTTTAAACCATTAAACAAATCTAAAAGTTTTGTATATAAACTACTTTTAGTTGTTTCGTTCATTTTTCTACGATTTATCAGTTGTAGCTTAAACGATCAGATAAGTGGATATATATATGCTATGGTTAGATTGGTGAAGTGGCAAGGTAATTATAGTTATACACAGTGGCAGTTGGTTTGGTTGGAGATGATTGAGTTGGAGGCAAAGATCGATAGACAATGCATCGATGGAGATGGGGATGGTTAGCTTGGAGGTAACGCATTGGAGGCTAGCACTTGGGGCCTTTCTCCCCAAGGGAGGACAAGAGAATGTTCTCCAAATTAGTGGTTGCGATTGAGACGGTCTCTTCACATGCGTGCCGCCTGCCTCTCCTCTTGCCAACGTCCACGCATGTACGTATGTAAAGCCAACAGATAAACACAACCGATTTTGCTACTACTCTCTGTCGTCTCTGGTGTGTATATATGCTCATGGACTCTGATATAGTATTCGATCACTTAGTCACTTTCATATGGGATGGAGAAAATCCCCTATATACCCATGAAAGTTCATCTAATCTCTTCTATACCCCTGAATTTTGCTCAATCCCTTACATACCCCTGAATTTTAGTTTGGATCCCTTTCATGCCCTTTCCACTAGTTGACCGTTAAATTCTTTTGAAAAAGTCCATTTTACCCTTTGCTACGAAGAAACATAATAAATTAATGAAGTATATTGTTGGAATGTAAAAATTTATTGGATGAGACTATTATATTTATGAGTATGTGATGCACCATATTATTTGTGACAAATTTACTTTTACATATGATATAAAAAGTTAAAGTTCTTTTATGTAGCATATGTGTTTTCATAGTAATACAACAGATTTGTTTATTACTATCAGAATACATATGCTAAAAAAATATTTTAATAACTAATAAATAAGTATTAATTTTTTATGTCATATCTAAAAGTATATTTATCGCAAATAATATGGTGCATAACTATCTCATAAACATAATAGTCTCATATAACAAATTTATATGCTCCAACAATATACTCTATTAATTTATATATATGCTTATTTATACCAAAGGGTAAAATAGACTTTTTCATAGGAATTTAACGGTCAACTAACGGTCAACTAGCGGAAAGGGCATGGAAGGGATCCAAACTAAAATCCAGGGGTATGTAAGGGATTGAGCAAAATTCAAGGATATAGAAGGGATTAGGTAAACTTTCAGGGGTATACAAGGGATTTTCTCTATGGGATGAGGTGATAATTTCCAACCTGCTACGAGTTGAGTGGAAAAGAATATATATGGGCTTGTTTAATTTGGAACTAATTTTTTCTATCAAAATGCTAAAACCTTTGGTGAGTTTTTGACTAAATTTAGTAATGCTAAAACCTTGACGAGTTTTGGCACTACCAAATTTAGTGGTATAGAATTTCAACTAGTGTGGGAAAAAATGGTAGCAAATCATAACATTCATTTGATACAATTAAAGTGGTCAAACTTTTGAACGGACAGAAATTGATTTCAATTCCATACAAGCCATGTATCTTTGTTCGAAACTGAAAGTGGGATAACTCCTTTTTTTTTTCTTTTGGAAAGAGAGGATGAGGCCTCCTTCATTTCCATTAGAGAAACGAAACTGGTTGTACATATTTTGCACAAGGCCCTGATGGGAATACATGTTAAGGCCTACGGAGTACTACTCTGTAAAAAAAAAAGAGAGAGAGACAAATGCTAGCTACAAACCTGAATACGAATGTATCCAGGTTCATAAATATGATTGAGTTTTTTTTTTTGATGGAGAGACATACCATCACTTGCATGTAAATCGCGCACACACTTGAATATGTCTCACACACATTTAAAGAAACAGACCAGCGGTAAATCTCTGACGACCTCAATAAAATTTTATTAATACATGTACTTAACTTAATAATTTTTTATTAATATGTTTACTTAACATTGGTGGCCACTAGGATTGAAACTTTGTCATATCTAGTCGCATGGCTTAATTACAAATCCATACACCAAGGAAAATCAGACTGTACTAAATTATAATTTGATAGGATTGCATAAATGATTTTGTACAAGCTAGAAGTTTTTAATAGGTGAAATTTTACAGTCCTTAAGAAAGTACCTTGAGATATCTAAATTTTTCACTAAATTTTTTTAGATTTACTTCGGTCCAATAAAAAGTACCTAGAGCTACCAGTACCTCACGGTATTAAATCGTTTCCAATTGTTGAATCTAGCTGGGCAGGATGGGTATTGTTAGATCACCGTAAGGTACCGATATCTCGAGATATTTTTTTTTGGGACCAGAGCAAATTAACCTCAAAATTTTTGGTACCTTGAAATACCAAATTTTTACACTAAAAAATATGGTACCTCTAGGTACTTTATAAAGGATGGTAAAATTACCCTTTTACTAGAAAGTTCAGTTTCTGCAGGAACACACAAAAATTTCCAGTATCTCAAACAAGTGTAAAGCTGGTCTTTGATGGTCATTTTCATTAAAAAAACTTCTTTTAATCAGGAATTAAAAAGGACGACTAATTAGCATGCAGTAGAGAGGCCGGCCGGGAGATGTACAAACAACAATAGTTTGGAGACACTATAGCAAAACAAAAAACACTGTGAAAGGAGAGTGTGCTAGTCTGCTAGAGAGAGACTTATCATCACATATACACTTCTAGTCAACCAAACAGTCAACGAGGAGGCGGAAAAAGAATGGCATTTTGGAGGCATCCTTTAATTTGGTCGGGGATTCTGCTGGGTCCATGCATGTCTCCACAGTGCAAAAACTATATATATACTACTACGCCACAATTCGTACAGAAGCTAGCCCAGCATGTATCATATCATCTTAGTATAAGCATGCAGGTAAAGTGATCTATGTTGCTGGACTTGCATACATGTACAGGCTCTCGCGAGAATCATGTGGCAGCCTTCTCCAACTCCACAATGCCGTCTCATCATGATGTGAATATATGGCAAATTTTTTTTAAGGGAGGGAGTACTGTACAACACACACAAAAAAAAAAAGATCAATCCTATCTGTCAACGAGGGATACCCATAAACCGGATATAGAGGGTATTGGGGTACGCTGGTACGAGGATCTACGTAGTATGACATCAAGCAAATAAAAGACAAGGATTATACTGGTTCAGCCCTCTTGATAGGCAATAGCGCTAATCTAGTTGGTATGGGATTATATGGTGGAAGTTACAGATTACAAAGGGAATAACATAACTCGATGGTACCGACGAGACCGTAGTCGAGTTGGTTCGACTAGATCACCCGGCGACTTGGCTCCTGTAGGCTCCGGCTTTGTAAGCTGTGGCGGATGTGTTGGCGGTAAGATTCGATGCCTTAGGTCCTCCCGGGGGTCCCTTTTATACCACGGGTCAGTCGATCTCCAAGTAGAACTCGGAGATATCGGACCTCACAGATATAGTAACGACCCAATTCTATTCAAGTAGGACTCCTTCCATCTATGAACTCTGTATCTATCACGTGATAAATTTCCTTAACGTACACAGGAAATATCCGTATATGCGCGGGTATACCGTATCAGTATACAACGTATATCAAGGATAGAGGGTATACCTTATCCATAACCCTGACACTATCTACGAACCTGAACACATGTGTGTCCAGTTTCATAGCTAAGAATTTGTTTTTTTTTGAATGGAGTAGTACTTCTAGGATGAATTCAATACTAGGGATGAATCTGGACATAGTCAATGTTTAGATTTATCCTTAAGATTAGATTTTTTATGGAACGGTGGAAGTATGTAATATTATGCCTTCTCGCATAATATAACCTTTTTCATGAAGGTATGAGATACTAATTAAATTATAAATTGTACAACTTCTTTCTTCTTTTGAAAAATAGCTTATTATATTGAATATATGGAACGACTACTGTACGCCCTCGTTGTTATAAGAAAATACTCCCTCCGTGCTAAAATATAGTAACCTTATACTGTATGGGACACATCTAACATGGATGTGTCCCATTCAGTACAATGTTGCTATATTTTAGGATGGAGGGAGTAAGACATTACTACATGCCAACCCAAATAAATATATTCTTAAAAAGCCACAAGAGATATAATTAGACGAGCAAAATCACAATGCCGACAAACTATACAACACGGGTACAAAATATATAACAAATATCGTCCACTATCTCCGTTCCTTAACTTTGATATGCTACAAACGCGATATCTCCGATTAGGTCATCATCAACATGATAGACAAGCCTTATTATGTACTCCCTCCGTCAAAAAAAAAATCTAGGATTGGATGCGACATATTTTAGTTATGTCCAGATTCGTTGTATAGGATGTGTCACATCCAGTACTAAGTTGGTTTTTTATGGGATGGAGGGAGTAATCCTTTAATTTGTTAGACCTCAAAAACAAATGAGTAATTTAGATTATTTTTTTGAGGCGGGAATAATTAATCACTTTTAGTCCTTTAGTTTGTTTTGGGAGAGTTGGCCGGTTGCAACCGTGCAAGAGGGTGTGCCCCAGTGTGCCTGCTTCGGATCTCTTTCCAACATCTGCCTGTCTGGCGGCGATTGAAATCTTTGTTGTTTTGGCACTAGTGAGATCCTGTAAGAGTTGGTAGGCAGACGATGAAAAGCTTAAAAAAAAGGGAAAGGAAAGATAGCGATCGAGTTGTGGCTTGTATTGCTTAATTTACATTTTCAACTAACCAGCAGCACGCGTGTAAACTTTTGGACCGTAGGATTTTTAGCTATTGCAGCTTAGCTACTCCTCAATTTTCATTATATTAGCACGTTTTTTTAAACTGTTAAACGGTACATTTTACGTGAATTTTTTTATATATAAGTTGTTTAAACAATCTAATAAATTTATCCGTTAAATTTTTATATATTAATACTTAATTAATTATATATTAATTTTATTTCTCATTTTACGTGCGACTAATTAGCCATTTCAAACATCTAAAAAGAACGCAGCCTCAGTCGAGTTCCTGCTATACCCACAACTCCAGGAAACTAGACGAAGCTTAAATCTCTTCTTCTGTTAATTTGTCTTTCTTTTGTCTCTCTTGAATCTACTAAATTCCTATATTATTCTTATTTTTTTTTCTTTCCACTATATCAAACAAGAAACATATATCATGCATATTATTCCTATATGTTCTAGATTTCTAGGGATTTGATAGCCAACGATATTGTAATCCCACTTTTTTTTCATTGCTGTATTTTTAAAATACTACATTCCAAAGAAGCCTTAACCCAAAAAATTATAGTCCGTATGAAAGTAATATCTAGCACGCACGAGTGCACTGCAAAAAAGAAAAGATATATCAGACGAAACTAACTGATGAAAATAAGGGAAAAAGGCAAATGCTTTCGACATATGCAATAATTATGCATAACAAATCCATGAGATGTAAAGGGATCGGAGACACATCATGATCAATTAATTATATCACAGCAAGCACGATCGATCAGCTTAATAATTTGTTAATCCCACGCTGTCACCATCCAGTAGTACAACTTATTTTTTGCTGGAAGAAACAGACACGTGCGAACCAACTTTTCTCCTGTCAGCTAGCTTGCCTTCTCCATATATATTTTCGTAGTACTACTATACTGCTGACCCCGTATCATATGCATGCGTAGTAGTACTGCGGGATATGTGTTCGATATTAGAGAAAATGATTTAGATTAAAATATTTTAAAATTGATTCAAGAATGATGATTTAGCATGTGTATGTTTGGTTTTAAAATAAAATAAATTAAGAATATAATTACTATATGTTTGCATGCTAAGTTTTCTTTGTTTAATGGGTTGATGTGATATGCTTGCATATAGGTTTTAAGAGTGCTAGCTATTAAATACTATGCTTACATGTTGAGTTTTAGATGGTTAGTGAGCATTAGTTTTATGGAAAGAATAGATACACTACCTTTTAAAATAAAATGTTACTAGTTATGGTGGTTGTTCTATCATAACACTGACATTTGAATCTTTTTACACTATTTATCTTCAACGTTTGACCGTTCGTCTTATTTAATTTTTTTATTACTAATTTTATTGTTATTAGATGATAAAGTATGAATAGTACTTTATGTGTGACTAATTTATTAAAAAAAATTCATAAAATTTTTAAATAAGACGAACGGTCAAACGTTGGACACGGATTTCCACGGCTACATTTATTTTGGGACGGAATTAGTATTACATCACCACCATTGACCCGATGAATGGGTCACATTAGTCTCAGCTCTCACCTCCAGCGAGGCAACGATCATTGTTTGCTCTTTCTAAATTTTAAAATCACCTACTTATTCAATAAGGAGACCTAAACATATGCTTAACTGACTGAATAAATTAGAAATTAACTCAATCATTTTTCCATTGCAAACGCGAGTTCTTGGCTAGTATATACAGAGAGAACCGGAGACATGAGAGACACCCAAAAGCTAGATTTGTCAAGATATCCTAATCGCATGCGGCTACCTTATTATGCATGCTAGGAAGAAAAAAGATTGGAAAGAGGAGAGGACAGAGGCTTTTTGCAAAGAGGGAGTTGACAGGGAGGCATCGAAAACCCTAGCATATGTATGTTTCCTACCTAGCATATATAGATGTTGTTGGAGGATGATAAGATGCAACGGAGCTAGCGGATTAGATCTCTCCTACGCTATTTTACACAAAGTTAGTTTTTTTTTTACTTTTACTTCTGTTTTCATAAAAATAATATATTTTATATATAACTGTGTCAATCAATCAATCTATGTTAATTGTTGTTTAATATCCCTTCTCTAATTGACGTGATAACTTTTGAAAGCAATTCCTCTTATAGACGTGGACGTGAGTCACTGACGCATGAGGCTCATCCTCATGGACCCACATGTTAGAAAGATATATTCCTCTGGCCTATGTCATTCGTAATTTTTACGCCTCCAGTTTACGTTGAAAACTACGTATATAATAGGTATAGAAAAAAATGGTTACAACTTACCTTGAGTTAGCTAATTAAGAAATTGAGTTGTCAATGTTAATTATGATCACATAGCTTAAAAAGGTTGGCATGCCACAATTGTGGGTCTGTTTGTTACAGTTCCAACTTCTAAATTTAATTCTAAGAGCCGGTTCTCAAGTGAAGGTGTGGAGCAACCAAAACCCAACTCAACCTTTCAAGTTCATCTTGTAAAACACTCTAGCTAGTTTCATTCTCATTTTAAGTGGAGCTGAAACTGTTTGACTGTACTCTAGCTCTAGGAAAGGTAAAGCTGGACTTGTGCCACCCTATGACGCAAACTAAACAAACAACGTGGTGTGCCTAACATTTAGCATGGTACCATAAAAAAATGATGTACTCCCTCCATCCCAAAATATTTGACGCCGTTGACTTTTTTAAAAATGTTTGACCGTTCGTCTTATTCAAAAAATTTAAGTAATTATTAACTCTTTTCCTATCATTTGATTTATTGTTAAATATATTTTTATGTATACATATAGTTTTACATATTTTACAAAAGTTTTTGAATAAGACGAACGGTCAAACATGTTTAGAAAAGTTAACAGCCGTTAAACATCTAGGGAAGGAGGGAGTATGTTTCATGGCAAGGAGTTGTAAAGTGGAGCTTTCATGTTAAGTCATGGCCTCCTCTTTGGAGGACACCTTTGGCCCTTGGCCAGTGCATCATGTGGGCCTTAAACCAATCAGAGAATGTCACAAAAAGTGGTCGATCGATGATCAAGAGGGGTGAAAAGATAAGGTAAAGAGAGAAGAGAGGAAAAATTAAAAAGATGAGGTGATCGATGAAGGGCTTTGTCTCGGCTACGATGAAGGCCTAGAAAGCTCAAGCTATGTTACATAGGTGAGGGCGATGGTAACATGGAGGAGACTTCGTTTTTGTGTGCTTGCAAGCCGACCTCTTTTATCTATTGTATAATCTGTGTGGATTGGTGGCCTGATTGATAGGTGAGGACCGTCCAGTTTTTCTCATGCCCATGTTCTAGGCTTGTAGTGTTGTCCTTCACTGGATTGAAGTAGTGTGCCGACTTAGGTCATGTGATATATGCATAACTCTTCCAAAGATAGAGGTAGGGATGCAAGCCAGCAGGCAGCAATTAACCCGCTATCCGCATAAAATCCTACATATTAATTTTTTTTCACCCACTAGTAAAAGAATGAAATGTAAAGTTAACTACAATTGAAGCTTAATTACCGGCCCTTAAATCCCACAAGCCATGCTCCGCTTTCATCCTTATATAGAAGTGTAGTGCTTTATGGTAAATACTCCCCTTCATCCCTTAAAAGAGTTTTTTTTTTTACTATGAACCTGTACGTACGGTATCAGTTCCATAGTAAAAAGACACTATTTTGCTATATCCAAATTCATAGATAAAAATACATTCTTTTAGCGACGGAGGGAGTATTATCAAAAAAAAGAAATGGTTTTTCATTGTAACCGAAACTCTTCTCCGGCAACCTGCTAGTAGTTTTTTTCCCTACCGGTTATCATAAATTTGTAGGAAGACCACTTGAAATATGTTGCACAAAAAATTGACATGCACAGTAGATCATACTCCCTCCATCCCTAAATATTTGACGCCGTTAACTTTTTTAAACATGTTTTACCGTTCGTCTTATTCAAAAAATTTAAGTAATTATTAATTATTTTCCTATCATTTGATTTATTATTAAATATACTTTTATGTATACATATAGTTTTACATATTTCACGGTCAAACATGTTTAAAAAAATCAACGGCGTTAAATATTTAGGAGCGACGAAGGGAGTATAATATTTAATATCGTACGCATCACCTTTCTGAGCCATATATTCGCAAAGAGTCGGCTATGACACCGGTATCGCATCAGTTACTGAACACACACACACACACAAAAAACAGCATGAGATCCAATCCTGATAAAGACACTGATTCCCCAATCGTTTTCTCGTCTATGTTGTTACAACTTTAAGTGCTAGTACTTTATAATAACAAAGGCAACTCACTTGCCTCTTAAACCTATTACTAGTAAAATTAGTTACACATCTTATTAATTAATGTTTTACATGTTGGTATGAGGGGACACTATAATCTGGTGGCACATTTATGCTTCTTCAATTGCTCCATCTATTCGAAAATATAAAGTCCTTAAGTTTTTACACGATCTCAACCAAGAGTTTTGACCATTGATTTCTAAATTAATTAATTTTTTAAATGTGTGGCAGCGGCACTACTATATATTCCCTCGATTTCAAAATGCATGACGTTTTTCACTTTTCGCATACCGTTTGACCATTCGTCTTATTAAAAAAATCATATAAATATTATTTATTTTATATTGACTTATTTTATTATCAAATAAAATATAATATGAACTTATACTTTTACATACTCATACTAATTTTTTTAATAAAACAAATGATCAAATATTGTAAAAGAAAAGTCAATGGCGTCATATTTTGAAAATGTTGTAGTATATTATTAGTGAAATTATACATATTGACTTCCCTTGCTCAAAGTACACCCAATCAGAATACTCTCCCCTGCACTCACCTTTGAGATACAATACTAGAAGCTATAAAAAGAACCTCCCAAAAAGAAAAGGAAAGAAAATACAGGCCGTAGCCCGTGAAAAGGTCGAGCATTGGCCCAGCGTCAGGCTGACCCGATGGACGATTGTGCCTTAATGGGCCGGCCTGAACAACACACGTAGGTCGTCGCTACGAGGTGATGGGCCACGGCCTCCCAAGATGTCACCGGAAACTCCTCTCGGCCCGGACCACATAACGGTTTGATGGGCCTACGATGCCGAGCAGGCCTTCAAATTTCTCAGAGAAAAAACCCAATTGTGGCCCACGAAACACCGTGTGCACGGCAGAGCCCTTCTCGTGCCAAAGCCCAGAAGTGGACTGGTGTGGGCGGACCCAACAAAACGTGGCCAGGCAGTTCGGCTCAGTTGAGCCTTTGCAAAAAGTACCCAAAACCGACACAGAAAGATAGGCAAAGAATACTTGGAACGTGAGATAACTCTCGGCAGTGTTTTGGTGAGGGTTGGAACCTCACCTCCATACGAAAAACGAAGCGATAGATTAAGTATTAGGTAAAAAAACTTAAGAATAGTAGGTTAGTATGATTTTTTAAAAGCAACTTTCCTATAGAAAATTCTTGCAAAAAAAATACGCCGTTTAGTAGTTTGAGAAGCATGTGTGTGCAGAAAACGATAAAGGAGAGGATGGGAACCAACAGAGCTCAGCAAAATAGCTCCGTAGCTTCAGGGAAAGGGGTGCCCTCTTACTAAAGTGGATAACAGCGACTATAATCTAGACAATTGTTAGCAGAGACACGGATATTTGTAAAGTCGTAAAACCATGTATAGAGAGTTGATACCTATCCACTACTAAAAGGTAAGGAAGTTGGTGAATTCACAATGATAGGGAAACCAATGATGAAGCCCCGGTGAACAGCGGCTGTAACTATAACGGTTGGTAACGAAATTCATTGCCGGATAGGTTTTAATTATAGATAAAACTTTTTAAATACATATATTATACTCGTGTAAAACCAAAGACTAGAAAATTACTTTAGATAAAAATCTTACAAAATTAAAAATTCAAATTTTAAGTTTTGGTTATGGCTAATAAGCCAACAAGTGGATCATATCAATCGTGGTCGTGGTAGACCAAAAGCTAGCTAGGAAATTTGAATTTTATTTTTTATAACCTCAAAAAATTTGTTACTCCAAAAATTGACGCTACCAAAAAAGGTAGGATTGATTTGGTACCAAATAGGTTATAGATTTAAAACTGTGAGTAAATTTGGCATCAAACCATACCTCACAAGTCACAATGGTATTAATGAGGTTGTTAACAATTATACTCGTAGTAAGTAGTAAAAAAAGAGTAAATTGCACCCACGGTACATCAACTTAGCAGGTGGGTGTAATTTGGTGTAAGAACTTGAGAAATGAGCGTTCTAGTACAACAACTTGACAGGTAGGTACAATTTAATATAAGAACTCTATAAATAATCATATAAATGCAATAACTTGCAAAATAGGTACGATTTTGATACAATAAAATAAATTAAGAAGTTATACGACAACTTAATAACATTTTTTAGTACTTATTTTTACAATATAGTAGTGTGTATTTGTATAAGCACATTTATATTTTTATCCTAATAACTAATACCTGAAAGTCAATTAAACTAGATATAGAAATTATTATATTTCGGTTGATATTTGAGAAGGTGAAGAGAATAAGAAAAAAATCTTAAAAGCTAATTGGATATAAATTGTATGTGCAGTATAATTCTTGGTAATATCCGTATGATTACTATGTAATGTCATATTGACAACATGAAAAAAAATCACCTAGCATATACTTAGCCAAGTTGATGCGCCAAAATACTGAATTGTCAAGTTCTTGTACTAAAACGCACCCACTTGTCAAGTTATTGTACTCGGACGTTTAATTCTCAAGTTCTTACACTATATCGCATCCACCTACCAAGTTGTTATACCATGGGTGCAATTTACTCTAAAAAAATTACTAAGTTGTCTTTTCTCCGCTTCCCCAATTTCTAACCACTTGGTTTCCACACGCATACTTATCAAATTACTAAATGATGCGTTTTGACAAAAAAAATCATATAGGAAAGTTGCTTTAAAAAGCATATTAATAATATTTTTTACTGATATTTAATTAATCATGCGCTAATAATTGAGTAGTTTTGTTTCGCGTGAATGGAGGATTAGTCCCCAACCTAAGGCTTGTTTGGCACAACTCCAACTCCAACTCCATCTCTGCTGGAGCTAGAGCTTAGCCAAACAGTTTCAGCTCCACCTACAATAGGAGCAGAGTTGGGTGAAGCTCTCTCACAAAATGAACTAGAGAGGTAGAGTTGACTTTAGGCAGTTCCACAACTCTACTCCAAACCCAACTCCTGTAGCTAAATTTAGAAGTTGGAGTTCTAACAAACAGGCTCCTATTTTACCGAACACGACATAATGTAGGGATGGATAACGAGCCAGATCTTCTTGACTCGTGAGTTGGATTATTAAGCTCATTAAACTCGTTAACGAGCTATATCTTATATTTAGTAATTTAAAATATACTATTTTATCATATATTAACATAATAATTAACAACTAATAAAAAGCTCACTTAAATACAGATAGTTTTGATGTAACTACTAGTTAAGAAACAATGAATATACGAGCTAGCTTTTGTTAAGTTTATGAGTAAAAAAAGGTTAGCTTGACTCGACTTATCAAGATTACGAGTTCAAACCAATCCAAACCGAGCTCACTGCTGGTCGATCCGATCCGAGTCACGAGCTTCGATTTTTTTTCCCACCCTTAGATCAGTGTAACACAGAAAGAAACAAATTTCTTCAACCTTTCTGGTCAACGCGTGCTCAGACTTTTTTTTGTGTTCTTCTCTTCTGACTTGTGGACCCAAATCTTCTGCTCCTTTTTACGTGGCCATCTCGAGAGCGCTCACTTCGCCACGACGTCAACCCTCTCTCGTCTCTCTTCTCCTAGCCGACGCGACGACGACGACGACGTCGTCGGTGTCGCCTCCGCGCGCGCGGCGCGCTGCTCCCCTGCACGCCGCCGCCGACCCACGGAGAGGACTCCCCACCCATCCCAGGTACGGCGCCTCGCCGCGTTCTCTTCTCCAGGTTCGCTTTGCAGAACTCCCTAACAAGAACCAGATCCAACCCGACCACCGGTAACTTCTCCAGCTCCCCATTTCCGATATTTTTATGGCTTGGATTAGCTTTAATTTGTGTAGTCCGTGGCGTGGGTTTAATCATGTCTGTGTTTGTGGATGTCTTACGTTGATGGGAATGGGATGACCTCATGTCACTCATCTCCATTCTTTTGTATTTCCCTCTTTCATGTTCCCTGATTCTGTTTTCGTTGCGTGTCAGTGAGCCGTGACCCTGGGAAACACGATGTTCGTTGCTCTGTCGCTCTCTTGCCTGATTCTCCTTGGCTGATTTGTTTGCTAGTGTATCGGATAAAGGCTGAAGCTTGCATTTCAATTAGTACCCACTGGCGATTTCTATATTCTTGATGCCCCGTTCATGATCACCGATTATAATGTCTTTACTTCCACACCGCCCAATTTGCTCTGACGAATATATCTTTCTGACCAAAGCAGATTTCCAGTGCCAATCTTTATGTACCTCAAGTCGCATCAATTGGTAGACTAGAGCAAGTTAGGCAGAATTGCTCTTCTTTTTCCCCCAAATGTACACAGTGCATCTTTCTTTAATCCATTGTTTGCTGGTCTTCTTGTTCCTGGACCTTATCTCCTCATGTTAGTGGCTGTGGTTGTTGCTATCCTGTTGGAAGCTTTTCTCATGTGTCTCCACTGGGTGTCATATTCTCGGTACTTAAGCAACTGAGACGGTGCCATTGCAAAGCGTACCTATAAATAAGTCCACACTCTTGCATTGTCTTTGCAGCTCCAAGTCTTGAGGGTTCTTGCATTGGGAGAGGGGGAGATGAGCGGCCCAATGCAACGCTCGTCGCAGCCACAGTTTATCTCTAGCGTCGAGCGGAACAATCAATCGAATGGTCCTGGCACTCCTCTTATTGACAGCATAGATGTTGATCAGATTGTTATTCCAGAGGTATGTTGTATGTGGGTTTTAGTTCTTGATTGGTTCTGAACATAGCACATGCCACAATGTTGCTAAATCAGTTGATATAGGTTATGAAAATAGCAAAACTGTCTCCATGCCAAGCATCCAAGATTTACAGTTAGGCCCATTCTTTTCTTTTTCAAGATAAACCTCCCATGTGCATCTGCTGTAGCAATGTGTACAATATGCAGTGTGTAGTTTCAAACCTGAAGTGCATGGGAGGTTAAAAATGGAAGGAAAGCACCAACCTAGTCAATTTGTTATGCTGTCTTTTTAAATATCTTGATATTTTTCACTTCAGGATGAAGAAACTAACTACTGGTTGTTATATGCTATTGGCAGAAAAATAGTTGGAAGAACCTATTTTCATACATAGGGCCCGGATTTCTTGTCTCTATTGCGTATATTGATCCTGGAAATTGTAAGATAGCTGGATTTGTTGTTCACTCCTATTAAATGAGTATTCACAGTGATCATGACCAAAAGAATCTCTCATCTTGCAGTTGAGACAGACCTACAGGCTGGAGCACAGTACAAATATGAGGTGCATTACTACTTCTCTTCTTTATAGCTACTTCTTTTATAGTACCTATCATATCTTCTTTCTCATAAAGCATGTGACCCTTGAAATTGAATGTATGCCATTCAGATATGTCATGCTTATCTTTAACAAAGAACCACAACCGTTTTCTTTTGTTGCCAGCTTCTTTGGATCATACTTATTGCGTCATGTGCTGCTCTTATAATTCAATCACTTGCAGCTAGGCTAGGAGTCGTGACTGGTCAGTATCATGAGCCTTGCGACACCTGTCTTTGTTTAATGGAGTATCGTTATTTCCTTTCACATGGACACTGCTAATCATTAGTTAAGCTTTTCCATATGATAGGGAAGCACCTGGCCGAGCATTGCAGAGCTGAATATCCAAAGGCTACAAATTTCATATTATGGATTCTTGCGGAACTAGCTGTAGTTGCATGCGACATTCCTGAAGGTACCAGAGTGTAAAATTTTGAGCTTCTGTTGCATGACTTGCGTTTTGCATTTAATGAGTTGCAGATCTAATTGAAGTATAAAGTTCAGCTGTTTCATGATATTGCAGACAGTGTTATACTAGTCCTAAAGCAAATCTGAATTGAAAATAGCAATTTGTGATGTGGAACCATTCAATTTGTGATAGGGAAAATAACAAGACATCTGCAACTATATGCTTCATATTGCATCTACCCACTATACCTAACCAGCCTCCATGGTTGCTTGTTCTTTTCAGTAATTGGAACTGCTTTTGCTTTGAACATGCTCTTTAAAATCCCTGTGTGGTGTGGTGTTCTGATAACTGGACTCAGCACTCTGATGCTACTGTTACTACAACAATATGGGGTAAGAACATGTCCTGATTTTATTTCACAGTATTTGGGACCAGTTAATATTTTCCCTTAAATTTCAATGCCAAAGAAAAATTTAGCCTTTCCTTTTACTTGAAATATCGATACAGTATGATACTTGCCACTGCCATATAGCAGCACACTACTTAGAGGATCCTTGTCAGCACAAATTTTGAAGATCACTAACACAATTGCATTAGTTAACAGACAGTGTTTTGCATTTGTCTGGTTCGTGTAGTTGCTCATATCACATATGATTTGTTTTTGTGCAGGTCCGTAAACTGGAATTTCTGATAGCTATTCTGGTGTCATTAATAGCAACTTGTTTCTTAGTTGAGCTTGGGTATTCTAAACCAAATTCTTCAGAAGTTGTGAGGGGCCTTTTTGTTCCTGAACTTAAAGGGAATGGAGCCACAGGTCTTGCTATCTCACTACTTGGTGCTATGGTGATGCCGTGAGCTTCCTGTCCACCCCTTTTGTCCCAAACATATCTTTAACTTTCGACAAAAACATTTTCCATGTATTATTCTTATTACAGGCATAATCTTTTTCTCCACTCAGCATTGGTACTATCAAGAAAAGTGCCACGGTCAGTTCATGGGATCAAAGTAATGTCCAACTTCCTTTATTGTATCCATTTATTGTTATTGTGATTTTGATCTTAATTACTATCCTTCATGTGCCTGAATTTATATTTTCTGTTCTATCCTGAAATTTTGTATATACAGTTTGAGTGTGTCCAGTCACATGCTAAATATTATCTAAGAAATATTGGCATGCAGATGACATAAAAATAACATCGTCGTGATTAAATAATTAATTTATTTCGACCAATTCACCTTCTTGCAGGAGGCATGTAGATTCTATATGATTGAAAGTGCATTTGCCCTCACGATAGCGTTCCTCATTAACATATCTATCATATCTGTTAGTGGTGCTGTCTGCGGGTCAGATAATTTGAGTCCTGAAGACCAGATGAATTGCAGTGATCTTGATCTTAACAAAGCTTCGTTTTTGTTAAAGGTTGGTCAACAGTTTTGTGGTATTCATATTATTGTATTTGAAATTATAGGATAGACTGTTCATTTTGAGTTAGAAAATATTTATGGTTTTGTTATAGACAGCGTTATATGTATCATGTGATAAGTTGGACATATGCACCTAACTGATTTATGAGATCTTATTATTTGACAAAAACACCTTATGAACCTTATGTCTTCTTTCGAAGGTTCCTATGTTACTGCTTTTTCCATGTAAATTGTGCAGAAACAATTCTGAAATTATCTTTGTCAATTTCTGTATTGTAATTTATAATCTGATCCATATTATTTTATATGTTGTTATAGAATGTCCTCGGAAACTGGAGCTCAAAGTTATTTGCAGTAGCCTTGTTGGCGTCTGGCCAGAGTTCTACAATTACAGGAACTTATGCGGGACAATATGTCATGCAGGTTATGCACATCTTGTACTGAAGTCCTAACTTTCAACTAGGAATTTTAGTGGTAGACCAATATCTTGTTGTATAATTACCCACGGAGGTATTCATAGTTATACATATAATCACTAGGAATTTTAGTTGAGCTTTTTAAAGTTATAAAATTGTAAATAAATTATAAAATTAGGTTTGAATGTCTGCCAGCATTGCTACTTTGGTAGAACTAGTTTTTCCTGTTGAATCAAGTTGCAAAACAATGCAAGGAAATACGGAGATTGGGGCGCAACCATAGACATTTGCAGCTTAATCATGGTCAATTAGGTTGTGGAAAAAAATGGATAGAGGCGATAGGTAGCTTAGGGCACTACCTTTTGCCCAGTGTCCCACATCATGCCAATATAGGTTGCTGCTTCCTTGCATATTTCTAAATGTTCAACCAAGATAGTCTTACTCTTTACTCTTCATTGTTCTTTTTGGCCTGTAAAGGAAAATCAGTATTTCCAGATGTATGAAATGTAATCTTCTAGGGGCTGACATTTACTGATTTCTTCATTTAGGGGTTTCTAGATCTTCGGATGACACCCTGGATACGGAACCTTCTAACTAGGTCCTTGGCAATTCTGCCAAGTCTGATTGTTTCGATAATTGGAGGTTCCTCAGCAGCTGGACAGTTGATTATCATTGCATCGGTAATTGCTAAAATTTACTATTTCAAAGTATAATACATTCATCCTTCTGATAATCTATAATGAACTTCAATGCACATGAGAATTAAATTGCTCCATCCCATATGTCAACTTTTAACTAATGCCTTACTTTATTATGCACAGATGATACTGTCATTTGAGCTTCCTTTTGCTCTAGTTCCACTCCTAAAATTCACAAGCAGCAGGACAAAAATGGGGCAGCACACAAATTCAAAAGCCGTAAGTTGTTTTCCCTAGAATACATAAATATATAGCAGCAATGCCACTATGACACATCTGAAATGTTTTTTTTTCCTGAATGCAGATTTCTGTGATAACATGGGGAATTGGTTCGTTTATCGTTGTCATCAACACCTACTTCCTGATAACAAGCTTTGTCAAGCTGCTTCTCCACAACGGTCTATCGACTGTATCCCAAGTATTCTCCGGGATATTCGGTTTCCTGGGGATGCTCATATACATGGCTGCAATTCTCTACCTCGTTTTCCGGAAGAACAGGAAAGCTACCCTGCCATTGCTGGAGGGCGATTCGACGGTCCGCATAGTAGGTCGCGACACGGCCACTGAAGGAGAAGGTTCTCTTGGCCATCTGCCCCGGGAGGACATCTCCAGCATGCAGCTTCCTCAGCAGCGAACTGCTTCTGATCTCGATTAGAAAGATGGCATACAAATACTCAAATCAATCACCAAAGAAATATACCACTGATGATAATCATGCAGCTAGTAGCTACCTACATAGCCCAAAGAGTTAGCCAGCTGATCCCTCAGGTATTCACCTGGATCATCCTAGTGAATACTGCATACTACTAATTCCACATATATAGTGACAATAATTTTGTCTTGATATCTGGTACTGCCGATTGTACACGATGGTTAGCTAACTGTGATCCTGTGACACCAAAGCTTCTTACTTAGAATCTTATACATTTCGAATATATGTCCTCTTGTGCACATGCTAAATTTTCAGGAATAGCAGCAGTGCACTGGCTCATGTCATTGGATATCATCAAAATGCCATATCTATTGAACAATCCTAAGCTCCGATTGAATTTTCCTCTCCTGTACTCAATCCAATTTTTAATGTCTAACGCTGTTTAACTTGGATATACGTATGATCATTTATCTTATTTAAATTGTCCCTTAATTTTTTTATACAAATATGAAAAATATACAAGGTATTAGTTTTAGTGATAAAATAATTCATAAGAAAGTAAATGATAGTTATGTTACTTTTTTTTAATAAATTGAATGGTCAAATATTAGTCAACGTTGTCAACCATTAATAACAGGAGGAAGAGTAGTATAACCGTCACCTGATCTCGGTGTCCTTGAAAGACTTAAACCGGTGACTGTTATAAGGGTGTAATTAGCTACCTCGCAAATTCACTTATAAATCAAACGAAGATGTTATAAGTGGATTTATGAGTTAGCCATTTACACCATTTGTGACTGCCCGCAGCGACGATTAAGGGTGTAAGTAGCTACCTCACCAATTCACTTATAAATCAAAATAAGACGTTATAATTGAATTCACGGGTTTTTTTTTTTAACGAATCGGCGAGCCGCCAATTTCATTGAACAGATAAGGAGTAAATTGTACAGTGTAAAAGGCAAAAACTGAGGACCTTAGGCCCGAGCTAGCTAAGTTACAAGCCAATCTCCCATATGTCTTGCGCTTGACAAGGCTCATGTTCTTGCCTCCTCTTTAATTTTTGCCAGTATACTGCTCGATGAAAGCTTTTTTGGTTGGAACATTCCACGGTTTCTTTCGTTCCACCCTTTGTGATTGCTAGCGGGCTGGCGGAATTTACAACAAAGGCCGGGTTTAGTTCCCCAAATTTTTTTTCCAAAACATCACATCGAATCTTTGGACACATGCCTGGAGCATTAAATATAGATTAAAAAACTAATTGCACAATTAGGGGGAAATCACGAGACGAATCTTTTGAGCCTAATTAGTCCATGATTAGTTATAAGTGCTATAGTAACCTACATGTGCTAATGACAGATTAATTAGGCTTAAAAGATTTGCCTCGCGTTTTCCAGGCGAGTTATGAAATTAGTTTTTTTCATTCGTGTCCGAAAACTCCTTCCGACATCCGGTCAAACATCCGATGTGATACCCAAAAATTTTATTTTCGCTAACTAAACAGGCCCTTTGGTCACGGAATGGCAGATGGATCTTGGGTATCTTATCATGAACGCCTCTCGAGGCAGTACAGCCTAGCTAATTGCCAATCATCTACGCTCTCGTCATCGTCGTCGTCGCGATGGGACACCGGGACCAACCAAACCAGCCATGTCGCCGCGCGTCAGAAACGGCCAAATCACCGGTCCATTCCCGCGGCGGAGGATCGCCGTAATAAGAAGGGCATCCATGGCGACGTTGACGGGTTCAGTAGCTGCCTCTCCCTCCGTCGTCTCCGACGCGATGGCGACGAGAGCTCGGCCATTGCTGCTGTGCCTGTGTCTCTGCTTCGCTTCTTCGTGCTTGAGCTCGGCCGTTGATGCTGCTGCAGCTGCCGGCAATGGCTACCGGACAACGGCGTTCCTGGTGGACGACGAAGGGAGGCGGCTCCGTGCCGAGCTCGTCGCCGGCGGCGGCGGCGGGAACACGGCGTACGGCGGCGACGTGCAGAGGCTAGATGTGTATGCCAGGTGCGCACGTCCACTTCTTAGCTTTTTTTTTTTACCGCAAATTGTTTTGGTTTTTCTTTTTTTGGCTGAATTGCTCTGCAAAGTTGGCGAAAATAATTCTGTAGATTCCTATCGATTTTTCACATTTTTGGCACGCATTGCAAAGTACTATCAATCAGTTTTGAAGGGCCTGACTGTACGCATCGACTCATACTGAACTGTTTGCCAGTTGAGAGGTCACTAGCTTGAATTTTTTTTATTATTTAGACATTTCTAATAATTTTAATAATACACTTCCCCTTGAATTTATTTTCAAAAAATAGACTTTTGGCTGCACCAGTGATGGCTAAAGAAGGATACCACCCCAGTGGTTGTGGCGTGACAGTTGATGCCATCGTGGCAGTCATCGGATGGACTTGGCTGTGTTCTCTGATTCTCTCCCATGGGTTCTCAACCCATTTTCTCTCGTTTTCCGTGTGCACGGCACGATTTTCAAACTGCTAAACGGTACGTGTTTCGAGAAAAGTTTTACACAGTAAAATTGATTTTAAAAATCATATTAATCTATTTTCAAGTTTTTTATAGCTAATACTTAATTAATCACGTGTTAATTATCGCTCCGTTTTCCGTGCGGACTTGCAGGGGAGGGTTTCCAACCCCTCCAAAAGAAGTATGGCGAGGACAGTAGTGAACCCTGGCATCCCTCACTCCAGTTTTCTCTCTTCACAGCTTGTACAAACATTTTTATTTTTTTTGAGTTCAATTTTCAACTTAATACTTTGTCTCAAAATATAAGGTGCCTATAATTTTTTTAACGCAAATTAGTTATAAAGCACCACAAGTTCACGTTTTTGTTAAGAATTTAAAAAGTCGATATTTATAACTTTTGAATAATAATTAAATTAATAATGAATGTTTAGTGCACGTGATACTATTATATTTATATTTCAAAATACTTAATATGAAAAACATATATACTCATGTTATATTTTAGAATAAACAGAGTATTAATTAATTAAGAGTGAATTGCACTTTAGGCCACCTTTTATTACTGAAGTTGTATTTGTGACCACTTTATATTTAATCTTTTCAATTTGGACTAGTTATTTTTTTATCAATCTTTTCAATTTACACCACTCTAACGTTTTCGTCTAGCCACATCCAATCTTTAATCCGGCAAAGATGCGAGCTACACGTAAAGATGCCAATGTGCTTGAGATTGTTGATGTGCTCACGAAGAGAGTTTGCATGCATGGTCTAAAATGCAGAAATAGCGAAAATACCTAGTTCAAAGTAAAAAAAAAATGGATGGAGGGTAGTCCAAAGTAAAATTTCTGGTAATTAAAATAACTCAAAGTGTCTCTTAATTAATTATGCTCTAATTATCCGGATAATGAGCTGCACTTTGGGGCAGCTGAGAAACTATATTGCCAACTAACCGGACATGTATTAAATTTCCACGAGTCTATAGCCAATTGTTTTATGACATTATTCTTCGACATGACCCTCCTGATCTTGCCCATTGTGTCATTGACCCCATTATTCGCCTTTAGTAGAGCAAGGTCGATCAACTTGTCCAAATTAAACGCTACATCACCTTTATTAGTAGCATGGTCACACGTATTATTCCAACTAGCTGATTGTCCAAAATCCAGACACCACACCAGTACAATGCTCTAGTGCATTACAGCAATTTGTGCAAAATATGCTCTGCACTTTCTTGTCCCATGCTTGTAGGTGTAACGTACAAATCTTCAGATGCAAAGGTATAGTAGTATATAAGCTAAGAATAATGGATAACCCTGGAAAAAAGCAAAAGGTTAGATTAGAAGACGTTTTGACATCCAAAAGCAGAAAGCCAAAAAGATCCATCACGAACTTAATAGAAAACTAACCAATTATTGGCGTATCTAGAGGTACACGCAAACAGGAGTATCTTACTTCTTCCCTTTTGTTGTGTTTCCAGCGTTTTCTCTTCTTCCTGGACCTGTTCCCCCGGGCCTGCAAGCGATAAGATGTAATACCTCCTTTAGGTTATAAAACTTTCTAACATTGCTCGTATTCATATAGATGTTAATTAATCCAGGCACACATATATGTCTAGATTTGTTAACATATATATAAGTGTAGACAATGCTAGAAAATATTATAATATGAAACGGAGGAAGTACTATTTAGGCAAAGATCAGATTCTTTCAATAAAAAAACAATTAAATGGATCAGATGAAGCAATGATTGATAGTATTATATAAGAAAAAGATAAACAAAAACAAATTAATTTAAAGAAGAGTAGAAAGAAGAGTAGAAATTGTGGTATCACAAATGCTGGTGTGTAATTTAGACATTTACTGTAATTGTTCCTAGATTTCAAATTTATTCTAAAATGTAGTTATTTCTCTACCTACCTCCAAATTATCTTAGCCAATTCCAACAATCTCATATTTAATTTTCTCATCTATGTTTTTTTTTGAAAAAATCTCGTGAAATATCTCTAGAGAAATGCTTGTAATTTAGGAATGGAGGAAATATCTTATAAATAGTTCAAACGAATCATTTTTCTTGTTCTGGCGGTGCAATCACATCAAATGTGTACAACGGGGAGCTATTTGTTGGTAATTCAGATGCTATGCTGATCGATCTTTTTTGTAAACATAGCCGCAATATATACATTAAAAAATGAGTCAGCAACTCAATAATTTTGGTAGAGTGATTGGCAACTGCTACACAATAAGAAATGTCCAGGGGTCTTCCGGCTAAATCCACAAGATGATGGGCTAGCTAGCCTGGTTCAAAGACTTGCTCCTTTTAATTATTTGATATTAGGTCATTTCTTAATATTTATGTTTTTTTTGCAACCGCTGCGCAACGCAACTGTGTGTTAAATGAAAGCACATATGGGGCTTGATTTGTATTTTTGTTGCTTGCCTAGAAAAAAAAAGATTGTTTTGTTCACGTGACACACGAGTGCATCATGTTAAGCTGGCATGACTTTCAACTTAATTAGCGGCGAATAGTCGTGACACGTATTTTGTGAGATAAATCTCTTTCTTCGAACAGCTTATAAGATGATGTGTGACTAAAGTTACATTCACCTTTATCATCAAATATCATTGTTGCACTTATTCATATCATTATCTAAATCTCTTATTAGTAAATAAAAAATCATTTATGAGTAAACTACGATAAAAATATATAAAAAAATAAATTTTAAAATTTAAATTTAATTTATAAGCATATGTATAAGCGGAACAACGAGACTCTATATCACCATTATATTTTTACCCTTTACGAAACTATTGTTGTCTGTTTCTATCATTCAGCTGCGGGCCCAGGAATCTCAAACCATGCTGGTTCCAACTCCAAAAAGCACACGCCCTTTTTCCACTCCAGAAAGAAAGATCAAAAGAAACCATTAAAGAAAAAAAAAACAAGACAAAGATCAAAAGAAACACATGGCGTATCATCTCTGATGTGATTAAGAAAAAAAGTGTTTAGAAACAAATCAGAAGGTATTATGATCTTCTGAAAACGGCCAAAAGAAAAGATCAAAAGTTCAGTCTAATAAGCCTTGCACGCAGTAGATTTCTTCCTCTCCAGTTCATCACCTCCCCGGGAAGAAAAAAAAGAAAAAGAGAGAGAAAAAAGCGCGGGAGATTAATTGCGTTACATATCTCGATTCTTTTCAGCTCTCGTGTTTCAGACACGATCGAAATTGGCCAGCACCGACAAATCGCTCTCGTTGCGATTGTTGCGAGATTTGACTCGAGCGAGCTGTATTTAATTAGCTCCTCGTCTTGTTCTGCTAAGCTACTACTAGTACCTAGCTTAATTAGCTCGTAGCCACCATTGGCGAAATCGCGAGAGCTATAGACTTTTTGTCTCTGACGGCGATGATGGGCTCGCCGCCGGCGCCGCCGGCGCGTCGTCTTGGCGCTCTCGCCGTCTTCTTGCTCGCTCTCTTCCTCGCCGCGCCGTGGGGCGTCGACTGCGGGTACAACGTCGCGTCGGTGGCCGGGTCGAAGAACCGGCTGAGGGCGCGGCTGGAGCTCGCCGGCGGCGGCGGCGGCGCGGCGCCGGAGCTCGGCCCCGACGTGCGGCGGCTCAGCCTGACAGCGAGGCAAGTATGATTAACCTTGCTTTTCAGCACTTATCTGAGATTTGCTAGGATCGATTGTTTAGTTCTTGAGCTCTCGAGGTTGATGCTTGATTGATCGTTAGCTACTTGATTATTAAGATAGATAGAGATGCTTAATTTGATCATCCACGTAGATAAACATAATCTGGGCTGCTTTCTTGGGGTTAGTTGGATTACTGTGGTTTCTTCAAGCCGAGGTAGTATTTTTTTTTAAAAAAAATATGTATTATAAATTCGCTCAAGCAGAGCTGCAGAGGGAGTTATTGAGACGTTGATTGATTTGATTATACTAGAATAGGACAACGTACCGAATGGAGTTGTAGTTAAGTCATCAGGAAGATAAGTACAGATTATATAATAACCAAGAAAGTCTAAAGGACTGATGAAGTGATGAAATAAATGGCAAAATATTTTAGAAAACTTTTAAAAAAAGATTAAAAAAGGAAAAATCCTAATACCCCCTACAACTCACTAGTGTTCTATTTTCTCCCTTAAAACTCAATTTCATATATACAAACCCCTTTGCAACTTAATTTCATACGCAAACCCCTTCGACTCGTTTTATTGATACCTACAGTTGGATCGTACAAATAGGGAGAAATCACTGAAAAAGGAATATGGGGAAGCTAGAAGATAATTGACTTGTGTAGATTTTTATGTACGAAATTAATTTAAGGGGAAAGTAAAAATACATAAGAGCAGGTTTAATAATAGTATAGTCTTCTACCGGCGATAATTTTCTCCAGGTCATATTAGAGCAGGTACAATAGCAGGCTATAAGCCAGCTGCAAACATATTTTAAACAGATAAATAAGGAGAGAGAAAAGCAGCGGGCTACATATTCGTAGCCAGCTGTAGCACGGACTCCAAGACGCAATGTGTGTATGACAGGTGAGACCATGTATTAATAATGTAGTATGTAACTATTGTATAAATGAGCTATTAAATTGGCTATAGGTGAATTAGAGTTAGTAGTTGGCTATACTATTAAACTTGCTCTTATAGCCAGTGAAACACACTAGATTAGCTATAACATGATGGGTCCCACAATAATGTTTTGTTTTTTTTATACCCATTAGCTCTCTCTCCCGAGTGCTTTTCTTGTTGGGTTTGGTGAGGTTAGCATGCATGCACAGAGCCTATTTTGGTTTCTGTGTGTAGCCCCGCTACAAATTAATCGCCCATTTCATCCTTTCTCTCCCATTAATCGTCTGTGGCTGTGTTTAGTTCATGATAAAATTAAAAGTTTGGTTAAAATTAGAATGATGTGATGAAAAAGTTAGAAGTTTGTGTGTGTGAAAGTTTTGATGTGATGAAAAAATTGAAAGTTTGAAGAAAAACTTTGAAACTAAACACAGCCACAATTGATGTGGAGCTTTTGCAGTCTGCTGATATCACCTTGTTGTATCTGTTCTAAGAGCAAGTTAATAGAGCCGCCGGTTGCCAGTTGCAAAATAATACACCTCAGCAAAAGTAAATAAAAAGAAGAAATACTACTTAAGCTAATCATAGTTACTTTTAATATTTTATTCAACTAACTGTGCGCATCACTCGGCTTAGCTCCATCCAATTGGCTGGCCATGCCCTCCCACTTGTGGGCCCCACCACTTTGCGTTGGAGGCTGTGCTAGAGCTAGCGCTAACTGAAGGGGAAACTGTTTTAAACACTCGGGTGGACGTCCATCCGTTTCTTGCATGTCATCTAAATAGTTATAAAAAAATTTCAAACAAATTGACATGATAGATTAATATGTAATATATCATTTCACAAACATGCAAGTCGAAATTCGACTTCTACAAGTTGTAACAAAAACAATAAATTTAACTGTGAATATACGTATACTAGTTAGAGTTTGATTTGTTATTTTCGTTACAACTTGTAGAAGTCAAATTTGAACTTGCATGTTTGTGAAGTGATATATTATATATTAACCTATCTTGTGATTTTTTTTGAAATTTTTTCATAATCATTTAGGTGGCATGCAAGAAACGGGTGGACGTCCACCCGAGAAATTAGAATCCATCCTTGTCACGCCCTGAAGTTCCCCTCCCTTGCTCTAAATTCATAAAATAAATCGTCCGAAGTAATTGTTTAATTTAACCTAGAGATGAATCCCTAATTAATAAATGCAAATAATAATCGGAATCGACATGTGGAATTTTTCTTGGATTCTACATGTCAAAATATGCTAACACGATTTTTAGTGGAATTTTCAGAGCCTTGGAAATAATTTTAACCAATTAAAATGAGCAAAGGGCAATATTAAATCCCTGGAAAAATCCTTTCTTCTTTTTCTTTTTCTTTTTCCTCCTTTTTCCTCTCTTCTTGGGCCGTCGGCCCAGTCCATTCGCCTCCCGCGCCGACCTTCCCTCGGCTGGGCCGGCCCAAGCCGGCTCCTCCCTCCTCCCTAACCCCTCCGGGTCATCGACAGGTGGGGCCCACCTGTCGGCCCCTTCTTCCACCTCCCGCCGCCGCTCCCCAAGCCGGCAACCGCCGAGCCGCCCACGCCGCCCACCTCCCCCGCCTTCCGCGCCCCACTCCGCGCCCCGCGCCCACGTCGCCGCCCACCATCCCCACTCCTCCCACTCGCGCGTGCACCCCGCAACGGAGGGATTCGAATTCGAATCTCTCTCTCTCTCTCTTTCTCTCCATTCCCCACGTCGGCGAGAAATCCGGCCGCCTCCCGGCCTCGTCCGCCCCTCCCGAGCCCATATAAACCATCCCTCCACTCCCCTCCACCTTTTCCTCTTTCCACCGCTCCCTCCCGTGCCCTCTATCGCTCCCGCCGCCACCGCCTTTTCCACTCCTCCGGTCGCCGCTCGCTGCCGCTGGAGCCGCCGCCGAGCCAATCTGCCGCCGCCATTAGCTTCGCCGCCGCCAAAGCTACCCCAGCCGCCGCATCCCCATCCAATCCCGCCGTCGGGGCCCGCTTCTCCCCGCGCGCCGGTGAGTACCACCATAGCCGCCGCCGTCGGCCATGGCTCTCGCTCGTCGTGGGCACCCTCTCTCCCTCTAACCTCTCACACTTCCTCTCTTAGGGTGTCCCGGAGCTCGGCCGCCGTTCGCCGTCACCCTCCGGTCGCTCACCATCGCCGTTTGCCGTCGTCTCCTCCCGCGCCGGCCGAACCCCGGTGAGAACTCCCTCTCTCTTCCTCCCGCGCGCGCCGCCGCTCCCCGCATGCGCGTCGCCGCGATGCACCGTCGCCCGCGTCGCCGGCCGCCGCCGTCGGTGGCCGCTTGCCGCCGCCGCCCTCGCCTTAACCGGCCGGCCGGCTTGAAGCCGAGCCGAGCCAGGCCGCCTTCCTCCTTTCCCCATGAGTCGCCGCCCGGTGGGCCCCACCTGCCAGTACCCCTCCCTCCACCTTGAGCCGCTGACCAGTGGGGCCCGCATGTCGGCGCCACCCCCACCCCTTGCTGACGTCAGTCCTGGGATGAATTATTGCGCAATAAATACATTAAGGCTTTTTCTTTATTAGTAAAAACACAGATAATCTTCTAAAAATCATAACTAATTCGTTCGAGCTCCGTTTAAGCCCATTCAAGTCTCAGTAAAACAAGAAAAATGTGTAGAATCCATTAAAAATGGTTTTGTTCCCTGTTTCAGTAGTCTTATAGCCTGTTTGCAATGTTTGCCTCGTATGTCGCTAGATTCCGGTTCCTCCGACGCTCCGGTGTACTTCGAAATAGTCGCCGAGGTTCCTCCAGCAGCAGAGCAAGGCAAGTCATGCTTGTCACTTGAACATGTTGATCCTATATTGCAAATGCTCTATGGTTTTCCTTCAAATATTACATTGTTTTATAATGTTTCTATGGGGTGTTTACCTATTGTCATAGCCATGCTATTGTTGTACCATGTCCCTTTGTCAGCTTGGGGGTTAAAACATGACTAGAGATTGGACTAGGGATTGCTTAGCCATGCTTAGTTCAACTAGTGCACAATAGGGAGAATCCTATTAATGTTTAGACTGTTGGTTCTAATGGTATTGTTGGATTAGCGCCACCGCTATGGTGTTGGTTAATTAAAATACACTACATGGTGAGCTGTGGGTGCATGATTTTGCTAGTCGTGCCCATGGCGATTAAGGACCGGTTCGCGGGATGCCCTGGAAGAACTTATCGTGCTTACCACAAGCCAGCGTGGGCAACGGCTGGGCTTGTAGTGTAGCTTTTCTCTAGCCGACGTACCCAGGCGAGGGTGGGCGTGATGGAGTTGGGTCGGCCGGGGTGTCCGGTTGATCGGCTTCCGGATTCACCGCGGCACGAAAGGGGGGTTGCCCGTTGCCTGCTGGGGACGGGGGCGAACCCTAAGGTGTGGTGCGATCGGTTAGAGAGGGTTATGCGAAGGGTCATGTCACGGCCTCTTTCCGGTATGTCGTGGTGGCATGTCGGCGCACGGGAACGTGTCGTGGGGCTGTGTCTTGTGGGTACAGTTGTATACCTCTGATCAGAGTAAAACTATTCGAATAGCCGTGCCCGCGGTTATGGGCGGTCGACCAGATTCACCGTGATTAGTCTCACCCCTAGTTTAGCTTAATTAACTGGTGTAGTTCAGGTGGTTGGTTGGGCCTGTTGCAACGTGGCGTAGCGTTGGACAGTGACTGGTTAATATTGCTTAATTACTACAACTGTTTTTACTGTTTTCAACTACTGGTTTTAAATGCCTGCTTTATGCAAATGAACCCCGTAGCCTCCTTTGGTTATATCCTGCATCATACTTCCTCTTCCGGTATGACTTGCTGAGTACAGTGGGTAGTACTCAGTCTTGCTCTTTTCCCTCACACCAGAGTTGAAGTTCTTCTCAGTTGGAGATGTCTTGAAGAGGTTGGTTTCGTCGCTGCCGTCAAGGGTTGCCTGTGGAATGGAATCGCCCGCTGTAGGAGTCAAGTCTTCAGGCTTAGCTCGCTTTTACCTTTTTCGCTGCGTTTGTAATCTTTTATATTTTTGTAAGACGTGGATCCGTATGTCAACAATTGTCGTTTGTGTACCCTGGCTGGTCCTGGACAGGGGTTTAATACACATTCAGCTTAGAAATTCTGGTTCGTGAATTTCTGGGCGTGACAATCCTCCTGACTGAAGCGCTCGCCTTTGCCTTTCCTAACCTTCTCTCCCTTCCATGTCAGCACTGATATAATATTTAAAGTCTTACCGCCTACTATTATACCTGCTCTAAGGAAGTATTTGGATTCTCGAGTGGAAGAAAGGTGAAAAAGCTTATCATAGAAGCGCCAGAATATTTTTGGGAAATAAAAAACCGAAAAAAAGAAAGGCTAAAACAGAAAAAGAATCGCAAAAACATCTCAAAAACTTGTTGCTCGATCACGGTGGGGACTCGATTCCGGAGGCGAGCGCTGCAAACTCGATTCCACAATCCATTAGGCCACGCGACCACTGCAAAATTGACCCTAATTACTATCTATAATCACCGTTATTTTATTATTTTATTTTTGGCTCGCTGGCGGCAGCCTGGAGACGGACAGCCGGCTACACGTCCGCATCACCGACGCCGACCACCCTCGATGGGAGGTGCCCCAGGACGTCATCCCGCGCCCCTCGCCGGACTCCTTCCTCGCCGCCACACGCCCAGGCGGCGGCCGCGTCCTCTCCACGGCGACCTCCGACCTCACCTTCGCCATCCACACCTCCCCGTTCCGCTTCACCGTCACCCGCCGCTCCACCGGTGACGTCCTCTTCGACACCACCCCAAACCTCGTCTTCAAGGATCGCTACCTCGAGCTCACCTCCTCGCTGCCGCCGCCCGGCCGCGCGTCGCTGTACGGCCTCGGCGAGCAGACCAAGCGCACGTTCCGGCTCCAGCGGAATGACACCTTCACGCTCTGGAACTCCGACATCGCCGCCGGCAACGTCGACCTCAACCTGTACGGCTCCCACCCCTTCTACATGGACGTGCGCTCCGGCGGCGGCGGCGGCGGCGGCGCGGCGCACGGCGTGCTCCTCCTTAACAGCAACGGCATGGACGTCATCTATGGCGGATCCTACGTCACCTACAAGGTGATCGGCGGCGTGCTGGATTTCTACTTCTTCGCCGGCCCGTCCCCTCTCGCCGTCGTCGACCAGTACACCCAGCTCATCGGCCGACCTGCCCCCATGCCGTACTGGTCATTCGGTAAGCTAGCTCTCTGTTTTGCTCTGCTTCTTCAGTTCTTCTTGCTTGATCTCGCCGCCGCCGACATTGTCGCGTTCGTCGTTGCAGGGTTCCACCAGTGCAGGTACGGGTACAAGAACGTGGCTGATCTTGAGGGCGTCGTCGCCGGCTACGCCAAGGCGAGGATCCCACTGGAGGTGATGTGGACGGACATCGATTACATGGACGCCTACAAGGACTTCACGCTTGATCCGGTGAACTTCCCGGCCGACCGGATGCGGCCGTTCGTCGACCGCCTCCACCGCAACGGCCAGAAGTTCGTCGTCATCATTGACCCAGGTACGTACACAAGCTCGATCGATCGCGTCAATGGCGAAATCTCGGTGATCGATGACGTCATCAATGGCGGGTTGTGTTTGTAGGGATCAACGTGAACACGACGTACGGGACGTTCGTCCGGGGAATGAAGCAGGACATCTTCTTGAAGTGGAACGGGAGCAACTACCTCGGCGTGGTGTGGCCGGGGAACGTCTACTTCCCGGACTTCCTCAACCCGCGCGCCGCCGAGTTCTGGGCGCGCGAGATCGCCGCGTTCCGGCGGACCCTCCCCGTCGACGGGCTGTGGGTCGACATGAACGAGATCTCCAACTTCGTCGACCCGCCGCCGCTCAACGCGATCGACGACCCGCCGTACCGCATCAACAACTCCGGCGTGCGCCGCCCCATCAACAACAAGACGGTGCCGGCCTCCGCCGTGCACTACGGCGGCGTGGCCGAGTACGACGCGCACAACCTCTTCGGCTTCCTCGAGGCGCGGGCCACGCACGACGCGCTGCTCCGTGACACCGGCCGCCGGCCGTTCGTGCTCAGCCGCTCCACGTTCGTCGGCTCCGGCAGGTACACCGCTCACTGGACCGGCGACAACGCCGCGACGTGGGAGGACCTCCACTACTCCATCAACACCATGCTCAGCTTCGGCCTCTTCGGCATCCCCATGATCGGCGCCGACATCTGCGGCTTCGGCGGCAACACCACCGAGGAGCTCTGCAGCCGCTGGATTCAGGTAACAAAACACGTCGAGCTCTCGTGTCCTCCATTAATGGCGTAAGTAAGTTTGAGCTTGATTTGTGCGTTTGAAGCTTGGCGCGTTCTACCCGTTCTCGAGGGATCACTCGGCGATCGGCACCGTCCGGCGAGAGCTGTACCTGTGGGAGTCGGTGGCGAGGTCGGCGAGGAAGGCGCTCGGCCTGCGCTACCGGCTGCTCCCCTACTTGTACACGCTCATGTACGAGGCGCACACCACCGGCGCGCCCATCGCGCGGCCGCTCTTCTTCTCCTACCCCGGCGACGTCGAGACGTACGGCATCGACAGGCAGTTCCTGCTCGGGCGCGGCGTGCTCGTGTCGCCGGTGCTCGAGCCGGGCGCGACCACCGTCACCGCCTACTTCCCGGCCGGACGGTGGTTCAGCCTCTACGACTTCTCCCTCGCCGTCGCCACGAAGACCGGCAAGCGCGTGACGCTGCCCGCGCCGGCGGACACGGTGAACGTGCACGTCGCCGGCGGGAACATCCTGACGCTGCAGCAGCCCGCGCTGACGTCGTCGCGCGTGCGCCAGAGCGTGGTCCACCTCCTGGTCGCGCTCGCCGACGACGGCACGGCCACCGGGGATCTCTTCCTGGACGACGGCGAGTCGCCGGAGATGGCCGGGCCACGGAGCAGGTGGAGCCAGATCAAATTCAGCGGCGCGACCGAGAGCGGCGGCGGCGTGGTCAGAGTGAGGTCGCATGTGGTGCACGACTCGTACGCGCCGAGCCGGACGATGGCCATCGGCAAGGTGGTGCTCATGGGGCTCCGGTCGGCGGCGCCGCCCAAGGGGTTCGCCGTTTATGCCAACGGCGTCCAGGTGAACGCGAGCACGGCGGTCGGCGGCGCCGCCGGGAGCCCGGAGAAGGGAGCGCTGGGCGTCGCGCACGTCAGCGGGCTGACGCTGGTCGTCGGGCAGGAGTTCGATCTCAAGGTCGTGATGACCTATTAATTAAGCCTTAGAATTCGAGCATTATTAATAGCTCATCTGAATAAAAATTGACGAAATTGAGTTGGAATAAATCGGCCTAAAATTGAGCATAATTCTTCTTGTTTTCCCCACAATTTGGAAACTTTTGCGGCTATCAGGCCCAACACCGTACTCTAACTGACGGCCCATTTAATACTCAGCCCAACTTGGGGCGACACCAATGTGCGCAACTGGACATCTTGTTCAGGCCGAGAAAAGCCCAATACTACAGTGAAACCGGGCTGACAAGGTTCAAATGGGCCGGAATTATCCAGAGAAGCTTTGCTGTTAGTTTTATTTTCTTCTTCTTTTTCCCCCCGACATGTTAGATCAAATAAATTTGAACTGAAAATTATCGCTTGTAGTAATAATGAAAAGAAAACGATTTTTTCTGTTGTGTGAGACCGACATCGCCTCGTAGATTGTCCTAACACATTGCTACTCCGATTGCTCCCTTTGGATTTTGACTCGACACCAAAGTGAAATCACTGAATTGTTCAAGCACATCAAGGCCAATTGAGGCGTTTTCAGCGTCCATAGAATCAGCAACAGTTTAGAAAACGACCATTGTCTTTCTTTTGGAAGGTAAGCATGAACAGAGTAATTAATTGAAGAGATTGAGTCTATTCCATGTCTATCCATGCCCCTAAAGATTGAGACAATAAGTGTTTTTTTTATCTGCAATGACAAACAAATCAACGTCGTATCATTGTCTGATATGATTGGGTTCACCAGCCACCGAATGACATTGCTACCCCTCACAAGTTTCACGTTTGTGTAAAAATACATACTCCCTCCGTCCCACAATATAAGGGATTTTGAGTTTTTGTTTGCAACGTTTAACTACTCGTCTTATTTAATTTTTTTTGCAAATATAAAAAACAAAAAGTTGTGCTTAAAGTACTGTAGATAATAAAGTAAGTCACAAATAAAATAAATAATAATTTCAAAAAAATTTTGAATAAGATGAGTGGTCAAACGTTACAAGCAAAAACTCAAAATCCTTATATTATGGGACGGATGGAGTATTATTTTTATTATATTTTGTTGCAGTTGTGCACGTTTGTGTAAAAATACATATTATTTTTATTATATTTTGTTGCAGTTGTGCTCTTCAGGACCAAAAGAACAACTCAAGTTGTTTATTTGATCAATAGATCACTGCAATTAATGACCTGTAAAGCAAAAGACATTGTTATTTCAGGCTTTCAGCATCACATAGAGAACATATTACCACCGTATTTTCTTCTTGTGTATATACTACTTTCTCTGTTTCTAAATATAAATATTTATAATTATTCGTATGCATAGTTAGAAATATTTATATTTAGTAACGGAGGTAGTAACTGCCAATAAAGTTTATATATGTTCTACAAATGTGCGGTTCTGTGTGAATTATTGGTTGAAATGATTGAGATGGGGACGTTGAAGAGCTAGCAAGGCCAACAAAGGAGAGGTGTGAGATCAGTTGAGATGCTAATCAATGGTGTGCAATGGTGTGCAATAATTAATCTTTAGTCAGAGTGGTACTTGTGAAGTAATAATAGCAGAATATATGTACGTCATCCATGCACAACAGCACAACACTGTGCGGAAGCTTAACTGAAGACCTAGCTAGACAATTAGCAGATCAATGCAGATGGTTGGCGAAGAATTAAATTGCAGAACACTAGATCAATGCAGATGGTTGGCGAAGAATTAAACTGCAGAACACTAGAGAGGCCCCGCAAGTATGTGGAGAAGTGGTTTCTCCAATACTATAACATTAGCTCATATGTCATCCACTATGTCACAATGATTTTATGTTAGAGGATTCCGCTCGAAAAAGGATTTTTTTTCTAATGTAACTACACACCGTGACATTGCAGCAACTATACCTGTAAGCTTTAGGAGGCTGACAGGTGGGACCTACCATGTACTCCTCAACCAGTCTGGCTAGATATCCTGAGCTGCAACAGCCATCACTATGCATGGACTGTTTGGCATGTCTGTACTCTGTACTCCATAGTGGAGATAAGTACAGGCCCAACTACTTGAATTCATTGGTTAGGCTGGCAACTGCATCATTAATACTACTATGTAAGGATCAGAATTATTTATATATGTGGATATAAAACAAAGTACACCCTTTGATTTTTTTTATGCTTAATGATGATTGGGGTATAGGAGTATCTTCCATGCATATCAAGGTAGTGGTAGTGGCATCGAAATGGATTAAGGAATGAAAATATTGCTACTTAATGTTATTAGTTGGTGGCTTGTGTGTACTTGCAGAGTTGCCGTGTTATTATATATGATTCACATGTTGGTGGTAAACAGTTTATAGTTTCTTAGTAAGTAATCTCAGTCTAATAGTTTATTTTAGTTAGTTAGTAGTAAACGGTTATTTAAGGTCAAGAGGCGTGATAAACTCATGACATACGTGTGAACTTAAATCCCTTTCACAAGATATATTAAAAGAATCACCAGTTACGACTTCTGTCTTTCTTTTTGTCCACTTGGGAGGGATATATCGATCGAGCATTTTTTTTCCTTTTCATCAGATCAACTAAAATTAATAGATATCAATGGACAAATTTGCATGTATGAACTAATTACACTCCTTTTCATATACCAAGCTCACTTGATTGACTAATTTTTATACGTAGACTTTTATTTATTGACTAAGGCTGCGTTCGGCAGCTTTGTGTTCCCAGCTGCATCTCCTTCGTTTTCCGCGTGCACGCTTCCCAAACTGCTAAACGATGTGTTTTTTGCAAGAAATTTCTATACGAAAGTTGCTTTAAAAATCATATTAATTCATTTTTCAAAAAAAAATTAACTAATATTTAATTAATCACGTGCTAATGAACCAGCTCATTTTACGTGTTTGGAGGGAGAGTTCCCAACTTCCTACCGAATACAACCCAACCTTATTCACTTGCACCAGACAATCCTGGGAGGTCATAACCAGGAAAAAGAAGAAAAAAAAGACCACCACCCACACACCGACAGCACCAATACACAGACCCGGGAGAAGGCTAGCACCGAAACGACTGCCGCTAAGCGTGACCGGCTTCAACGGTGATCAACGAACTTGTTCATGCGCATGCCAATACGCTATCCACTACTCGAAAAAGGGTTTTTTTTTACAACACCCATTTTAAGTTTTACAATCCTGGGAGGTCATAACCATGAAAAAAAAGAAGAAAAAAAGACCACCACCCACACACCGACAACACCAATACATAGACCTGGGAGACCGAACCAATCGCCGCTAAGTGTGACCGGCCTCAATGGTGATCAATGAACTTGTTCATGCACATGCCAATACGCTATCCACTACTCGAAAAACAGTTTTTTTAGGACACCCATTTTTTATTTTTACAGACGAGCTGAAAAATACTCGCCTATAAAAACGTACCGGGGTTTTTGGTCAAGGATCGCTTGCGGATCGTAGTGTGCCAATGTGGTAACCAGATTTAATCGAGCAACAAAATTAAAATTGATGGCAAGTTAACAAACTAATGTATGGTACAGTCAGAATATTACATGTTTATAGAATTGGTTTGGTTATTTTTATTTTGGTATACATTTATGCTTATTTGTATTCAGCAAATTAAAAAAATAGAAAACTATTAATATATAGAACATAAGGACAGTAAAAGAAGATTCTAGCTCTATTGATATATACCATTAATTTTAGCATCATGCACTAATTTTTTTTATCACACCCTAGTACACAAATAATGTATTTACATCATTGATGATGATAATATCTCTTTTGATCACCCCTTTTTTTTTGCAAATAATGTGAACTAGAATGGTACTATACGTCTATATCACAATTACATGCAATAGCACATAAGCACACTTTAAGAGTTTCCTCCTCAATTCGCAACAATCAATATATATCTCCTTCGAAATTAAATCAACTGAGTGAGTTCCACATTTGTGTGAAGCCACTCTCAGCCAAGTAATCAAATCCATCCTGGGAAAAATTACTTTGAAGGGCCTCCCTCTTCACATTGCCTTCAAACTTGGTGAATTGGCTCAGCACATCCTTGATCGCCCTACCCATATTGTTTTGCTCTTGATCAACCATGGCCGATGTCAACGGAACATTCATCGACGACGATGGCTGTTGAGAGGGATTATTGGAGAAGCAGGGCACTTGCTCATAACCCTCTAGGTTTTGCATTGAACCAGGCTGATCAAATGCAATGTAGTTGTCAGTGAGGGGAGGCAGTGAAGTTGTGGCCACACTGTCAATATTGTTGTAGCTACCCTCCGTTGGCAGCTTGGCAATGGTTGTCCTACTCTTGTAGAAGACTCTACACAAGACCCAGTCCTCCTGTTCACATAAAAACATTGGATGAAGATTACATTTATGATAAATAAGTAGTTTGTTTTAATTCTCTTCTATTAATTGTTTGGAGAGAGCATCTCACACATTAAGAAATTATTGGAAAGAGACATGAATGCTTTATAGAACTGAGTCAATAGTTGCACATGCATCTATTGAGGTGTATCTAGAAGAGAACATAACTCATTTAGAGCTGGCATGAGAGTGACATGGAAGTAAAGAATAACTTCCAAATTAAAATTGAACCTCGTTAGCATTAACTAATAACATCATGTCAATATATTAAGTATCGATGATGTTCTAATCATAAAAAATGAGATACTTAGCATATTCACCTCCTCATATGACACCTAAATTATCATGAAAGTGTGCTTAAATTTGGTATTTCTCACTTTTCAATCATGAAGTTATGAGATCAGGAGAGGACATGTACACAGATAGTTGTCATTCCATTATCCATTGCATATGTGTTATTCAAATGAAGAACAACTTGGCATTCCAGTCGGTCTCCTTCTTGTGTAATAAATATCATATGAAGTTAATTATTTAATTAATAATTCTTTATTTCATACTGACTACCAAACCCGATACTTCTCGCTTGTACAAAGTCTATTATATTTTAGACATCATATACATATATAATATATACAAGAATCAACAAATAAGTGCATAAATAAAGGATTGGCTTGTACAAAGTCTATTATATTTTAGACATCATATACATATATAATATATACAAGAATCAACAAATAAGTGCATAAATAAAGGATTGGCATCTAGTAAATGGATATTTTACATGGAGAATCCAACAAAGGAATAATATTTATATTTATAAATTAAGAATGTATTAAAAATATAATACGTACCTTGAGAGGCAACTTCATCGGATCCCCTTGTCCTTCTTTGCGGAATTCATGCATGACCCACTCGGTCTTCTTCCCCTTAGGGGCTCTACCTTTGTAGAACACCAGGGTTTTTCGCATACCGACGAGCAATCCTTTCCGGCTTATTGGGCGATCTTTTCCTGTGGCCTTCCAGTAGCCCGATTCGGTTGCTCTATTTGTTCGTTGGCCAGTTGCATACTTCCTATCCCTAAGGCTATAGAAGTACCACTCCTTGCCACCAACGCAAGCGATCTCTGAATGCAAGAAAAAATAAACAATCAACAAAAGACTAACATATAATTTCAGAAAAATGTAAAGCCATTAATTAGCCTAATGATCAATTTACTCATAAACATGGAAACACAAACTTGGCTAATTATTAGCATAGCCATCTAAGTAAGAAAGACAACTAGAAAGTACGTACAAGAGAAATCAACACAATTAATATAGAGAAAATTTGCATTAACAATTGATGCATGTACGTGTTGAGAAGAGACGAGAAGAGAGGGTTAGGGGGGGTATGAGGAGGAAAAGTACAATGAGCTAGCTAGGAACAGCATCATATTTGCTATTTTTTCGAAAGGTCTATATAGAATCAATTAATTATCGTATTTATCCCATTCAGCACACATTTTTCTTTAATTTATAACCTTTTTACATGATTTCCTGGCTATATTCTACTAATAGGCAAAGTGAGAGGGCCTCTTTTGGTGTTAAGTTTGTCCCCATCCACTGGCTGTTAATTCCCTTTAAGGATCAGGCAAAGTGGGAGAATATTTGATTGCATGGCAGCAACAGGGACAGATAAGGAGGAGAAGGCCAAGAAGAGGCCAAACAAACTCATAGCAGTGAGAATATCCTTCTGTTATGGGGAGGAGAAGGCGACAAGATGGAGGCAGACAAGACGTGTGAATTTTGTTCTCGTTTGTAGATTTCAGGAAAATCATCTGATCAAGCTAGCTAGCTAGCCTCCACTTGAAACAGAATTTAAAAAATGCCGGACTGTTTTGTTTGTAACAAACAAATCATTAGCCACCCCACAAATTTATGCATTTTAATTTGGGGCATGTGATCTCACTATCTGATATTTCTTGCGTTGGCTCAAGACTTTTCAAACGGTTAGCTTGCAGCTATATGTACACAAACAGAGAGAAACATTAAATGTTGTGGCAAAAAAAAATAATTCCAATAACTAAAAACAAATTAAGGGCATGGGCACACCCCAAAAAAAGGGGGCAAAAAAGGGGGAGGAACTAAAGAAAAAGAGAAGGCATGATTCTTGAGGTATGGGAAGCTAGCATGTATGCATAGTTGAAATATGCAACTTGATCTATATATGAGAGTTGCAGAAGAGGTCATGATCACTTCAGTTATGGCTACCTTTGCTGTAGAAAAGGATCAACTGACATGCATACATGGACAGGCATCACCTTCAATTTGGATGCAATTGATTGGATCAAGAAGGTAGCTACTACTATACTAGTATATATCTGTGCCCATTGAAGGAAAAACATTGGAGGCATGTAGGAAAGGAACAAAGAGAATTTTCTTGGAATAGATAGAAGTTATGGTTGGTTCCAAGATCTTGTTCTTTTTGTACATCAAGAAAAAGAGAGAAAAGATGAGTTGTTACCAAGATCTTGAATTCAAGTACTGATTTCTGCAGAACCAACTGCAAGTTAGCTAGCTAGATAAACACATGATTGGCAACCTTAGATGCGTGTGTGCACAAACAGCTAATAATTGTGGAATGATCAGTTGATCTTATTCTAAAACTGACAGAATTCTGCAGGCTGCTGGGTCCTAGCTAGCTAGTACATGGAAAGACTTGTCTGTTTAAACAGATCATCATACCATTATTGATTCTATCATATAAATATAGAATCATAGGGTGATTTGTTTTTAGAGGTAGAACAAATCAAAAGGTTGTTAATTTGAGAAGCCTAGCTACCGATCTATAGAGAAATTAAACAAAAACTACACGAAAAACAGCACGCGGTTAATTTTCCCCCCTCAAAAAAAAGCACACGAATTAATTCATTTCAGAGCAGATCAATCAGTAGAGAGAAAGAATCTGGAAGAAAAAAACTCAAACCAATCATGGCCATGAACAAGCACGCATATGATGATCCAGAGGCGGTGGAAGACGAGAAAGAAGAGCAAGATCACCACGACATGAGTAGCATGGATGCAAGCAAGCAAGCTCGATGATCTATGATCTGTAGCTAGCTTATAGCTAGGTCTTACCAGGAAGGTCCCATGGCTCGCACTTGTTGAGATCGACGTCGACCATCACCGGGCAGCCGTAGATGGTGACCGCCGCCGCCGCCGCCGCGGCGCCGCCCACGCCGCCGTCGAGGAGCTTCCTTTCCAGGTAGTCCAGCACGAGCTCGTCGTCTCGCGGGTGGAACCTGAACCCCGGCGGCAGCCTCGCCTCCACCATGCTCAGCGAATTCATCCCGCTCATGCCCACCCCCTCCTCCTCGAATTCCTTGAGATGCTGGATCGACGAAGACGACGACTACCGATGCTGCTCCAAGAACTCCAATTAAGAAGAACTCGAAGAAGAACAAGAAAGGAGATCAATTCTACCTCTACCAAGAGAGAAATTCAGGAGGGGAGAAGAGAGAGAGGAAGGGGTATTAATAGGATGGTAAACAACGAACTCGATCAGCTAGCTGGTTGGTCAACCAGTGTGTGTTGATGAAGAAGAGAGGAGAGGAGAGAGAGACTTTTCTTGGTTCGCGTGCCAGATGCCATGTGGCACGCCATAACTCGCTAATTAGGCCGTGATCTCGAGCGATGATGAGCTCAGCGGCTGATCATGTCATGCTCGTTCGCATGCATCGCTGATGATGCACACGCACGCGCGCATGTACTGTACAGCCATGGATCGATGGATGCACAGTTCGTCGAGCATTTTCTTTCTTTCAGTGGCAATGCATTAATTTCAGGACACACTGACCTAACCAGTGATTACCTAACAGATGATCGATCTCGATCTATCTCGGCTCGATCATATCTCAGCTTTGATTATTGCTTCGCCTAATTCGCATTTGCAACTGGATCGATCCAGAGATGGATGGATCATCGATATGATGCTGTCTGCTGCTGCATGCAGATGCATGGTAAGGTATGGGCTGTTGGGCACGAAGGGTAGCTAGCTAGGTGTTCACATATGCAGGGAGAAACTAGTTAGTTAGTCGTCTACTAATTGCCTTTTGATAGTTGCTTCAGTTCAGACAAAGCTAAAATTGCTACGCGTACAAAAGAGAAAAAAAACCATATATATTTAAGCTGTATATATGAAACATGGACCTACAACACATAGGAGGACTTATCTTACAATCCTTATATATCTCTGTCCAAAAAATAGTTTATTTCTGACTATGCATCTGGAAACGCTAAAAATACATTCTTTTTATTTATTTATTAACTGGATGGACGATGGGGTAATATTCTATTAATTTCTTCCAATAAATTGAATCCTCATGTTCGAAACAAAGAAAAACTACTACCTATGTTTCATATTATAATCCATTTGATTTTTTTTCTAAGTCAACATTCTTTAATTTTGACCAAATTTATATAAAATATAATAATATTTTCAAAATAAAATAAAGAAATTATAAAATTATATTCAATATTAGATTTAGTAAAAGTATGTTAGTATGGTAAATATTGTTATATTTTCTAAAAAAATCAAAACGATTTATAATATGAAACGGAGAGAGTCCACAAACTTCTTATTTAATTTATTTATTTATGCATTCTACTACATATATAGTCTTAAAAAATATGCATTCTTGTACGTGAAACTGTGGTATCCATAGCAATTTCGTTGACACAAAGTTGTGCTTACCAACAGCAAAAGTTGTTCATTCAAGCTAGTAAAGCAGGAGGGATGGGAGGGAGATACCAATACGTGCATGTATCCAAAGTAAGCATGCAGGGTAAAGGTTTCCGGTAAAGCAACGAGATATTTTTGCCCAAACAATTAAAGTTTCCAGAAATTATTCCTTCTTTTTTTTTTGAAAAAGTCCGTGTTCGATCGATCGAACACATCTTTTTCACCAATCATAGTAAAGCAGCAGAGATCACCATCACCATTTAACCAGTATTCCCTCCGTTTCAAGTTATAAGACGTTCTAACTTTGGTTAAAGTCAAACTGTTTTATGTTTGACCAAATTTATATAAAAAAATAGTATCATTTTTAATCAAGAAAAAATTACTATAAAAATATATTTAATTATTGATTGTATGAAACTAATTTAGTATTATAAATATTATACTATATTTATCTATAAACTCAATCAAAGTTATAACAATTTAATTTTGACCAAAGTCAAAACGTCTTACAACATGAAATGGAGGAAGTAGTAATTAAGCAATTAATCAACGGTTAATAATTAAACAATGATAATCATGTTCGATTCTAAAATCTCAATGACAATAAATAAGGGAGGCAGCGGGTGAGCCATAGAGGAGTAAAATGGCAAAGCCGGTGACGGTTTGGCGGAACTTCTAGAAAGTAAAAATGAACCCAAACGATAATTATGTTCGATTTTTAAAATCTCAATGAGAATAAAGAGAAGAAACAGTGGACGGACCGTAGAGGAGTATAATGGCACCGTTTGACGAGACTTCTAGAAATTATAAAAATGAAACCCAACGTGACAATAAACTCTAAAAACTATAAAATCTAATTTTTAAAGGTTCCAATAAGAATTAATAGAAATAGTGGTATATCGAGCAAGCCAATAAAGAAGGAGATGACATAAGAGGTAGCAACTGGTGTGACTTTTAAAAACTATATAATTAGAAACACGAGGATGATTAGGTTTGGTCTTTCAAAGTCTTAAGACAATAAGATAGCTATTTAATAAATTTTTAAGTAAAATCATACTTAAAAAATATATATGATTTTGTTTAGGTGCTAGCCGCGCAATTGCACGGGCCACCCAGCTAGTTAAGCAATTAACCAACGGTTAATAATTATTTGCAGCATGTGTACGTATCAGTGGAACCGACCTTAATTATGAAATTAAAGGAGGTATATCGGACTCGAGGCATGTGCGTAATTACGGAACTTGAAGGGGTTATAATTCAACGTGGAGCCGTACGTCAACATCAGCAGGATACGTATTCTCGCCCCCAAATACGTACTATATACCTAGTGTTTTTTACGTGCGGAATACGTATTTTTTTTTCGAAGACCCAGTATTCACCACGTACAACCTCGATCGAACACTTGAAAAATGCAAATTCTTCTGCTGGTAATTCATCCCGAATCAGATTGAGCAAGACGTGCCCAGATACTTCACTACCAAATTATACCTCGGATTATTAATTTACTCCGAACGTATCTAATTAAATATATGTTTTCTCCTGCTACATTTTTTTAAGGATTTTACCACATTTAATTAAACCAATTGTTTTAAGTTTATTTTTTAAAATATTTAATTTATTTCTTCTATAATAAAATAGATAATTTATAGCAATAATCCGATCAAATATATCTTACACGGGCCATACTCTGACATATTTAATGTTTTATTTTATTTTTTGTAGAGTTTGTTGCGCAGATATATTTGTTGATTGAATTCGATGAAGATTTTAGATTCTTAATTGAATCTCAGAAATTATTTCTTGATTAATTTGGTGATAAATATATTTGCAGAGGCCAGCTATCTCGGCCGGCAAGAGGCTGGCCCACGTCACGGCCGGGTCGGGCTCGTACGAACCGCGTCGGAATCAGGCGACCCGAGCCGGACACGTCAGCATGTGGGCCCACCACTCCCTTACGGCCACGTGGCCAGCACATGCCCAACCCATCGCCATCCGATCGCGATCGTAGGGTCAATACGCACCGTCCTCCCTGGGTCCCCATCGTGAACGAACACTCCGTCGCCGTCCGATCGCGATCGGACGGCAGCCACAGGTCCACATCATCACACCACAGTGACACGCACGGACACAGTACAGCCACGATGAACTGCAAGTTGACGTTTGTTTTTACTGCACATAATTCTACGTTTTTGTAGTGGACACAGCACACAATTATCTGAGCTGATCGACAGCAGCATCAAAGCCTCTTCACCTATCACCATCTTCAGGCCTGTTCTTGTTCTTTTTAGCTTCTTCATCAGATTTATTAGATTATTGAAACCGATTATTTGGTTTAAAATATACTCCTCCTTTTTTTAATATATGACGCCGTTGACTTTTTTAAATATTTTGATCATTCGTCTTATTCAAAAAATTATGTAATTATCATTTATTTTGACTTAATTTATCATCAAATGTTATTTAAGCATGGCTTAAAGAGTTTATATTTGCACAAATACTTTAAATAAGACACATGTTCAAACGTTGGTCAAAATGGCGTCATAAAAAAAACGGAGGTAGTTTGTTTTTAAAAGGACTTCTTCTATTGCAATTTTTTTCTTTTTAAATCGTTAGATTGTTTTGACCACTTATTTTAAACTATTTATTATTTTTTTAAAAAAAAATAATCTTATCGATATAATCAAGTGGATAATCTGCATCACAATCTGCTCAACATTGTCACATTGCAGCAACGATGTGTTCATCGTCATGTTGCACCGATGGCTAAGTTTCCGTCACCTTCTGGTCCAAGAACTGTACCCCCAAATCAGGAAAAAGACACAATCTATACACATCAAACTACAACAAATACATTTCACTATGTTATTATATACCAGGGCATTTGCGGTGGAGCGAATGAACTGGCCGGTGCATGCAACTCAATCGGGCGAGAGCGAATATGCGAGACCGGGGAGGATGGACAGCTGGGTTGGATTTGGCTGGAGGTGCAACAGACTGGGTGAAGTTAGGCTGGGTGATGACATAAGGATCGCACGGCAGTTTGGAGGGCATGGCACGGGCTTTTGGACACAATTGAGGTTCAAAAACCGGTCCCTGCCGGCCTCACCTGTCATCCGGCAACGCCACAGTAGATTTCGTCATGTGGCCAAATTGATCATCAAACGTGGAAAAATTCATTCATTCATTGATTAATTTAGTTAGAGCCTTGCAAAAAAAGAAAGAAAGATATGCATAAATTGATTAGAGGAATAATAATGGAGTGCCGATATATTTTTCTCGTTTTTTTTTTCATGCATCGATTCGATTCCTTCCTCTTTTTGTTGATGGATTGTTTGGTACCTTTTGGGCTCGTCTAGATTGAGCATCAAAGCATATTGATTGCAGAGGAATTGCTGCTGAAAAGAAGCATCTATTCCCGGGGAGAAGAAAAAGAGAGAAGAGTGGTGAAAATGGAGAAAAGAGAGCCGTCACATTGTCAATTTGCCGTTCAAGAATCAAGATTTCAATAGTAGGCTAGTATAGTTCACTGAAAAAGCAGCCGCAGTCTTGGCAACTTTCTGTTCCAGTTTTCAAGCAGCTTTTTTTGTCAGTAATGCAGCAACCATCACCCCCAAACACCTTGCGTACTTTGACCAAAATACAAGCCTAAACCCATCTCATTGTTAGTATAAAATTAGTGTTACTGACTTGATCCAATGGCTGCTAATAGTAGTAGTAGTAGTATTTTTTTTCCTTTTTGTTGTTTATCAGAAGGCAAGTTGATGTGTTCTAAACAAAAACTTGAGAGCAGCTGATGTGAAGTTAACCCTCACATCGGAGGAGACTACTACTAGTAGTAGATGAAAGCATCCAATCACTAGATAGCCTTCAAAGCATCAAGACAAGACAGTTTGCAGTTTGTTGTTTTTTATATGATTTGTGGCACCATCAGAGGGCATATTCATGAACAGGAAGAGCTCACGTACAAGTTCTTTCATCCACCAATGGTTTCTGGTTGGGTTGGTCACACATGATGATATGATGAACAGGGAATCATTTGGTGAATATGCAAGTATTTCTGGACAAATATTTGAGCCTGCAAATGAGAGTCAATGTAGTTAGGTGGGCATACACATACACGTATAGACATACGTGTGTGTGTGTGTGAGAGAGAAACTGTATATGAATGACAGCCATATATAGAATTCATTGTCATTCTGAAGCTTCATCCACAGATTAGCATATTAGCAGCAATGACCTTGATTTAGCTTTCTTACTTACTTTGCATACTCTCTTTTTTTTTTCTGACCTTAATTACAAGGTCAGTTTCTGTTTGAAGTAGGGGTGAATTAGTCAGGTCAAATTGAGGCAGCATGCATACATCTCTTTCAGCAACAGGGCATGAAAATATGAGAGAGCAACGGCAAGCTCTCTGAGAGAAAAATATGATTTTAAAAATGGGACATAGACAATACTGCCAAAGCTGCTCCTGTTTATGAGTACTTATCCTTAAGGAGCATTCAGATATTTTTATTCTGAAGCTGTATAATGCTAGAGGCCAGAATTGGTGCCAGAACAGAACTAAAGATTTCTGTGATCAACTGATGCTTATTGCAAGAATAGTATATTGGCCCTTTTCTTAATAATGAAGTGTGTGTACTATGATATGACAAAATCAATTCTCTATCTGAAGTCTTCTGTGAGCTGAAGTGGACTGTCATAATAATTATTATTATCTTAATCATAGACGAGGCATCACTCTCTATCAGTATTATCCAACTGTGAGTTGGGCAACCTTCATCCTCCAAAGGGTACCTTGATTTATTTATTTTTTTTTTGTAATGGTGCAATGAAACAGATAACGACTGTTACCTACGCAGGAGACCAGCTCTGTGATACATTTGTGAGAGACCAAAATCCTGAAAATCTTCTCAATTCTGATATTCAATCTGAAGCTTCAACATGACAAGTTCTTGATGGAATTGCATTCCCTAAAAAAATGTTTCTTTAAGTTCTTGATGGAATTGCAGACCATATAGAGAAATACAGTGCGTGCAAAACTGTACATATGTTGACAGTGAAGTGTACCTGTATACGGAAATCCAATTTGATACAAGAAAGAATTTGAGAGGAAATTCTGTCAACAGATACAGGCTTAAGTCTCCTGCTTGAGTGGCTACAATTAAGCAGCAATACTGGTACAAATCAATTTAGTCTTCAGAAAACAAAAGGAACAAAGACACATTGCAACAGGGACATTAATCTGAAGCTGTCTAGAAGAATTTGAGCACTGAATTGATACCATTTCTTCAGACTGCCTGCCACCTGATCACTGAAGCTCTCCAGTTGCAAACCTGCACCCTGTGTGCATAATCAGTGTTGCATTCGTGCACTGACTAAAATAAACAATGCATTTATTGGTACAAAGAGGATTTGCAGGTTACCTAATCTTGTACTAATGTTATCTAATTTTCTTTCAGAAAAAAAAAGGAAGAGAAAATTTGGCACATGATGAGGTCATTCAGAGGCTTGATTCGTCAAAATAAACAAAAGCAGCACGAGTAGTAGTCTTGGCCGGCATTTCTTGCGATCGGCCGGGGTATATGTTCTTGCTGCTATGATTGAGCGACTTTACGCACCCGTGCAAACAATATTTAACGAGATTATATATATACTGAAGAATAATCAATCAGCAGCCATCACACGATTTGTCTCCCTACCCCTACGTGTGAAACAGTGAAAGATCTTAGTGTTAGGTATGCTTAGAACTACTCAAATCCCATCACTTGAGAAGAAAACTTATCAAAAATCAAAAGCAGTACGTGTCAATTGACATCACATTTCTTTTTCTTTACTTGCCTGCTTCTTCTCAAGATGATCTGTCCTCTAACTGGTGAACATTGCAGACTGCAAACACTGCACATATAATATGACCATTCGAGTAAGTGTGAAGAACAAGTCCTCTTCTCTGATAGGCAGTAGTAAATAACCAAGTATTAACCCTTTTTCTCCTTCTACCCCAATCATTGGCAGATTTTAATTATGGAGATATTCAGGCTTTGCTCCATGGGTTCAGACTTGAGATAACCAAGATGCGACAAAAGTGCAGATGAGACGGGCACAATAACTTGACGAAGAACATGTTTCGATATGGACGCATATGCGTACATGCAACAGTTGCAGCGGAGGAATTAATCGCTCGATCGATCTCGATCATTCGCACTGTTGCGGCACGATCATCGGCTCTGTCCAAGAGCGATCAATCGATTAATCAAAATGGCGATGGCCACACGAAATTGTGTTGAACAGCTGCAGGCGTGTCGAGTTGCAGGCGATGTGGCGGTCTAGGGTTTAGGTGCTCTGCTCTTGTTGGTGTAGGTAACCAGGAAATTTGACTACTGCAGTGTCGCCACGCGTATACTTCGTGAACAGTTTTTGGAAGAGGCAGAAGAGATATAGCTACAGATGTTCAGACGATTTGGACAAGAGTGACCTGAAAACTGGAGGAGAAAATGAGATTTTATGTGTTGTTATCTGACGGAAAGGATGGTTGTTTTCCTCGTAGGAGTGATGAGTCAGGCAGAGGACATATCTTATCTTAGATTGTAGTAGAACAGTGGCAAGAAAAATTCTTCATTTCGAATCCAAGCAATGGGCCGGTTCAGCGGCATGGACCAAGTGCGACTTTCTGGGCCTCGTGTCTCTCTCTTACTGTGATGGGCCGGGCCTGATGAGGAGCTGGAGGCCCAAGCATGAAAACTTCCTCCATCTTATGCATTTGGAATAAGTTCACTTCATGACCCTCAAATGTGATCGAAATATAAACCATAACCCAAAACTACAAAACCAGATATCTCGACCCCCAAACTCCTAAAACCGGTACAATTTAACTCCCTGAGTGGTTTTGGGAGGCAATTTTACTGATGTGGCGCCACATGGCGCCTACGTGGCAATATTGACCGAGTCTTTGTTACACGTGGCGTTGACGTGGCACCAACGTGGCGGTAGAAATAAAAAATATGCGTGGGACCCATTAGTCATTCACACAAAAAGAAATGTGGGCCCACTAACATGTGGGGCCCACATGTCAGACCTTCTTCCTCCTCCCTCTCTCCCTTCTCTCTCTTTCTTTCCCCTTCTTTCCACTACGAAGGGGAAGAAGGGAAGAGAAAGAGAGAGAAGGGAGTGAGGGAGGAGGAAGGAGGACTTGACATGTGGGCCCCACATGTCAGTGGGCCCACATTTCTTTTTGTGTGAATGACTAATGGGTCCCACGCATATTTTTTATTTCTACCGCCATGTAGGTGCCACATCAACGCCATGTGTAACAAAGACTCGGTCAATATTGCCACGTAGGAGCCACGTCAGCAAATCCACCTCCCAAAACCGCTCAGGGAGTCAAATTGCACCGGTTTTAAAAGTTTGGGGGTCGAGATATCTGGTTTTATAGTTTAGGGTCATGGTTTAGATTTCGATCACATTTGAAGGTCATGGAGTGAACTTATTCCTATGCATTTCATCGCCTACCTCTCCAATTCAACCAATAACTCTCACTTAATTTCTCCGTCTATTTTCTCGTCTCAATCAATTACAATCATTTCTTATCTCTAACCTTTTCTCTACTAACAGACCTATCGTTTTGCATATAGCAGATTATGAGTTGTAACACTTATTAACGATAGAACATTTATAGTTAGACTTTTATATGTTTTTAGCGTTTTGAATGTCGATGTTGAAAATAAACTGTGATAACAAAACATAAATAGTAACTTTAAAATTTAAATTTTGGTTGTGACTGGTAAACTGAAGAACAAATGATGAAGCTATTAACTCCATAAAAATACTTATATACACTACCTAAGGAGGTACACATCACTATATATGGAATCCTTATCTATTGTTGACAAGACAAAACTAGGAGAACAGAACAAACCAGTACTCCCTCCGTATATAAAAAAAAAGCCAATCTCGTATTAGGATGGAACACATCCTAGTATAACGAATTCGAACGTGAAGCGAGAGCAGTTTAAAATTTAAATTTTGGTTGTGACTGGTAAGCTGAAGAACAAATGATGAAGCTATTAACTCCATAAAAATACTTATATACACTACCTAAGGAGGTACGAATCACTATGTATGGAATCCTTATCTATTGTTGACAAGACAAAACTAGGAGAACAGAACAAACCAGTACTCCCTCCGTATATAAAAAAAAAGCCAATCTCGTATTAGGATGGAACACATCCTAGTATAACGAATTCGAACGTGAAGCCAGAGCAGCAAGGAGACATCCCTGCCTCACACTCGATCACACGGTGGCCGGCCGGCCCTGTCCTGCTCATGACACAACGGCAGCAGTAACGCATACGAAACCCAACAGAAATAGTAGTAGTAACAGTACTGTTACCACGTAGTACCAGATCATTACCCTGCCAAAAGGAAAACGAAAACGAATGGAGAAGGAAAAAATTTACAGTCCTGTGCTTTACTGCAGCTACGAGAGAAGTCCCTAGGACAACGAGACGTAAGATAGGTGGTCTTTGGGAATGAGGTCACAAAAATTTTAGTCCCTCCATAGAGACTTATCCCTTCTTCCCAAACACCACCATAGTCACACACGACACTGTTTTTTCCATCGGTCGATAGAAATTCATTTCTCCTAGGGACATAGCACTGTTCTTCCAGCGACGAAAAATTCAGGCTTTTGTCTCTCGCGCTGCGAAATCGCTGTCCAAGTTTTAGTAGAAACTTCAGGCTCCTCATCATTGGCACTGTATCTGTAACAGCGTGATGCATCCTGCGATATTTGATCCATCCATTTGCATGTGAGATCCAATGCTCTTGCACACTGGCATAGTTTTCCTATTGGGTGTCACATGCCAGATCCGCAGAGATGCAGGCAGGAGAAGGGGGAGGGACCACCATGTCAGCTTGGCTTGTGCTGATCAACAGTCTTCTTCCGCAGGTCTCCTCTTTCTGAATAAATTCTGAATTTCTGATCCATCTGAAAGATATCACCACCTGATCGATCAATGCGCCCTATTGGCAACTTTGCAAGTGACTAGTGATCTTGATGGCAATTTGGCAAGTGTCCACTTCTCTGATAGTACTAACCAAATGGAGCTCGTGGGAGGCAAGCATGGCTTAATGTGGATTTCCAAAATAAATCCAGATGATTGCTGCAAGATCACAGGATGCGTAGGGGAAAAAATGAGAGATGAAATCCGATTGATCGGCGCCAGCCAACGAAGTGATCAGAAGCAGCACAGCTGTCTGTCTGTACGCTTGGCAGAGAGGCTTCAGGTTCAGGGCCAGTGAACAGTTTCTCTGCTTGGATCCATCACATGGCTTAGATGGCTACAGTGATTCAGTCACTAGTGGATGATGCCTAGCCTACGCAGCTAGGAATACTATATACTCCTACTATACTATAGTACTATACTATACTATCATAGTAGTATAACGGCCCAGCTCGTTTAGAATCCAGACAGGGAGAAAAAAAATGAAATACTACGTATACAGAACACACTGAATCAAGAGGTTCAATAATATTACTAACACTATGACTAATTGACTATGGCTGTAGCCTCATCAAACCGCTCTGTACATATCGGTCTCTAGTGCGTCTCTGTCTTGGGTGTGTTTTTGTGTTTATCAGTCAAAAGGTTCTTGCTTCCATGTGGATCATCTCTTGTTAGTAGCTTAACAAATGTTGGGGAGTTTTTGGGTCACATGATGGCAATGGTAATGTACATTAGAGTAGGTTCGCATCCACAGCGTTGTCATCACGGTTAGGAGGAACATTCATGTTGTTTAGCCCGAATTGGCTCTGTAGAAAGAAAACTGAAAGGTTCTCGCTTCCATGTGGATCTATTGTTACTTAAAAAACGTTGGAGAATTTGTTGGCACATGACGATGATGGAAATGTATAGTAGAGTAGTTTCGCATCCACAACGTTGTCATCACATTTTGAAAGGAACGTTCATGTTCATGTTGGTTAACCTGAATTTGCTCTGTGGATAGAAAAGAAAAGTACTGTGATTCAGTGTTCCCTTTTGTGCTTTGTGGTCTGCCTTTTGGAAAGGCATGCAGGGGCAGGAGAGCTTGAGAAAAGAGGGCAGAAAAACAAAAACTATTATGGCAACTTTGATGAGAGGGTTTCAGATAAGAGACATGGGTATCAAGTAAAGAGATTAGTGCATGATACATCCATGTTCTGCAGCCCTAAAAGTGTGCTTGTCCCTTTTGTGAGGCAGTGGGTCAAATCTAAAGCATCTCTTTTCTTCTTTCTTTTACCACAAAGATCACATGGTTGTGAGAGCAAAAAAAAAAGAATTGGGTTGGGTGTGTTGGCTAGATGCAGCAGGTGGACACAGATAAAAGATAGTAGTGCACAGGGTGAGACATTCAGAGGATTCAACAGCTTTGCTCATGTTGCACAAGGCCGTGAGAGATATTTAAACATGACGGTCGCCAAAAGGTAGGTGCATACACCCAGGTTTTTATGCCACCATGTAGCTTTAGTATTCATGTACGAGTACAACCTAAAGACAAAAGAGCCAGTTCAGTTTGGACTACTTTATTTTATTGTGTACTGATAATTTTGAAGTCTTTGCCAACCAGTTTGTGGGTTTCAGGGAGAAAATACCGTGGTATCTTGGTAAGAATTTCTTTTTATAAAGTTATCCCAACCATATACCGCATAACACGAGAAATTCTATGTTTTATCATTGATGAACGATCAACTATATAAATCATCATCAATAAATACGAGCTCTACGAACATCACTCAAAAGTTTTCCTTAACATTTTGCTGTCGTTGTTTGCCTTCCATAACCATATGGATGAAAACGGTCAGAAATATGCTTAAACCATTTCCGTTACCATTTTTTTTCTTTGGAAACAAAAGTGGAACGGTATATTAAAAAATAATAGCAATGTCGGTACTACTGAACATTGAAAAATATATAGAAAACGAAATTACTGGAATGGAGCCTCAGAAACAACGTATCACATGAGCTATAAGCAAGTTATAGTCATGTTTACTTGACAAATTAATGTCATGTACATATATATTACTAGTGAAGATTTAAAGTACCATGTAAATAACTAATTTGAATGCTTCGTAACGAGATTATAGCATTAACAATGGCAACACATAAGGTTTATGGTTAACTCTTTTATATTTTGACGAGTTTTGTCGGTATTATACGATATTTTTGACGAGTTATTGTTATTATATTGTATTATTTTGGAAATTCCGCATGAAAATGGTATACCACCAAAATGGTCGGCAAAAACTCTATACCGTTCCTGTTCGATTTCCAAAAAAATATGGAATTCTAATAAAACAGTCGGTACAAACCATGCGAAAAGTGTATTTTACCACTAAAATGAACACACGGGGTTAACATAACGCATTTGACGGAAGGCTAACGGTACTGGGGAAAATAAAAGGAATAATAACTATTGTATGGTGCCATTTCATCAAAACTTACATTTATCAAGACATTCAATTCGTAAAGAATCTTTCGCTTGTGAGTGGTTAAAACATTAAATTTCCTTTAACATATAGTACACATGTAATCCTTGTGGAAAGAACAACATACACATAGAGAGTTTAGTTCAACTGTATAAGCTATTTGATCGAAAAGGTTGATTTCTTTTCGCGACCATATATGCATCCATCCACGAACCAAGAGAACAGGGATGGGCTCATGCATGGGCAATGCACGCATCCACATCCAAATAGCAGCACGGACGACGCACACACACACACACGCACGGTAGACTCCAACACAGCATATGTGCCCGTACTTCTATAATCCTCCTTTCCCATTTTTCCGTTTTTCCCTTTCGAGAGGAGCAACGCATGCATGCATTGCCGCAGTACGACGGCATGGTCCGCCCATACCCAACACGGCACCGCGGCGCCAACGAAAACCAAAAGCCATACTCCACTCGCACGCATCACACATCGGCAGACGTACGTACGTACGCAACCCGCCGCGCGCGCGCAACCGAGCGACCCGCGGGGCGAAGCGAGGCCTCTGCCTCTGCGTGTGGTTGGGCGTGCAGGGGAGACGTACTACACATGTCGTGGTGGTCAAATGTGGGTTCCCGTGCCCGTGCCGGCCTCTGCGGCTGCGGCTGCGGAGAAGTACTTGGCGCTTTTTTGACCCGTGGACCGGCCGGCCGGGGCCCGTCTGCGGCCACATCAGGTATCCTCTGCCGCTGCGCCCTACCCACCGGCGAGAGAGAGCGTGGTCACCCATCATCGCCTCGCCCATTTGGTGGTGGACGCGACCGGACCGAAGCGTTATCCTCTGCAACCTGCATGGTGATGCCAGCTCAGTTGATTTACGGGTAAAAAGAGTAGCAGCCTTTTTGGCCCCTTGCACATCCCTGCTACATATACACGACACTCGCCCGCTCATCCACTGCCAACGGCTATTTGCTCAACTAGGATTCATAAAAAAATATATAAATATTGCAAGTTACCTACGAGTTGCAAGTTTGCAACTGCTTTGGTAAAAAGTTCACGATTGTTTAATAAAGGCTGTGTTTAGTTCAAAAGGTGGAACGATGTGACGGAATAGTTAAAAGTTTGTGTGTAGGAAAATTTTGATGTGATCGAAAAGTTGGAAGTTTTAAAAAAAAAACTTTAGAACTAAACACGGCGAAAAATATTCTCGACTCGTTTGGTCGGTCATGTAAGAGAAGGAAGGTACTCCATATACTACTCTCTTCATGTCGATAATACTTATCGTTTTACATAAATTTGATATAGAGCTTTAATATCTTTAACTGTGAATAATTTCTAAATTATTTCTTTTCTTAAAATAAGGTGATCATTTGCATATAGTTTTAAAATTACTTCAATAAAATTATATATTTATTGGTATTTCTATACATATTATTATTACACAAGGAAGTAGTCAAAGTTGTTTTTTAAACATCATGTTTTTATCAAAACAATTAGAGTGAAGTACGTGGGCAGCCTCTAAACTTGTGTAGTTATGTCATCTAGGTCCTTAAATTCCCAAAATACATTTTAGATCCCTAAACTTGTCATGTGTGTCATATAGGTCCTAATGGGTTTAAACCCGCTCCATATGCTGACGTGGCATTGCCACGATAGCACCTACATGTCAGTGAAATCCACATGTCAAGCATATATAAAAAAAATTAAAAACCAAATTTTCTCCTCTTAGGTAAAAAAAGATAAAAATTCTAAGGTAGAGAGGAGAAAATATGTTTTTTAAATTTTATTTTTTTCTATGTGACTGATACGTGGGTCTGACTAACACGTAGGTGCTATCTTGACATGCCACATCAGCGCATGGAGCGGGTTAGAGCTCGTTTAGATCTAAATGACACCCACTACTAGAAAAAGCATTTTCGCAAGCGGCCAAAAGCAATTTTTGCAGGCGGAGGGGAGGACCGCCTGCATACCAACTACTGTGAAAATCATCCATTTTCACAGTCGGGGCAATGACCCGCCTGCGAAAATCTAATAAAAAACAAAAAAAATCGCCTCGCCGCCGCCGCAGCACCGGGAGAGGGCTGCCGCCGGAGGGGATCCGCCCACGTCGTCGTCGTCGCCGCCGCCCCCTCCGCTCGCGCTGCCGCTTGCACCCTCCGCCCGCCGCCGCCGCCGCCCTCCCCCGGCCTCCCTCTGGCCGGATCTGGGAGTGGATGGGAGCCGCCGCTGCCGCACCGGGAAATTAAGGGCCGCCGCCGGAGGGGATCCGCCCACGTCGCTGCCGTCGCCGTCACCCCCTCCGCCCGCGCCCTCTGCCCACGCCGCCGCCAGCCCCCTCCGTCCGCGCCGCCGCCAACGCCCTCCGCCAGCCCGCGTCCCATGGAAGGAAGGAAGGGGATGGAAGGATAAGGTAAGAAGGGTAGAGAGAGAGAGAGATATGAGGGAATGAGTGGTGGAGAGGAGAGGATAAGGATGGGTAGGTAGGATTTTTACAGGCGGACCATATAAGGTGCGCATGCGAGCGAAAATAGATTTTCGCAGGCGTCGCTTAAGTAGTCCGCGGGCCTGTGATAAAAAGCCCCTACGTTGGGAAAAATGCTCTTCCTAGACAGTGAACTTTACCCCGATTTATATTTTTGGAGGCGGTTACTCATCCCGAAATTGCTGCAGCGTGCACACACAGGAAGAATTTCCCAGTCGGTCACCCATCCCAAAATTGCTTCAGGCCAAGCACACTTAACCTAAGAGTTCTTTCGAGACCGGCTTCCGAAAAATTAGTTGCAACTTGTTGATATGAGTATTCTATTAATTCTATTAAGCCTTGAGCCGGGATGTCATATTAGGTATCTAAATAACATGCCCGTATAAAATTAAGGACTGCTCATGCACCTTACTCAAACAAACTGCTACAGTATGATTAACTACTGCATTACATTGGCCCCCTACGTTTTGTGAGTGCTATGGCAGTAGTAGATTTTAGGGCCCAGTTTCTTCTGTAGTAGTAGTACTACTAGAGAATACGGTTATGTCTACGGGGATACGGAGTATTACTTCGCGTGTTCACCGTAGCTACGGAGGTATCGCAACCGTACGTACTACTGTACCTAGTACGAGCGTATACAAGGCGACAGGTCGGGACAGGGGAAGGGAGGGACGGACGTGTCGTCGCGTCAGAGACATATGCTCGCCCGTGCCGGCAGCAATGGCATTGCATTTGCAAAGCATTGGCCCCCTCGCTAGATTCCGCCTATCTACACACACGTACCAGGGGCAGCCTGGTCTTTTCGGTACGATTTCCTCACATGATTGGGCTGGCCGCCCGAGTGTCCCATAAAAAACCAACCTACTAGTGCCGAATATATTACGAATCTACATATATATATATATATATTCAGATTTATTATATTAGAATATGTCATATCTGATCCTAGGTTTGTTTTTTATGAAACAGAGAGAGTACATCGCCACCGCCGCCATGGTCCCAGCCGGCCGGCGATCTCCCACTGTTCATCGTCTTGGTCCCCGGCAACGATGACGGCCTTTGCGGTATGTAAAAGATTGGTCAGGATGGTCATGAGCCGACCGGCTCGGACGGAGCGCTCACCGGTGGTGCACCGGCGAGGCGAGCGGCCTCGGGAGAAGGGTGGTCAACGTGTTGGAGAGCATGTACAGTGCAGAGTGATCTATACATCGTTTTTGGGAGGAGAGTGTGGGCGAGCCGTTAGTTAACGAAGCTCGGAGCTACACCCATCGGAAAATGCACCGGCAGGTGTAAAAAAACGGAAAGGATAATCTAATCCTGAATCAACAGCAACATGAAATCTGTATCAATGTTTCCATTTAAATGTCGAGAAAATGAAGCCACAAAAATGGCCATGTCCTTTTTAATTTTTGCACGTAAAGAGGAGAGAGCGAGATCGAGGGATCGACATCTCATCTTTTTGGGACGACAAAAGCTGGGGTTACTACCCAGTAAGATCCATGGTTTCTGTACTACTCATAAAATCCCAACTTGGAGCTATATACACACACGTCCTTTTTGTTGTTTTGCTCGCTCTGTCACCTCCTCCTAACACTCTACTGCGTACAAATAAATAGATATCGTTTGTCCCCGTGCGAGTAAACTGCAACATTACATGCTGCAGCGTTCAAATGTGGTTTTGGTGCTGTTTGTTAATGCAGCGGTTGCCTCCAAAAGTTGCGAGTAACACCAATGCAGAGCTAAGCTCCCCGCCAAAGCTTCTGAAATGTGTAGAGGTGTACCCACCTGATCCTGTACTGTAAATTTACAGCAAGGGCATTTGCTAGGAAGATTCCTAAGTTCACCCCAAAGAAACAACCCACATGTACAAGAGGAGTAACATAAGGAGATGTCTACACGTTTAAACAAAGAATGCTTGTCTGATCCGTTTTCTCCTACTCTTGTAATTAAGATCACGGACTACGTACAAGGATGGATCTATAGTATACCAAAATTGTTTATTTACATAGAAAAAAAACTGCAAATGCTCATACGAAATGCCGACATATGTACAGACATAAATACGATTGATTAAGTAGTAGCCTAGCTAACAGAAAAAAAAACCATCATCGAGATAATAAGAGGTTATTGTTTGCTTTCAACACTCTACATTGTTGATCTATTGATTTCATATAAAATACATTTTTGCGCGTTACACCCATCGTATCGTAAAAAGTAAACTAGGAACGTACAACATCGAACCGATATAGCCACTAGCCAACTATCCCATATTTTTCGATGTAGAAAACGTAACAATTGATTAGACCAGAACCAGGAGATTCTAATTTCTAACACATATCCTCCTACTAGCCACAAACAGATTCCACGGTGATCCGAGTAGCAACTGGGAAGGAAGAAACACATCTCAAAAAACCATTGCACATCCCCCACGGTTTCCCCTCTGTATCTCGCCTGTCCGTAGCTGTACCGATCCGGCCGGTGGCGCCGTTGCAAAAATAAATCCACGGAAACCGACGAACACACTTTGCCTCTGCGCTCACCTGGAACGGCAACGCCCAAAGGCCGGACTTGTTTTTGCGTTGCCGCGCGCTTCCGCGAACCGGGAGACCCTCACCTCCTCGGTCGGTCGCCGCCAGATCGAAAAACATTTCGAGATTTTACTACCTTTACCCAGCTTATATATACGCGCCTTTACCCCGCCTCACACCTTAGCCCTATCTAGTGACACCCATAAAAACCAGTGTGTGTGATTAGTACCGTACCGGCAGTCTAGTGAGATCGGGTACCACGAGATATACTTCTTCTTGTCGCGCTGCTTACCGTTGATGCGCTTAGCCGCCGCCTGCCATGGCCTCCGCCGTCGCGAGTAACTTGCCTGCAGCTGCGCCCGCGGCTGTCATGCCGTTCGGTGGATGGCATGGTCCGCGTGTCTCGTTCAGCCGCGACGCCGCCGGGGCTGAGGAGGCTGCCGCGGTGGTCGTGTGTTCTTCGCCCCTGGCCGCCGCGGCGGCGGTGGCGACGACGACGACGCCGGAGCCGGCGATATCCAAGGACTTCATCGACTTCGAGTTCAGCCTCGGGGGCTCCGCCACCATGCTCCCGGCGGACGAGCTCTTTGCCGACGGGAAGCTGCTCCCGCTTCGGAAGGCGGCGGCTGTGCCGGAGATGGATGCGGCGGCGCCACGGCCGCCGCAGCCTGAGGCAATGCCGGCGCCTTCGGAGCCGATGAAGCCACTACGGGCGGCTACCGCCGCGGTTGACGCCGCCGACCCGTACGTTTTCTCTCCTAAGGCGCCCAGCTGCTCGAGCCGGTGGCGGGAGTTGCTCGGGCTGAAGAGAGCGGCAGCGCAGAGCCCGAAGCCATCGCCGTCGTCTGCGCCCGCGAGAACCCCCGGGAGAGCGATGAACTCGACGGCGGCGAGGTCGCTGAAGCTGCTGCTCCAACGGAACAACGGCCGCTCGTCCGGGGCCTCCGCGTCGGAGCTCGCCTCTGCGCCGCTCCTCCGCGACAGCTCCGACTCGGAGGCGTCTCTCTCCCTCGCCTCCTCCCGCTTCTCCCTCTCGTCGTCGTCGTCTTCCTCCGGCCACGACCACGACGACATCCCGCGCCTCTCCCTCGACTCCGCCGCTGACCCCAACCCGCCCCGCATCCGCCTCGTCCGTTCCTCCCACCGCCACTCCACCTCCTCATCCTCCTCATCCCGCGCCGGCCGAAGCCCCGCGCGCCGCCGCCCCTCCCCGCCGCCGCCGCCGCGCTGCCTCTCCGTCGACTCCCCGCGCATGAACTCCTCCGGCAAGATCGTGTTCCAGGGCCTGGAGCGCAGCTCCAGCTCACCGTGCACCCTCCACGCCGCGGCGAAGCCACGCTCCCGCGCCGTCGACCGGTCATACTCCTCCGGCGTCCGCGTGGCGCCGGTGGTGCTGAACGTGCCGGTGTGCTCGCGGCCGGTGTTCGGGTTCTTCAAGGACAAGAAGGACGCGGCGGCGAAGGACGCCATGGCGGCGAGGACGAGGTCGTCGCTGGGGCGGAAGACGACGGCGGCGCCGCAAGGGTGGAGCGGCGAGCTGGGGAGATCTTGTGGGTAATTTGACTCTTGTTTGACCGGTTAGTTGCTGTTGGGATTTGTCTTGTTTGCTGCTGCCGGTATGATGAGTGCACGGAAAGGGAAAGGGGGAGGCCATGATGAGATGATAGTTTGGTTTTAACTGATTTTGTTTGTTCTTTGGAGACGCCTCATGGAAGGTCTAATCAATTGACTGTTCTTTTTTTCTTCTTTCTTTCTTTCTCTTAGAACTGTATATTCCGAATTTTGTTTCTGTCTCGCACCATCAAAGTTGATCTTCTTTCTTCTTTTAATTGTCTCTCATCTATACCAGGAGTAAACACTGTCGAAATGGTGTTGGTGGAAAGTTGAAATGCTGTAAAAACTGCAATGCATGCAAATGATGGGTGTGGCATTTTTAGGGCAGAGCAAAAATTGATCTCACTTGATGTTCAGTTAACACTCACACTCACACAAAGCATCACAGCCTCATTGTTTGAGCTTATCTGCATCGGAGTCAGCAACGGTAGCCAGTAGTAGATGCCGGACGGGGCAGAGTTCAATTTAAAAACAGGAGGTCGAGCCAGCCAGCCGGTCTGGTCTGTCCATCCATCCATCCATCCATCCACCACCGGCTTGATCTGCTCTGGATCCGGCCACTGTGCCGCATGTGCTCCTCTCTAAATATTCGCGCAGACGAAGAGAGAAAAAAAAAAAGCCGAACCGCTCATCACCGCGAACGAACGCCCCCAAAAGACGCTCCGTTTTTGCTCGCGTGCGACACCCGCGGCCGCGCACGTTATCGCGGGCCACGTACAACATGTGGGACGCCGCTGACGACGACGGGCCCCCCCCTCCCCACCACCCCACCCACTTGCCAGTTGCCGCTGCGATTTCTGCAACGCGACGCTCCTCCGCTCCGCTCCGCTGCTGCTGCTGCTGTGGGTGTGTGTGATCTGCTGCTACTCTGCGCTCTGCGCCGCGACCTTTTTCTATAGCTGTAAACGCGAGGCAGCAATGGCAGCAGGCAGTGCGCAACGCTGTTGCTGTGTCCTCTTCCTCTTCTCCTGCCACGCCTTTGCACTTGGCACCCCCTGCTCCTCGCGAATTCCGGATCTCCATCGTCGTGGTGGTGGCCATTTCCTACCGTTGGCTCTTGCTCTGCTCTGCGGCTGCTCGCGTTGCATCGTCTCGGGCGGCCGCATGGGCGCGTTGCTTTGCTTGGTTACGTTTACGTCTCTCCCCTCGCCTCTGCGCCCTGCAGCGACGCAGCAGGCGCGCGTAGGTAGGGCAGAGAGACACAGACACAGCTTGATGATGATGAGTATGGGCCGGGGCCTACACTGGCAGTGTGTGTGTATGTGTGTGTGGGTGCCAGTGTTCCAGAGAGATCAGTGGTGCCATGATGCTACAGCTATCACCTTTTGTGCAATGGATGTACCAGAAAAAAAACATGCAATAATCGATGCTGCATGAAGCAAGAATGGGATAACGCACAATTGAGATCCACTCGCTGACATGTGAGCCCAAGGATTCGTGGGGTGGGAGTGAGCAGTACAGTGCTGCAGAGAACCTGACATGCAAGGTTTGCATGAGTAGAAAGAAAAAACATTCAGCCTCGCCGATTCACTTATGCTTATACTACTTATAAACTAAAATGTAAATTTTAAAATTTATTTTTAAAGTTGATTCTATAGTTTTGTTTATATATATATATATATATATATATATATATATATATATATATATATATATATTATTTTAACGTATTTTTTTTGAATCGTGCTAAGGACATGGATATAAAATTTTACTGATAAATTTATTATTTATAAGTTGTATGTTATGCTAAGCGAAAGAATGGACTGATTGTGAACTCTCTCTCTCGATTACCAGTGTTCGATTGTGTGTATAATTGGGCATTGGAAAAGGGAGGACAAGGAAAGGTGCTCATCGAATAATTACTGAAATGTATGCACATCTTGGCATGTAGTGATGGCTGACAACGTTTAAAGAGTCGGATGGAATCATGGCACGCAGAAGGCTGATGAGGCGTCAAAGCAAAACTTTGATGAGTGAGCATGGCTGCGTGAGTTCAGCAACGAAAGCCGCCAGAAAAAAAGCAAATGATCATCTCCATCAGAAATTCAGCACACCTGCGCCTCGCCTTATCACCTGCGCCGTCTGATGCGACTCCAAGCCTGGAAGTGACGGCCATCTGACGGCTGCCAATGCGTCGTGACTTCCTGCACCACACCAGGGAGGCAGCCCTCCTGACGACCTGCTATAAATTACTGTACCCCCTCTTGGGCTAAAAAACAAAAGAAGATAAACAAAAATGGGATTTGATTAGGGATGGTCCTAATCCTGGTTTTGGTCTGATGCTGCATGCGATTATGCTTTGATGGGTGCAGCTAGTAATAATTTAATTAATCTCTTGTTTATTGAACGCTAGTTTGGACTGTAGTGAGGAGCAGTGGAGAGGACGACAGGCTGTACTGCGCTCTCTGTACTGTGCTGCTGTGCTGAGCCAAATTAGGCCCTGTTTAGATGGGACTGAAACTTTTAAGTCCCTATCATATCGGATGTTTGAAAATTAATTATAAATATTAAACGTAGACTATTAATAAAATCCATCCATAATCTTGGACTAATTTGCGAGACGAATCTAATGAGCCTAATTAATCCATGATTAGCCTATGTGATGCTACAGTAAACATTCTCTAATTATAGATTAATTAGGCTTAAAAAATTTGTCTCGTGAATTAGCTTTTATTTATGTAATTAGTTTTGTAAGTAGTTTATATTTAATACTCTAAATTAGTGTCTAAAGACAGGGACTAAAGTTAAGTCCCTGATGTAAACACCACCTTAATCACGTCTCGCTGCTGTGTTTGGTTATTTCTTTTGGGTAATGATGGCAAGCGATTTGGACGTTGTGTTCGGTTGAAATAATTTCCTTTAGATTCAGACCGTTTGCAGTTTTAATCATCGCCGGAATGAAAACGTTTTTATCGTGCCAGTTCGAAACGAAATTCAGATGATATGATCGCATGGCGGTTAGACCGGGCGAGCTACACTGGTCAGACCGTATAGGTTTTGTTAAATTTTGTTGAGGCGTCCATGGATGGTGTTGGTGGACCGATGAATCTGGAACGTTGGTTTCAATATGCACGGATCTGATCGCGCGTGTGCATTAGCCTTGTGACCTGCGAGGCTAACGCAGTTCGTTTAAAATCTTGCTTCGTCTGATACTTTCTCCAAATGCTGCAATTTCACCTGCATTGTTGATGCCCATCTCGTACTGCCGGACTTGCTGTTACGAATGATATCGAAGGACCGAATAGTAAGAACTAAATTAATCAGAGGGGTTGAATGGTTGTAGTACCAAAAAAACCAAAACTTTTAGCGAAATTGAAAGCTACCCTTGAATCCGATGTAGATTGGTCTAACCGGAATTGATCTGCCGGTCTGATTGTACCTGCGCCACCGGTCTGACCGGTGTAGATCACCCGTTCTAACCGCCATGTGATTGTCGCTGTCGCCTGAACCCATCGTCGGTCTGGCCACCGTGCTCCTGCCAGTTTGAACGGTGCGATGCCTTCGGTCTGACCGCAGGTGTGAGGTGTCCCATCGATTGGACCGCCGCACCCAAGCAAACACAAATAAAAAATTTATCAAAATAGATTGAAACTTTATTACTTTTCTTTGTATTTACGAAGTGCAACAACAACGCTCCTCATCAAAATTTCGACTAAACTCGAAACCCTAACTTTACTCTAATCTCAACTCTCTCAAAAACGATCCCGGAAGGACATACCCTCCCTCTTTGTTTATACCCGAGGTACGCAATCTAAATCCCCTAGAAACCTTCCCGTACAAGAAACGAGCTTTACAAACTCCAATTGTATCAAATTTGGACTCCCTGCAAATTCGACTTCATATCTCACACGCAAACAATATATCCATCATATTCCATATGAAATCTTCACCAACCACATGCATTGATTTTTAGCCTAAGCATCCCGCATGATATCCTAATCGACCGGACGTCATCTTCTCCCAAGTTGACTCCCAATCCATTACCGGCAATGCTCTTCCGAGGCATTAAGAATCACCTACATATGCATCAACCAAGAAACCATATCAAGGTACAAGTTTTCACCAACTTGACGCATAGCAAATAATCAATATTACATACGCATAGTATCTATCTAGAAGTCATAGACATGAATTATCCACGGATATTCAAAGAATCAACCTGAAACCGAAACTGACACAGTGTCTACCGATCAGACCGCGGGCTGGCCGGTGTGACCGACAACCATAGCCCGATGTGACCATACCCAATCTGACAATAGTCCCTATTCACCATTTGAAAATTCCAATTATCTCCAAAACCACCACTTTGCCAATAATCTTCAAATATAAAAACCAATAATCTCATATTCTAATTATTCATTAAAAATAATAATCAAGCACACTTTGATTTCACAGATATTACATTATTACAGCATACAACATATTAGCTTTGGTAATGTTTTCATGGATCGTTGTATAAAATTATTGTCGCACTAGACTTATTTGGATATTAACACTAGTACATAATTCATTTTTTCGTGCGGAGGTAGAGCCCGTCTGTACCCAGGGGTCTGCGAAAACCAATATTTTTGTGTGCGGGCGACCCAACTGCACGGGATAATCGATTGTCTCGTGCGGTCAAATTATACCACCCGCACGGAAAAAAAAGGAAAAAAATAAAATCGAAGAAATCCTGTCGTCGTCGCCGTGGTCGCGCAGCGGCCACTCGTGGTCGCCGTCGCCGTCGTCGCGCCACTGCCACTCCAGTACGTCATCGTCGCTGTCATCCCGCAGTTGCCGCTCCCCGCCGCCGCTGCTCGTGGTCGCCATTGTCCTCATCGTCACACCGCCACCACCCCCGTCCGCCGTTGCCGGGGGTGAAGAAGGGAAAGTGGAGAGGCGGTGCCGCTGAGATCCCACCTGCCCTCTGCCCCCGCCTGTACACCGCCGTCACCACTCTGGCCCCCGCCTGCGCCGCCGCCGAGCCAACTCCCGTTCTTTGCGTGCGTCTGAAGGGGAGAGAAAAGAGAGAGATGGGAGAGAGAGGGAGGAAGAAAGGAAGGAGAAAGGATAACATGTGGGCCCCACAATATATTTTGTGTGTGAATGACATATGGGTCCCATAGACATTTTTTAAATTCTAATGCCACATAAGCGACACATGGGATGAAGACAGGGTCAACACCGCCATGTCAACGCCACGTCAGCAAAAAGGCCCTCCAAAACCGCTGGAGGAGTTAAATTGCACTGGTTTTAGTAGTTTGTGGAGTCGTCCTATTGGTTTTCTAGTTAAGGGGCACTAATTAGATTTGGCCTACTTTTTAAGGGAGTCAAAGTGGACTTTATCTAAGGCTAAAATTATACTTATGGCCCAAGATTGTCAGACCATTATGGGCTCAGTACATCATTGTCCCCACGGGGATAATCATGGGAATAAGTCAATTTTGCCTTCCTCATCTCTTGCGCTTGTGTGAATAACATCCCTCAACCGGAAAACCGGGTATAACGCCTCCTTCATCTCTGAAAACCAGAGCAAATCACCTCCCTCGGTTGTTTTGCTGATGGTTCCGTCCGACGTGGCGTTGTTGACCCGGCTGACAAGCTGAGTCAGCGTGGTGGGACCCACATGTCATTGTGTAGCGCTCTCTCTCTCCCTTATCTCTCTTCCCCGGCCTTTCTCTTCACCCCGGTGCGGGTCGTCGACGTGGGTCGGGTGCAAGGCGGCCGGTCGAAGGTAGCTGTGCGGCGGCGGTGATGCGGGAGAGCGCACGGCGGCGGGCGGCGCGTATGGCGCGGTGGTCGGCTACGGGCGGCGGGGCGCGCGGCGACCTGGCGCGGGCATGGCGGATGGCGGCGGATGGCGAGGCCGGGCACTGGGCGGCGCGGCGCGCGGCGACCTGGCGCAGCCTGATGGCGGCGGCACGACGCGTTTGACCGGCGGGGCTCGGTGACATGCGGCGGGGGAGGTCACCACGCGCCGCGCCGCACCGTGCCCGGCCTCGCCAGCCGCCGCCATCCGCCGTGCCCGCGCGAGGTTGGCCCACTGTGCACGGCCGCCCGTAGCCAACCACCGCGCCGCCCGCTGCCGTGCGCTCTCCTGCATCACCTCCGCCGCACGGCTACCTCTCTCCGTCGCAACGCACCGCTAGGCCGCCTTGCGCCTGACCCACGTCGACGAGCCGCACCGGGGTGAAGAGAAAGACCGGGTGATAGAGAGATAAGGGAGAGAGAGCGCGCGCTACACACTGACATGTGGGTCCCACCATGCTGAGTCAGCTTGTCAGCCAAGTCAACAATGCCACGTCGGACAAAACCGCCGGCAAAACCACTGAGGGAGGTGATTTGCTCTGGTTTTCAGAGATGAAGGAGGCGTTATATCCGGTTTTCCGGTTGAGGGATGTTATTCACGCAAGCACAAGAGTTGAGGGAGAGAAAATGGACTTATTCCATAATCATACGGTTCCAGCCTACTTACGGTCTAAAATTGTCAGGCTATGCCGTTATAGCCCATTAAGGCCCACAACATTTTTATCGCCACTTCTTTAGGCCCAACATCACTGTGGGCCCTCGTTTTGTCGCTTTTTCTCGGTGGGACACGTGGAAGCAATCGTGATAGACCAGTTTTGATCCACGATCCAGATCCTTCGAGATACCACATTGTGACGAGCAGAGCGGTAAAAAATGTGAAACATTTATGAACACAAGATGAACAAAATCGTTTCAAAAATACAATATGAACACAAGAAACAGCTCAAATCATTGCAATTGCAATTTTACATGTTGTAGTATCTGTGCAGATCTCACCACATTTCGATGTACGCCACCACATGATACAGTGCACGATACAAGCAAATCCAGCATGATCACCCGTGTTAAATTCAGCTACTTCTACCGCCGGTGCAGTGAATACCTGACATACTCTGTCCGCAGCATGTTGAGCACATCATCATCAAGCTGCTCCAGCTGACCGGAGTCCCGCAGCTTGGGGTACAGATGGGCGACGCTGCCGACGGCGGCCTCCACCATCTCCCACTGACCCAGCTGCGCCGCGAAGACGACGAACTCGACGGAGGCGGCCGTGCTGGTGGAACTCAGGCAGGAGGTGACCACTGACAGGCTCTCCTCCTTCACTCCCTCCAGGAACCAGAATTCAGACAGGGATGACAGCTCGGCGTAAGGCCGCAGCTGAGAAAGCTGCTCCTCGCTGTTCAGGTTTCGCCATCGGCAATCGGGGTCGATCTTGGGTAGCTCGCCTGAGTAGAACCAGTGGATCAGTTTGTTCAGCGCTTGCCACCCCAGTGGAACATTGATAACTTCTGAGAAGCTGCATGAATGGTTTATTATCGATCATTTGGAGGATATGTGAAATAGCATTACAAGTGCCAGTAATATGCACGAGGGTGCTCTTTAAAACAGTATAACAATTGAGAATTCGCTGCAGTTCCAACAAGCATGGGTAATGGGTTGTCAGCAAGTAGAAAGTTACTGACAAAAGGCTCACCTCTCATGCATCCCAGATTGAAATAATGCTCGAAGGTAATCACAGCTCATGCTCAGTACAATTTTATGGCAGTGAACATGCGAAGTCGAGAGTTGGCATGAGCCATGGTAACACTTCATTTCTTCGTTTGACTGAGCCTCCAGAATTATGTCCCTGGAATTAATATGGATCAGTGGGGCTTCAACACAAGTCAACAAGACTAGACAGAACAAAATGCAAGGTGGTTTCCGTTTTATATGCAAGGTGCTGTGTGATCTGCTCTGACTTCTGATGCTCTAGTAAACAAAAAAAGAAACTCTTAAAAGTAGCTAGAGAATGAAAAATTACTAAGACTAGGCTAAGAATAACCAAAAATGCTTTGAAGGCAGATCAGACTGCCTTTTGGCTCACAAGTTGGAATCAATAAAAATAGCGATCATAGGAATAACTTACGAGAATGAACATTTAACTGGTTCAAGTGCTGCAGTAAGATCATATCTAGGACAATCAGAGTTCCACCTAGGCTGCTCTTTTTGAAGCATCTCTTGTAATGATTTCAAGTGACAATACTTCGCAAGTGTCCTTACTGGCTTAATGTTGTCATCATCTACCATGACAGAATTTGTGTATGTGTATTCCAAAATTTTCTTCAAGCCACAACTATCAACACGATCAGACATTCGAACATGATAAAATGATCTGCCCCATTCATCAGTAATTTTTCCATCACTACCAAGGGATTTTGCAGATGGCAACAACTTTGGACACCTTACTGAAATGATGGCTGTATGAGCTTTTAAAGATTCACCATTTGAAAGCAACAGTTCCAGATCAGCTAGCTCATTATCATCTAAGGCCCTTCTCATCTTTCCTCCCAACTTGCTTGGAAAACCGCATAGGCCAAACAAACTCAGTATACGTGAAATGTACAACTTCGGTCCTGGGCTCAAGTTTTGACATGACGCATTTTGAAGAACTCTAATCAGACCTTCACTATAATGATCTCTGCAATCATTGCACACAATCCCCACATCCAAATTCCTTTTACAGTGGATACAAACAAAATTGATGCTCTTCAGCAGATTAAACAACACCATGAGACCATAGATTAAAGCAATATTCTCACCTTCCCACTCTTTAACAAGACTACAACATGAACCTCCCTCAAAACAAAATTGCAGATGAGAAACAACTTTTGGCCTCGTGATATGTATATTATTGTGTACACATTCCTTGATAATGGTGGATAGTACAGCTACAGCTCTTCTCATGTTAAGGGAATTATTGGAAGGTTGTAACATCACCATGCCCGCTAGGCTCATGAGGTTGGACATAATTTTGACATTGTCAAAAGATGCAGTAATGCTTCTTGTAGTATTTGATTCTAACGACGTGAACAGAATATTCAAACAGTCATCACCTAAAGGTAAAACATGTAAGAGTTTAGAACTTGCCTCAGACAAAATGTATCCACTGGGTGAGAGAAGCATCATCAGAACAGCCCTCAAAGCTGGCTCATGCACATCCTTGGATAATTTCATGGTGTTGCTTTTCTGCATAGCATCTGCTGCAAGTGAGCTGCAAAAGAGGACAGAAAATGTAAATCGGCATACAGAAAGTCATCTGTAAGTTCAAAATAGCACTCGAGAAAATTATAGCAAGAATAACAAGATGGGAAAATATTAATACCTAGTACCTACCAAATACAATGTATTAGTGCCTGCAAGGCAGAGTCTTGCCCTTTCCTAACAGAGAGATACTCATTTTTGCAATGTACTGCTAGATTTCCAAGTATATCCCACACATAAGAATGTATATCCATAAAGTTCTCGGAAACCATATTAAAAAGCTTGTCGTGGCACAAAATCTGATTGGCTTTATGTGAAGAGGTGCAGCCACCAGTAAGAATCTTATATAATACATCATCAATAGCATGAGACCAAAAGAGCCGATGATGATCCCCAGCATAACGAAGGACCAGCAGTGCAGTGCGGCAGCCCTCTATTGTTAACAATCTTTCATCATCTCTAGACATTGCGTTGATTGTGCCTTCAATAATGTGTTGATAGTGTGCAGCCATTAACAGATCGCACCCTTTTGAAGATCGCTGCAGATAACAATTTGGTTTCAAATCTTACAGCATATTTTTTTAAAAAAAATGTATTAACTAATCGTCACATTTTAATTCTCTTACCAAAAGAATCTGATAGAATTTCAATGCTTCAATTCTAGCAATAGATGGATTTGACTTCCCCAAAAGCGCACCAACCTTAGCCATCAAGTCTTCATTATTCAGAAGGACCATTGCACCATTCCCACATAAAGCTGGATTACAGTAAGATTTGGAAGATAAGATGAAACTAAAGGAATAGCAAAAAGATCTATGCAGATTCTAATACAAAGGTCAAAGAAGGTAATTACCAAGAAAGGTGTACCTAAAGCAGCATATAGCTTGAGGACTCTAACAGCAACATCCATTTCAGAGGCAACACAGTATTGTGCTAGCTTCCCCATCAAGTTGCAGTTACTCCATACATGGTATCTCGAAGAAGGCCAAATCCACAGTATAATTCTTAGCAGAGACATCATTTCCATCAGATAGTTTAATGGATGGACATCAGGGGAGTAATTCTGCAGAGCTCCAATGACACTTGTAACTGCATCGGTTTTCTCCAAAGCTTCCCAAATTTCTGCATGAATCGAACTTCTCGCTGTTGCTAGGGTGTTCAGTATGCAGTTCAATGTACTTGCAGATGAGACAGCTATAGTTATCTGGTTTGCAGAAAGCTGACTCGCGAGGCATGTAACGATCTCTAAAACCGGGTATTGGCGAGCTAAATTTCCTACACTGGAAACTAACTTCAAGCTAACATCAGTTGCTTGGATCAGAACCGACACATTCTTGGACTGAAGAATACCTTCCAGTGCTATGAGTATATCCGAAATTGACTCCTGGTTAACAGATAAATGAACAGTCCTCAGAATTCGACCACTACCACACCGGCCAGCAAGAATATCACATGGCAGATACATGAAGGAAGATCGAAGTTTGGCTATAGCATGTTGGCTATACAGACAAAAGCAAGGTATACCTTTATAGGAGGAAGCCGCAGCATCTCATTGGTCAAACAGCCAAGAAAGGCTGATGCTGCTTTGAGCACATGAGACTGTATTCCAGCATCAGTAGACTGCCATTTCTTTGGACCTCCATCAGACCTGGCAAGTATACACACAAAGATATCAAATGGAGTACATCTTTGCAAAATCGCCATCCGTCTGAACTTTCACACAGTAATTTCAGATTATTTGTGTTCAATTCCCCTTTCTCCTAGTTAGTACAAGCAACTCCTTTCTTAACAAGCTAAACTATAGAAATTACAGGACCAGAGTAAATCAATGGCGCGTACGGGATCCTACTGCTAGCCTGCGACTACTGAAGAGCAAGTAATTATCGGAAAGTAAGAAATTATACTTGGCGAGGCCGAGCGCGAGGGCGAGGTGGAGGCGGGCGCGGAGGGAGAGGACCTGGTCGGTGAGCAGCTGCTCGCCTCCTCCTCCTCCTGCTCCTCCGCCGCCGCCCTTCCTCCTGCTCTTCTCCTTCCCCGCCGCCTTGGAGGCCGCCGCCGCCGCACGCATCGCGTCGCCGGCTCGCCGCAGTTGCGTAAAGCGTCTGGACTCTGGACTAGAAGAGAGATGGAAGAGAGACGGGAGGGCCTACCAGGCGAGTTGGACCTTTCTTGGGCCTTTCTTGGGCTGCATTTCCACTTCCCTAACGTCTTATGAGATAAGTTTTTTAATATGTGTGTGTGTGTGTGTGTGTGTGTGTGTGTGTGTGTGTGTGTGTTTAGCGATTTAAAATCCAATAGTAAAAAAAAATCCATCATAAACTCTAAAACTATGTTTTAAAATTTAAAATTTCGCAATGGCTTATATACGCTGGAAGGCAAACAATAGTACTAATTGTTTGTATCCGGTACGTGCACACAAATACATGACGATTCAAATTATGATATGTGGACTTTGCGCCACCCAGTTCATCAACTAACTAGGGCACCAAATGATAGCTCATGGGCGCACCACTCTTTTTACAAAATAATTCATGGAGTGATTTTTAAATGTTGTTTGCGAATACAAATTGGTGAAATGCTAATCTATTATATTATTAAAGGAATAGAAAAAAGAGCCTCCACATTCGCTCTCATGGCCTAGAAATTCTTACATTAATTGGAGAAAAAGAAAAAACAGAGTCCATATAGAAATACAATTTAGAAATAGCTAAAATTCAGAATTAAAAAAATAATAACTATTAGAAGAGGAGACTAGAGTCCATATAGAAATACAATTTAGAAATAGTTGAAATTCGGAATTAAAAAATAAATAAGGAATATTAGAAGAGGAGACTAGAGTCCTTATAAAAAACAATTAGGAAATAACTGAAATTCGGAATTAAAAATAAGGAATATTAGAAGTAGAGTATAGAGTCCATATAAAAATACAATTAGAAAATAATTGAAATTTGGAATTAAAAATAAGGGAATATTAGAAGTAGAGTATAGAGTCCATATAGAAATACAATTAAGAAAAAAAATAGAAATTCCAAATTAAAAAATAAGGAATATTAGAAGTAGAGTATAGAGTCCATATAGAAATTTAAAACTAACTAAAATTTGGAATAAACATAATAAAATTAAAAGTAGAGTTTAGAGTCCGTATAAAAATAAAATTTACAAATAACTAAAATTCGAAATTAAGAAAAACATGGGAAAAAGAGTTTAAAGTCAATATAGGAATACAATTTAGAAGTAACTAAAATTCGAAATTAAAAATTAAAGAATATTTAAAGATGAGTTTAGAGTCCACATAGAAATACAATTAGAAATAATAAAAAATCAGAAATAAAAATAAATAATATTGGAAGAAGAGCATAGAATCTATATAGAAATACAATTTACAGAAAATTCGGAATTAAAAAAAAATATTAAAAGACAAGTCTAGAATTCATATAGAAATATATATAATTTACAAATAACTAAAATTTGATATTAAAAATAATTAATAACTAACACGTATATAAAATATAATATGAATATTACACATTAGTAGTTTTGTAAAATTATGTTGTCATTTTAATATATTTGAATAATATAATGAGAAAACATATATGCTATTATATGAGAGTAAATATAATGATGCTAGCCGCGCAATCTGCACGGGCCATTATGCTAGTTTTAATTAAGGCATACTCTTATGCTGTTTGTTTCTAGAAAGAATGGAAAAATCTTGTCCTGTTTTTCGATGCAAGTGTAGAGGAAGGAGAAACGATGTACAAACATCAGGTGGTTACGAAGAAATATGTTTGGCCCCCTGTGAATTAACCGAAGATGGGTATTACTACTCCAATATGTAGAAAAAAATAGACAGAAGCAAATAAAGAAGCTATTAATAAGTGTTACAAAGTCTTAAGATGCCTGGTGGATCTCTCGCGCTGCTGGCCTCCGTCGCCGAGCAGTTCCCGGCGGCGGCGAGAGGATCGGCGTCGCCGTCGCGGTGGCTCTCCGCGGCTACCTCTTCGGTGCCACCTAGGCTTCACTTGATCACTGCTGTTTGCCCAGGTTTGCTAGATTGCGACTTGTCTTTGGTCCCGGTGATGGCATCTGTTCTAAAATTATCCAACTATGAAAGCGTCCCAGTTAACAGCGTCGAGCTTGTTTGCAATATACAAAGCTTTTTTATAGAAGATTTAATTTGCTCAACGGTCAACTCGTGTACTCCACGTTGGATCTATCGAGACCAGTCAATGGCTCAATGACAATTATGTTATACTCTCTCCGTTTCGAAATGTTTGACGCCGTTAATTTTTTTAGCACATGTTTGATCGTTCGTCTTATTTGTAATTATTAATTCTTTTCATATCATTTAATTCATTGTTAAATATATTTTTATGTAGGTATATAATTTTACATATTTCATAAAAGTTTTTAAATAAGACGAACAGTCAAATATGTGCTAAAAAGTCAACGGTGTCAAACATTTCGAAACGAAGGGAGTACTGCTCAATTTCTCTGTAGATTCTACTTATATCTGTTTATTCTCTAACTGGGGCCAATTTCTCCCTATTGTTAAATTCTTTGTTTTGACCCGTTTCAATGCTCAAGTTGTTGTTTGGCTTGTTTTGACTCTCGAGATGATATGGCTCTGCTTTGCTCACGATACTCTGTTTGTGAATTAAAATACGAAGTATTTATTAAACAAGTGTTCACTACACCAGTAAGCCAGAACAACATGAGACACACGAAGACGATTTCGTTGGTTTGGGCTCTTCTCAAATCGTAACGGGCCCACCATAACCACTACCAGTTGGCCAGAGAGAGCTGTGCGATGCGAAAGTGTCAGAATGAACAATTGGGCCATACGAGAGAGCAGCCTCATCTCACGTCATGGGTTGTTTTGAGGGAAAGGTGCACCCAAGGTCCCTTAACTTGTCATCGAATTACAAAATCATCCCCCAACCACAAAACCGGATATCCGGTGTCCCCTAACTAATCAAAACCGATCATAATAGGTCCCTTGACGGTTTTGACTCCGGTTTTATCCGACATGGCAGCTGACTCAGCGTGGGACCCACGTGGGTCCCACATGTCAGGGTGCCACGTCAACACATACTCTATTTCCCCTCTTCCCTCTCTCTGTTCTCTCCTTCCTTCCTCCCCCTCGCTCTCTGCTCTCGCACGAGCGGCGACACGCGCGGCCGGCGACGGTGGCTCCCGCGGGCCTCCCCGTCCCACTAGTGCGGTCGGCGATGGCGGCGTGCGGCTGCGGCCATCATGCAGAGATCGACTCGACGACACCGCCATCAAGTCGAAACCGTCGGGCATCGGCGATGGCAGCACGCGGCTGCGGCTGGCGGGGGAGGTGGAGGAGGTATGCGCGGATGCCCTCGCCCTCCTCGTCGACGTTGCCACTGATGACGAGGTCCGCACCACTCACCAGTTCGTATGCCTCGTCGTCGTCGAAGCTCGCCACTCCGGCCGCGGCCTAGCGGACAAGCGACGAGAAGCCGGCGGCGCGGCGCCCCCACCCGAAGCTGCCGCCGACGATGAGGTCGACCGGCGCTGAGTCGTTGGCGCCGCCGCTCCCCATCCGCAGTCGCGCTCACCTGCTGCTGCTGCTGCCTCTCCGCCACCGTGCTCGTCTGCCGACGATGCCTTGCCCTGCTGCTGCCCACCCCTTCCCCGCCGCTCGTTCCTCGTCGGCCGCGCTGACCCTCTTCACCACTCCTTCTCCTCTCCGCCTCTCCTTCCCGGTCGGCCACGCCGACCCTCTTCCCTGCCGCATCGGTGACGCCGCCGCCACCGCATTTGCCCTCCTCTCCGCCGTGCTCCTCCCTCGCCAGCCGCCAGCCGCCTCACCCCAACGATGATGCGCGGTCACGTCAATGGCGCCGCACGTCACGTGGGGGAGGAGGGAAGGCAGACGACCACCACGGTCCTCCCCGCGTGACGGCAGCCATCGGCGGCGCTCCCCTTCCCGTCCTGGTCTCCCGCGCCGCCCTCGATTTGCTCCCCTCCCCTTCCCCCGCCGACCGCCGTTCCCATCCCCCCGGTGCCGCCGCCCACCTCGCCGTCTCCACGCCCGACTTCGACGCCACGGCGGGGGCCCTCTTCATGCGCCTCGGCGGCCGCGCGCGCAGCGCGGTCGAGGGTGGGGCCACCGCGCTCGCCTCCGACGAGGCTGATGCTGTGCCATCGCCGCCGTTCCTCTGCCTCGTGGGCCTCATGGGTGGCGGCCGGCGGAGGAGCCCGGACGCCGCTCCTCCTCCCACGTCGCCCGTCGCCGGCCGCCGCCGCCCTCCTCCTCCCGTCGGCTGAGTCGACAGAGAAGGGAGAGAGAGAGATGAGGAAGGGAGGGAGGAAGGGAAAATAGAGAGAAGGTTGATGTAGCAGCCTGACATGTGGGGCCCGCGTGGGTCCCACGCTGATTCAGCCGCCAACAGGGGTTAAAACCACCGAAGGATTTATTGTGACCTGTTTTGGTTAGTTAGGAGACACCAGATATCCGGTTTTGTGGTTGAGGGATGATTTTGTAATTCGATGACAAGTTGAGGGACCTTGGGTGTACTTTTTCTTTGTTTTGAGCCTTCAAGAGTTGAAGGATAAATCTCTTTATAAACGGGCCAGAATTGCCAGTTCTCCCAAAGTTACAGGCTGACTATCAGGCCTGAGAATAATCGCATCTAACTCGGCCAATGAGTTTCAAAAAGAAAAATGAACTGGGCCAGATTTCTGCAGACTGGTTTTGGGAGGCCGAATCCACGCTTGGGTTTTGGGCTGCCTGGACTATGGAGAAGAATGCGATGTATCTCACCCAAGTTCACTTGGATTGCCGATTTGTCGTGGCCCACTTCGCATTTAGCATGAAAAATATTAAGCCCACTGTAAAATATTTCTCTGTTTGATTGATAGCTTGACCTTGAGGAGATAGCAAGTGAGCCAAAACAAAAGAAAATTACACACTTAAACAGGAGAGGCACACGCGCACGGCAGTGAAACTGTGAAAGAGAACAAAATGCATAAATAAATTAAAAGAGAGGCCGGCAAGCCTGGCTGGCCGCTGGCAGTGGCAAAAAAGGCGAAAGCTGGATGAAGACTGGCACTGATCTGCAGGGAGAAATAGTTTTACTTTGGTTGAACAAGAAAAGAAGAAGCTTAGTTCAGATAAAACTATAGCATTAGGTGGGGACTTAACAGTGATCCAATATATCAATTGCGATCCAATTTACGAGCAGGGTTAGCTAGCTTTCACGTGCTTTGTTACTTCTTAATACACGCAAGATGTTGGAAAGTGGATGTTCTGATTCAGCTATGCAAGAGAGATGGCTTCGGTCTGGTCGTTTATATGCATGTCCCAATCCCTTGATTAAGTCAAGAACGACCGAATTACAGTCCTGCAGGCTGTCCATCATCAGTTGCTACTGCATGCTTCTATCTTCCTCTTCTTTCTATTGTGGAGTCTATATAAATCTATTGTAAAGTTGATACACATCTAACACGATCTTTCTTAGGCGGTTGATCTCATTCATACTTTACATGTTATTGTAAGATGTTTTGAATTTTAAATAGATTCATAAATAAATCCATATATGTTTTATATATGTGTCTAAACTCATATGAATGCTAATTAGTGAATTTAGATAAGAAATTGATAGACCAAAACATCTTATAATATAAAACAAATAGAGTATTTTAGACGATATGCACACAAAAGGCATGGTGGTGCACAGCCCTCTGCTGATTTGGGCGTGAAGGCCTTCATAAATCACAAAAAATATAATTATGCACATCCATTTATGGGCATGTGTTGGAACAAGATACAATCATCTAGCTGCTAGATGGGGTTAGGTTCTATTTGGCACAGCTCCACCTCAACCAAACAGTTTCAGCTTTACCTAAAAAGGGAGTTGAGCTGGCTGAAGTACTCTCACAGAGGTGAAGTTGGGTTTAAACTACTTCACAACTCCAATTTAGACTTAACTCGTGGAGTTAAATTTAGAAGTTGCGACACTGCCAAACAGGCTATGTATGTAGTAGCTCTTTTCATGCCTTTCTGTTATTGTGTTCTACAGCTAAAATCATGAAGTCACAAAGTCATGTAGCCATCGAGGGTTAGAGCCTAGCTTGGGAGTGGAGAAGGGGGCTTTCTTGATGACCGCCGCAATGGCGTGCTCCCACGCGGCGTCGTCCTCTCCGGCAGAAAGCCGCGACGTCGTCCTCTTCGGCGGAAGCCACGGCGGCGATAACAGCGTCGGTCATGGCTCGTGGAGGCGATGCGATGCGGCGCGGACTAAGTAGTGTGGAAGGAGAGGATAGAGAGAAGAGAGATGGGAAAGCTAACATGTGGGTACAGGCGTATTTCTGATAGTTCACACGATTTCTCTCTACTCTTAATCGAAAATTATTATTTTAATGGATAATGTGTCCACAATCAAATATTCAACTTTTAAGAGTGTCTTTTTAAAAGTCACTTCATATGTTGTTCTATAGCTAAAACTATGGAGTCACGATGTCTTGTTTAAAAAAATTGACTATTTTTTGAGGTGTGTGCTGCGTATGTACTGGTGAAAACGTAAAAGGGGAAAGAAAAAGAAAGTGGATTAGCATTGGGAGTGGCCAGAATGAGCTACCAAGCGAGGCAAAAGGTGGGCGAAACTGAGACACGTACGATTAAAGAGAAGGGTGTGGTTATTAATTTGGCACTTCTAATTGCTTCTTGCATGCTGCCTGTGCGTGTGGAACTATATATTTATCCCACACCGTTGATTTGGCCTTTCCCTTTCCGGTAGATTTTACAATTTTCTAACAGAGATTTGACATTTGTATAATATTGTTATTGTATCACCGTATCCAAATGATATGTACTACTCCAAACCACCACTGGTATTTGCCGAGAAAGGATGTGCTAAGCTTTAGATTTTGTATATGTAGTGTGCTGTGTGCATGTGGCTGAGTCAGGTGATTGATGGGGACTTAGGGTGTGTTTAGTTGAGGAAATGAAAATTTTTGGGTGTCACATCGGATTTTTGACCGGATGTCGGAAGGGGTTTTCGGACACGAATGAAAAAACTAATTTCATAACTCGCCTGGAAACTGTGAGACGAATCTTTTGAGCCTAATAACCCGTCATTAGCACATGTGGGTTACTATAGCACTTATAGCTAATTATGGACTAATTAGACTCAAAAGATTCGTCTCGCGATTTTCTCCCTAACTGTGTAATTAGTTTTTTCATTTATCTACATCTAATGTTTTATGTATGTGTCCAAAGATTCGATGTGATGTTTTTGGGAAAAAAATTTGGGGAAACTAAACGGGGCCTTACCTGACCTGAGTCTGAGTGGCTGAGTAGGATTGACAAAGGACGGTATCCTCAGGGCTTTGGCCCAGCTTCCTCCTTTGTGGAGTATATATATAAGCCAATATGCATCCCCTTCTCTCGATCATCGCCACCTGCAACTAGACAACTATATAGCTCAATTGAGATCTGAAGTAATACAAGGCCGGCACGACGAGGTGAGATCGATGGCCAACCACCTGCCGCGTGAGCACGAGCAGCGCGGCGAGGCGGCGGTAATTGCCATCGACGACGGCGACGACGGCGGCGTCCAAGATGATGATGCGGCTGTTCGGCTGGCCCTCCTCGACGCCGGACGCGCGCTCATGCTGTGTGGCGCGCTTGCGTCCGTGGGTAGTATCAGCCACAACCATCACGGCGCATTCGTCGGCCACCTCCTGTGGCTCCTCGGCGTCTCCCTGCTCGCTCTCGTGCCTGCGCCGCCGGCGGCCGCTCGGTTCGCCGCCGCCGTCCTTGCCTACTTCCTTTCTCCTCCTTGGTGGTAGAATGGTCGGTTTCAGCTCGATCGATCGCTCGCTCGCTGCATGTGCTGTGCTCGTGCGTCCACTAAATAAAGGAGGTGGATTTTCATCCCCTCGCACTACTACATGATTTGATTTTCCTGGACGCCCCCCTTTTTGTTTTCATTCGGTCCGTAAGTAGAACCGTACAAAAAAAAATAAGGGGACCGGCGCCAGTTTATCACCCGCACAGAAAAATCAATTTTTGTGTGTTGGCCACTTAACAGACCCGCACACGAAAATAGTCCACCCCACGAAAATAAAGTGGCTCCCTCCACGCGGCTCCTCCCACACTTATCATCATCCTCCTCCTCCCACACTTCTCCCTCTCCCTCGAGTCCTCGGCGACAGCGGCGTGCTCGGCTAGGGCGGCAGAGGCGGCGGCATCGACTACGGCTCCCCCTCCTCCCATCGCCCTCTCCCTCTTCCTCTTGTCCTTGGCGACTGCGGCACCGTCGGCTAGGGCGGCAGAGGCGGCGGCATCGACTACGGCTACGACAGTGGCATCGGGGAGGCTGGATCCGTGGCCTGCCACCTCGGGGATGCCGGATTCATCGCCAGCCTCCGTGGGGAGGCCGGATCCATGGCCTGCCACCTCTGGGATGCCGGATCCGTGACTTGCCACCGCGGGGAGGCCGGATCCGTCGCTGACGACCGCGATGATGACGGCAGCAGGCTTCGGGAAGGCAGCGACGATGACGGTGGGCTTCGGGAAGGCGACGACGACGGTGTTGATTTTTTATTAGGGTTCGTGGGTGGATTTTGGTTAGGGTTCGTGGGTGTATTTTGATTTTTTTCCCTTCTTTATTATCCCGTGCGGTCGGTATAATACGACCGCACGGGATAATCGATTATCCCGTGTGGTCGGCCTGCCCGCACGCGAAAATGTCGATTTTCCCAGACGACCGACTGCAGACGGGCCGGACCCCCGCACGTGATAATCCAAACACCCGCATGGAAAAATAGGTATTGTAGTAGTATCGTTGCTGGCATGTCATCGAAATAGTTATAAAAAAAATTTGAAACAAAATATCTGCTAGTCTGGCTCCCGTCTTGCCTTTTTAATTTGATTAAATTTCACTTTGGATCATCTTTTATTATCGACATTTCGATTTTAATCACCCTTTTAACTGATGCTTTTACTTTTGATAGGGTATTTTTAGCTTTGTAGTACTTTGGACCATAGTAGCAAAGGAACCACATGGCAACGGTTGCCTAGGCCTCCACTCATCCTCGATTCCACTGCCTCCACCACTGCACATCTTTGATGCTGGTCAACACGCTCTGGCGTGGTCATCATCTCTGATGTAGCAATGGTGTTTGGAGTCGTGTAGAGGCGATGGTGATGGGCATGCACGCTTCCCTCTCCTCAAGATTCACCGGCGAGCTTGGCATACAGAGTGAGGGTGGCGAGCTCAGCAAGGAGAGGTGGAGGAGAGATGATGATGATCTCACTGACAGGTGGGGCTCACCAAGTTTTTACTGGTCCGATTACAATACACTAGTACAGATCTTTCTATCTGTGATGGGCTCTAATATGCTTAGAAATAGCGGGCCGTCACAAGGAAGTCATCTCAATCGGGCCGAAAAGTGCCCGATTGAGATATGGACGCACAGACATGTTAGATGGGTATAAAACTTAAGCCCGACATGTTAGATGGGTATAAAACTTAAGCCCGTCACGGATGATACCTATCAGTGACGGGCCACAACTTTAGGCCCGATTGAGATAACATTCCATATCTCAAACGGGCCTTAAGTTGTGGCCCATCACAGATGATGGTCATCTGTGACGAGCCACAACTTTAGGTCCGTTTGAGATAACATTCCATATCTCAAACGGGCCTCAAGTTGTGGCCCGTCACAAATGACCATCATCTGTGACGTACACCAACTTGAGGCCCGTTTGAGATAACAACTAGGCCCGTCACAGATGACTCATCAATGACGAGCTATATACTTAATCTCTATCGGGCATTAACTAAAGCCCGTCACCGATGACTATTTTTCCATTTTTCATATGAAATGTTTATATTTGTAAGTTGACTATAGCAAAATAATTTTACGGGTAGTAAATGATTTCAAATGGAAAAAATGTCAACAACAAAGTTGTATAACTTATCAATATTTACAACTTTTAGTTTGGTCATTTTTCAATATAACTTTTTTTTAAACAGTTTGAATTTGAATTTAAAAATATGACAACTTCAAACAACATTTTCAAATACTAAATGATTTCAATTGAAAAAGTCATCAACAACAAAGTTGAATAACTCATCAAGATCTAAAACTTTTATTTTTGTTAATTCTGTGTAATATATACACAGATTATCCGTCTGTACATAACCACTGCCAATTGGCCAGTGAAGAGCGAGTGTTGTTTTCATATAATTTTGGTCTCCATCTCGACTTGTACGCACCACATTTAAGAATTACTAATCGACAGGTGGTGACCTAACATGGCAGCAAACACCACTCACTGTAGATCGGAGCATTTGATTGGTGCGAGGCTTCAAACCGATCGAACTGGAACACTCACCACGGGCCGCATGTACCTTAAAACCACCACTCCATGGCTTCCGAGGTCAACTACTCGTCATGCCGCCGAGCTCTCTCGCCTCAGCCGCCGCCGCCGGGCGCCGGCGGCTGCAGAGCAGACATGAGACCTCCGCGGCGCCGCCCAGCTGGGCCAACGACATAAGCAGATAAGTACGTTTTTGCAGTTTCCTGTGAGTATGGTCTATATTATGCTTGTTAATAAGCTATTGTCCCCTCTTTTTCTTACTTCCTTTGGAAACAAATTAAAAAGAGGTCGGCTAACGTTTCGTTGTGCATGAGTCCATCTGTGCTTCATTCTTGTCTATATGCATAGCTGCGGGCCGGGCTGCCTATATACATGATCTGACAAACATGCATCTCATGTTAAAATGAAAAAAAAAAAGTAAAGTCCATCACCGATCCTTGTACCGTTATGTTATCCCGGTCCCTAAACTCGCAAATCGACCGTTCAGGTCCTCAAACTTGTTCGACTGTGTCATCCCGGTCCCTAAACTTGCAGATTACTCGTTTAGGTCCTCCAACTTGTTCAGTTGTGTCACCCCGGTCTCTAAACAGGACGGTCTAAAAACTTTATATAAAAAATATTTTATAACTTTTTCATGTGAACTCTAATGAAGACAAATTTTATATCAAAATTGTAGCCCTCGATGCGACCTACAACTTTGTAGTTGAAAAGTTTTTGAATTAAAACTGTTTAGGGTCCCAAAATATTGTTGATGTTTATAGATTTTGAAATTTTAATTTTAAAATTACATTTTGGGACAAAAACTGACTTCAAATAAAAAAAATTCAACTACAAAGTTGTAGATCGCGTCGAGGGCTACAAGTTTGATATAAAACTTGTCTTCATTAGAGTTCACATGGAAAAGTTATGAATTATTTTTAAATATAAAGTCTTTAGACCGTCCTATTTGACCCAGATGATATTCAAATTCAAGTTTAGGGACCGGTGTGACACAATTGAACAAGTTGAAAGAGCTAAACGAGTGATCTGCAAGTTTAGAGACCGATGATGGACTTTACTTAAAAAAAATACAGTATGTATGATAGATTGATAGTAAGTATATGGAAATTAACGCCATCACATCAGGATGAAAAGTGTAGAAAAAAACGACTAGTATTTCGGGGTCAGGAATCAGAACTCACAAGGGAAGAAAAGTGAAGATGAGAGAGCCTTTAGATGTGTGTTTGACACAATTATTCAAATCACCTAGCCCCTTTGGATTTTTTTTTACATTTTCATTAATTTTTTTACAAAAATATTTGTAAATTTTCATGTACAAATTTTTAAATTTTCAAAACGAAAAATTATTTTTTGTAAATATTTTATTAAAAAAATAAAGAAATCGCCCCTTTGACACAAAATTATTCTGCACAGTGCGGCCCTCGAACAGCTAGTACACCGAATAGCTGGGTTTTGTTAGATATTTTTGACCTGGAAAACAATGGGCCTTTTTATCGGTTCAACCTGGATCTTGCTGTACATCTGCCTAACTTTTCCTTTCTCTTTAACAAGGGCTAAGTCCACTGGAGGTCCCTTATCTTTACGACAAGTCTGTTTCACACCCCTAAACCACAATATCCGAATTTTAGACTTGTAAAATTGGGTTAAATTCGGTCCTATAACTGTAACTTCGCTGACGTGGCATTCTAGTAAAAAAAAGGTTGGGCCCACACGTAAATGGCCACCTCCTATACTTCCCTCTCTTCTCTCCTCATCTTCATGTTGGGGGCGGTGCACCCACAGCTGCCGTCTCCCCACTTGACTCGGCCTTAGGCGCCGAAAGGGTCGTCGACGTGGAGGAGCTCAGTGGAAGCGTGGGCACAGGAGGAGGTGGGTGTGAAGCAAGGAGCTCGACGAGAGCGTCGGCCACGGCTCTGCTGAGGATAGAGGAGCAGTGAGTAGAGAAGAAAGGCTTCTAGCCATTGGCGTGGGCGCCGAGGAAGCCCTCCCAGCGGTGGTGTAGGGATGGGCGTCAGCGCCGGAACCCGGAAGCGCGCGTGGGTGAGGTCCCGCGCCAGGTCAGCGCGGTGGTCCCCAGTGGTGTGAAACCGCCTCAACCCGCGGCACCGCCAGTGGAGCTTGCGAAGGATGCGGAAGGCCATGGTCTCCTCGTTGGGGTCCTCATCGGATTGCTCCCACCCCCATCAACACTGGCCACCGGTCGCCGCCCCTTCCCTCCCCGTCGGGATCTTGGAGAGAGATTGGGAAAGAGGGAAGAGGTGGAGAAAGATGGGAATAGGAGGGGGATTGAAGGAGGTTGCCACTTGCATGTGGGCCCGTAGTGTTTTTATTTTCTTACTGACTAAGATGCCACATTAGAGAAATATTGAGGGAACACAAATTTTTGGTATTTTGATTCACAAACTCGACGTTAAGATAAGGGATGACAAGCGAACTTATCCCTATTACAAGATCGCACAGCCCGTGTGTCTACATCTACTGTCGGAATAAGTTCACTTTAGGTCCCTCTATTTGTCGGTCAGTCCGATTTTCGTCCTTGACCACAAAACCGGGTACGACCCATCCCCCAACTTACGAAACCGGGCAAACAAAGTCCCTCGGCAGTATGGAGGGCGGTTTTGGCCGACGTGGCGTCTATGTGGCGCCTACGTGGCTCCTTTGACTAGGTCTTCGTCCCACGTGGCATTGACGTGGCGATTACGTGGCAATTTTATCTCGAAAAAATAATAAAAATAGTGGGACCCATATGTCAGCTACACAAAAAATAATTTAAAAAAGGTGGGGCCATGTGGTCCCACATGTCAGCCTCCTCTCTATCCCCCTCTCTCTCCCCCTACACTGCCAGGAGAGAAGGGCGAGCGGCGGCGCCGAGGGGGCGACGGAGCGAAGCAGCGACGAAGCGGCCGGCGGGAGGAAGCGGAGCGACGATTGGCGGCGCGGCGACGGAGCGAAGCGGCGCGGCGGCCAGCGGTGAACGGAGCGACGGCCGGCGGTGGGCGACGGGAGGAAGCGGAGCGGCAGTGGGGCGAAATGGAGCGGCGGCGGGCGGTGGGCGGAGCGACGCTGACGACGCTGCTCCCGCCGCCCCCCAAGCTGAGCTCGCCGGCTCCCCTCCCCTCTCCTTCTCCACTCTTGGCTGTTCCTCTTCTTCCTCCCGGCTCTCCCTCGTCCTTGCGGCGGAGCGGCGGCGGCGGCAGGCCACGGGACGGGCGGAGCGGCGACAGACAGCGCATGGCCGGCGGCGGGCGACGGCGCGCGCGGCGGCGCGCGAGGCGCGTGGAGTCGATGGCGATGTCGGGCCGCGCGAGGAGGCGGCGGAGCAAGTGGAGCTTCTCGTCCTCACCACCACCACCACCACCAGAAGCAGCGGAGCCGCCATGGCGCTTGCAGAGCTCCGACGAGGGGAGGGTGTCGGTGATATGGCCGACGAGGGGAGCGCTTGCGCAAGAGAGATATGGCCGCCGCCACCCCAGGCGCCTCGCGCGCCGTCGCTCGCCGCCGGCCATGCGCTGTCCGTCGCCGCGAGGGAGGAGGCGAGCTCGTCGGGGCGGCCGGCAGGAGATGAGGCAGCGCACGCCGGCTGACGGGAGGGAGGGAGAGGAGCGGTGGTGCGCGAGCGTCGGCGGCCGGTGGGAGGGCGGGAGAGGAGCGGCGGCGCACGGAGACCAGCGGGAGGGAGCAGCGTGCGGCGACCCGCAGGTGGGAGGGAGAGGAGCGGCCGCCGTCGCTTGGAGAGAGAGGAGAGGAGAGAGAGATGAAGAGAGGGGAGATGGAGAGAGAGGAGGAAGAAGAGGAGGGATGAGTTGGACTGACATGTGGGGCCCACGTGGGTCCCACATTATTATTATTTTTTTCTGTGAGACTGACATGTGGGGCCCACAGGTTTTATTATTTTTCTGTATCGGATTGCCACGTAAGCGCCACGTCAGTGCCACATCAGATGAAGACCGAGTCAAAATAACCATGTAGGCGCCACGTCAGCCAAAACCACCCTCAAAACCGCTAAGGGATCTCGTTTGTCCGGTTTTCGTAATTTGGGGGACGGGTCGTATCTGGTTTTGCGGTTCAGGGATGAAAATCAGACTGGGCGACAAATAGAGGGACCTAAAGTGAACTTATTCCTCTACTGTCAGTGTCCTCCTCTTTGGGCTTCTTCATATGGGCCAGCCACGGTCCGCCAAAGTAATGCCCACCAGAGAAGCCAGAAATTTCTGAAAAAAAAAAAAACAAAGACAACATGACATCAGACGTGTCTACGGGATTTGGATCGTCTGTCTTTCCTTAAGTAATGTAAGCTGTTGGATCACTTGAATGGTGGATTAGAGGGCAACAGGACAACAGTACGCTCGTGCCTTCAAGCTGTGAAGGTAGACGATCCAAATCCGTGTCAACGTGGTAATGTTTTTTCCCCCTACTAGAAGTTATAAATACCGAGGACAATCATGTCCAGACAGAGCGGGTGGATAAGTGGACGATGGATTTAAACAAAAAAAAATCAGGCTGCTAATCCAATGGAGGAGGTGCTTACATATCTATACTTTCTATATAGTTAGTACACACTAACAATTATTAGAAGCTAAAACTCAATATGCAAGCATGCCACATCATCACCTACTAGCAATTACTTCATCCGTTTCATATTAGATTCATTAACATGTATATGAATGTGAAAAATGATAGAAAGTCTTATAACCTGAAATGAAGTTAGTACTATTCTAGCTCATTTAAAATCCCATGCAAGCATATCACATCTTCTCTTACTAGTAATTACTATTCTAGCCTATTTTAAATCCCATGCAAACATGACACATGATCTATAATATTATATATGGAGATCGATAAGTATGTGTCAAATCATCTTCCTCACATTATTTTCTCAATATTTCAAATTTTATCATTTCAACAATATTTAACATATACTCGTACATAAATCCTGCAGCAAAACGTGGGGTATCACCTACTGTGTGTGTGTGTATATATATATATATATATATATATATATATATATATATATATATTGTTGGCGGATGGCACGAGGCCCTTCAACCAAACCTGCCGAAACCCATGGCGAAGGCTATGGAACAAGAACGACGCAAGGCGAAGACTGTCTGCCGAAGGAGGATGACTTCGCCTTGACAAAGTTCGCCCTCGCGAGGGCCGAGGAACCAAGCCAGAGGCGTCTCAGGCGAAGGGTGCAAGGCGAAGACTGTCTGCCGAAGGAGGATGACTTCGCCTTGACAAGTTCGCCCCCGCGAGGGCCGAGGAAGCCTTTCCAGCCCATCAGGCCGGTGATCGTCAGACGGCCCATCAGGGGCCCATGAGCCCCTATAACATTATGTACCCCTGTAAATGTCCCTTTTGTAAGGGTAATCATGTAAATTCCCATGTACAACCTAAACCCTGGTAGTAATAACCTGTAATGGGGCTATAAATAGTCCCCTAGGGCCATGTAATGGGGGGATGAAGAAAGTGAAAATTCAGAATTTAGTACACTTCGTTTTTCCAACCACTGTTGAGTAACCACGTCTTTCGACGTATGCGGTTGTCGTTTCGACAACAGCTGGCGCCGACCGTGGGGACCTCTGAGCGAAACCACTGAGAGCGAATGCCACCGAAGAGGGTCGTGAAGGAGAAGGTTGCCAGGCGGAGGGAAAGCGACGCTGGACCGGACATGGCTGCTGAGGAAGGAGCAGAGCCTTCGGCGCCCGTGGCCGAAGATGGAGGAGCACAAGCGCCATCACAACCGCCTTCGGCCCCTGCAACCTCTGTGCAAGTGCCGAAAGCGACCGACATGGCGAAGGCGGCCGCAGCGGCAAGGGCACTCCAGACCAGGGCGGAGATCCTTTCGACAAGTCAACCGGTGGTGCCCCAAGCCGCTCCATCGCAGTCGGCAGCGGCCCCAACTGCGCTCGCCATTGAACAGGCCCAAATCAGCCTTGACCCGGAAGCACAAGCCAAAGCCGACATGGAAGCCATGCGGCGGAACATGACACGGCTCCAAGACATGCTTCGCCAAATGCAAGAACAACAACAAGCATACGAGGCGACAAGGCGGACCAAGGCCGCGTCGGCTTCAATCCTTCAGTATTCGGCAGGCTATGTCCCACCTCAAGTCCATCCGCAAGTAACGGCCCAGCCCATTCCGCCACAAGCCGCACAAGCGCCGGTGTACTTCGCCGGGCAGCATCAACCACCTGGCCAAGCGCCACAATCAGTGGCGGAAGGGGCTTTGGCTCTGCAGGTGCAACTCCAAGCTTTCCTCCAGCAACTTAACCAACCCCACTGCATTTCAAGCACAACCCCAACGGCTCACCCGGCGGGGAATACAAGTCAAGGTGCGCCCAATTGGTTGCCACCAATTCAGCCAGGCTCGGGACCTTCGCCGTGGAGTCAAGGACCGCAGTTAGACTTCGTCAACACTGCTCAGGTGCCAACCGTTCGGCAGGAAGTTCCAACCTCAGGCTTCGGAACAAACCAAGCACCAATCCAAGCTGCTATGATGTGGTCGCAGTCAATCTTTGACCCATCCATGGCGGCCCAGCAAGTACCACCAGTTGGAGCCGGGCAGTCGAATGCCACGGCCCAACTCCACGCACAAGCTGCGATTTCGCCATTCGCCACACCATACCCGCAGCAAGGTGCGGTAAACAGGGCGGGAGGTAAAAAGGGGCTGCCGCTGAGTGGGGGAATCAAGACTCGTCCAATCCCGCCCCAGTTCAAGTTCCCACCTGTCCCGCGTTATTCGGGCGAAACCGACCCGAAGGAGTTCCTCTCCATCTACGAGTCAACGATCGAAGCGGCTCATGGTGACGAAAATACCAAGGCGAAGGTAATACATCTCGCTCTAGACGGCATCGCCCGTTCTTGGTATTTCAATTTACCAGCCAATAGCATTTACTCATGGGAGCAATTGCGCGATGTTTTTGTCCTTAACTTTCGAGGCACCTATGAGGAGCCAAAGACGCAGCAACACCTTCTCGGCATTCGCCAAAGGCCGGGGGAGTCGATAAGGGAGTACATGCGTCGCTTCTCGCAAGCCCAGTGCCAAGTTCAAGACATAACCGAGGCGTCGGTTATAAACGCCACTTCGGCCGGACTGCTCGAGGGCGAACTCACCAGAAAAATCGCCAACAAGGAGCCACAGACGCTCGAGCACCTGCTTCGCATCATTGACGGGTTCGCTAGGGGTGAGGAGGATTCCAAGCGACGACAAGCTATACAAGCTGAGTACGACAAAGCCTCCATCGCCGCTGCTCAAGCTCAAGCACAGGTTCAAGTTGCCGAACCACCTTCCCTCTCTGTTCGCCAGTCTCAGCCGGCAATCCAAGGACAGCCGCCGAGGCAGGGCCAAGCCCCCATGACTTGGAGAAAGTTCAGGGCAGATCGGGCGGGCAAGGCTGTGATGGCTGTCGAAGAAGTGCAAGCCCTCCGCAAGGAGTTCGACGCCCAGCAAACAAGCAACCATCAGCAGCCAGCCCGCAAGAAAGTCCGAAAAGACCTCTACTGTGCCTTTCACGGACGCTCTTCGCACACCACGGAGCTATGCCGAAACATTAGGCAACGTGTCAACGCGCAAGACCCAAGGCCGCAGCAGGGAGCAACTGTCGAAGTACCCCGCGAAGCAGTTCAGGAGCAAACACCCCCAGTCGAACAATGTCAAGATGCGCAGCGAAGGATAATCCAAGTGATTACAAGGGCCGACCCGCCAAGCCAGTTGTCCAAACGGTAGAAGAAGATGCAGATCCGAATGGTCCACAGCATCACTTCGGCGGGCGAAGGGGCGCCATAGTACGTGAACCAGCTGATCTCTTTCGGGCCAGAAGACGCCGAAGGAGTCCTGTTCCCGCATCAAGATCCACTGGTAATCTCAGCTGAGATAGCCGGTTTTGAAGTACGGCGAATCCTGGTCGATGGAGGGAGTTCGGCCGACATTATCTTTGCCAAAGCATATGCTAAGATGGGGTTGCCAACCCAAGCACTTACCCCAGCACCAACATCGCTCCGCGGTTTCGGCGGGGAACCAGTTCAAGTTCTTGGCCAAGCACTGTTGCTGATAGCCTTTGGCTCGGGGGACAACAGACGCGAAGAGCAAATACTGTTCGACGTCGTTGACATTCCGTACAACTATAACGCCATTTTCGGCCGCGCAACCCTGAACAAGTTCGAAGCCATTTCCCACCATAATTATCTCAAGCTCAAGATGCCCGGCCCGATAGGGGCGATTGTAGTCAAGGGGCTTCAGCCTTCGGCCGCTCCAAAAGGCGATCTAGCCATAATTAACAGAGCAGTGCACAATATTGAGACCGAACCGCATGAGCGGCCGAAGCACACGCCGAAGCCCACCCCTCATGGCAAGGTAACAAAAGTGCAGATTGATGATGCCGACCCCGCAAAGCTCGTATCACTGGGGGGCGACATGGGCGAAGAAGAAGTTGAGAGCATACTAGAGGTGCTCAAAAAGAATATCGATATCTTCGCCTGGAGCCCTGACGAGGTGGGGGGCGTCCTGGCGGATCTCATCATGCATCACTTAGCAGTCAAGCTGAATATTAAGCCAAGAAAACAAAAGTTGCGCAAGATGTTAGCCGATCGCCAAGAAGCGGCGAAGACCGAAGTACAAAAATTACTCCGGGCGGGGGTTATTCAAGAGATTGACCATCCGGAGTGGCTGGCGAATCCAGTGCTGGTGCGGAAGTCAAACGGCAAATGGCGCATGTGTGTCGATTTCACAAACCTGAACAAAGCGTGTCCGAAAGACGATTTCCCCCTGCCGCGAATCGACCAGCTCGTGGATTCAACAGCTGGATGCGAGCTCATGAGTTTCCTGGATGCATATTCCGGTTACCACCAGATCCACATGAACCCGCCCGACATCCCCAAAACATCCTTCATCACTCCATTCGGCATATTTTGTCACCTCAGGATGCCTTTCAGCTTGAGGAACGCAGGAGCAACTTTCGCCAGGCTGGTGTACAAGGTCCTTGGCAAGCAGTTGGGGCGGAATGTGGAAGCTTATGTCGACGACATCGTCGTAAAAAGCCGCAAGGCTTTCGACCATGCGATCGACCTGCAGGAGACGTTCGACAGCTTACGCGCGGCAGGCATAAAGCTGAATCCGGAGAAGTGCGTTTTCAGCGTCCGCGCAGGCAAGTTGATGGGTTTCCTTGTTTCCGAAAGAGGCATTGAGGCGAATCCCGAGAAAATCGATGCCATCCAGCAAATGAAGCCTCCGTCAAGCGTACATGAAGTATAAAAGCTCGCAGGCCGAATTGCGGCACTTAGTCAATTCCTCTCAAAGGCGGCCGAAAGAGGTTTGCCCTTCTTCAAGACCCTCCGGGGCGCGGGAAAGTTTAATTGGACGCCACAGTGCCAAGCAGCATTCGACAAGCTAAAGCAATACTTGCAAAGCCCGCCAGCTCTGATAAGCCCACCCCCAGGAAGCGAACTACTATTATACTTAGCAGCTTCGCCGGTGGCAGTCAGTGCTGCACTCGTCCAAGAAACAGAGTCCGGACAGAAACCGGTCTACTTCGTCTCCGAAGCACTGCAAGGAGCGAAGACAAGGTACATTGAAATGGAAAAGCTCGCTTACGCTCTAGTGATGGCTTCGCGCAAGCTTAAGCACTACTTCCAGGCCCACAAAGTCATAGTGCCATCACAGTACCCCTTGGGCGAAATACTCCGAGGCAAGGAAGTCACTGGCCGGCTCAGCAAGTGGGCAACAGAGCTATCCTCGTTCGACTTGAATTTTGTTGCACGCTCTGCTATCAAGTCTCAAGTGCTAGCCGACTTCGTAGCTGAATGGACACTGGTACTTGCCCTCGACCCCGAGCCCGCCGAACAATTCTGGGTGATGTGCTCCGACGGCTCGTGGTCACACAGGGGAGCAGGCATTGCGGCAGTCCTATTTTCGCCGAATGGTGTGCCGATTCGGTACGCAGCAAGACTGCAGTTCGACACAACCAACAATGCAGCAGAATACGAAGCCGTTCTCCTAGGCCTAAGAAAGGCGAAAGCACTGGGAGTCCGGCGCCTGCTAATTCGAACTGACTCCAAGTTGGTAGCAGACCATGTTGACAAATCCTTCGAGGCAAAATAAGAGGGAATGAAGAGGTATCTGGAGGCTGTTCGGTCCATGGAAAAATGCTTCACCGGCATAACGGTCGAACACTTGCCTAGAGACCAGAACGGGGAAGCAGACGCCTTGGCGAAATCCGCTGCTTGTGGTGGCCCGCATTCGCCGGGCATCTTTTGCGAAGTCCTGCATGCTCTGAGTGTGCCAATGGACTGCTCCGAAGTCATGGCAATCGATCAGGAGAAACTGGGCGAAGACCCATATGACTGGCGAACCCCATTTGTGAAACATCTTGAAACTGGCTGGCTTCCGGTGGACGAAGCAGAAGCGAAGCGTTTGCAACTCAGAGCCACGAAATATAAGATGGTCTCGGGTCAGCTTTACCGCTCCGGGGTGCTTCAACCCTTACTTCGCTGCATCTCTTTTGCCGAAGGTGAAGAAATGGCAAAGGAGATACACCAGGGGCTATGTGGCGCGCACCAGGCTGCAAGAACAGTGGCCTCAAAAGTGTTTAGGCAAGGAGTTTATTGGCCCACTGTGTTGAAAGTCTGTGTTGAGCAAATCAAGAAGTGCGAAAGTTGCCAGCGTCATGGCCGAAGCCAAGCCGCGCCCCAGTATGATCTGCAGCCCATTGCGCCAATATGGCCCTTCGCCAGATGGGGACTAGACATCATCGGGCCGTTCCCGGTAGCGCGAAACGGGTATAAATTCGCAATTATAGCTGTGGAATATTTCTCTCGATAGATTGAAGCCGAACCCCTTGGGGCAATCACTTCGGCAGCAGTACAGAAGTTTGTATGGAAAAAAATTGTTTGCCGTTTCGGAGTGCCAAAAGAGTTCATTACTGACAATGGCAAGCAGTTTGACTCTGATAAGTTCAGAGAAATGTGTGAGGGGCTTAACCTGGAAATCAGATTCGCGTCGGTCGCACACCCGTAGTCAAATGGGGTGGCCGAACGTACAAATGGCAAGATCCTAGAAGCACTAAAGAAAAGACTCGAGGGGGCAGCGAAAGGCAAATGGCCAGAGGAATTGCTATCGGTTCTCTGGGCCCTTCGGACGACCCCCACACGACCAACCAAGTTTAGCCCATTTATGCTTCTCTATGGCGATGAGGCAATGACCCCAGCAGAGCTAGGGGCTAACTCACCAAGGGTTATGTTCTCTGGGGGCGAAGAGGGGCGCGAAGTCTCGCTCGAACTCTTGGAAGGGGTAAGGGTCGAAGCGCTCGAGCACATGCACAAGTACGCCACAAGCACTTCGGCAACTTATAACAAAAAAGTTCGACCCACGAAGCTAATGCCTGGTCATCTCGTCCTAAAGAAGAAGGCGAACCCAGTAGCGGTTGGCAAACTTGAATCAAAGTGGGAAGGACCATACCTCATCAAACACAAGTCCAGGACGGGATCTTTTCGCCTAGCGACACTCGAAGGCGAGGAGTTCGATCATTCCTGGAACGCCGCCTCTCTCAAGCGCTTCTATGTCTAGAATGGGTGGCACCCAAATCGCCAACTTGAAAAAATGTACATACTGTCATGTAAGCCCTTCGGCACTATGTAAGCCTTTCGGCAAGAAAAAAAAAGGGGAGAAAAAGAAAAAAAAACTGGATGTAGGGCTATTATCCACCATGGAGGCCCGGACCAGTATAAAATCTTTGTGTCCTTCGCCTTCTTTTTATTTTCGTGTGATTGATAATTTGTGGAAAAACCCCAAGGCAAACGCCTGATCAGCGAAAAAGGCCAGGGGGGCGAAACGAATCGGCCGAAGCATCGCTCGCCGAACGTTGAAACCGCAACAGCTTGTCTCGGAAAATAAATAGCCGAACGACGTTATGTCCGATCAGCATAAAAGCAAAAGCGTTTCTCTCGACACAGAACGCTACAGATCAAAGACGAACGACGAAAAGCTGAAAAGTCAGTACACCTATTTCGCTAATATATGCAAAGGGGCCGGCATGTTCCGACCTAACAAAAGCACAAAATATGACGATGCGAAAAATAGCGAAAAGGAAATAAAGCACGATTTTTATTAGCTTCGAAAAAATAATCGAAGGATACAAGGTTAACAACCCGATACAATTCACTTTTACAAGTAAATTACATCTTCGCCCCCGTAATCATCATCCCTCCATAAGGAATGGTTAGACGAACTAGGTTCGTCATCACTACTAATATCATACACAACCTTAAGAGGAGAAGGGGGCGAAACACAGACTAAACTGTAACGACGCTGAAAGATCGATTCCTGACGTTTAGTCTTCTGATGGTTTCGCCAAAAGCGAGCCATATCCTCCAAACGTTTTGAATGAACAAGATCGTAATCTTCTAAGGTTCGCCCGGGGTGAGAACGTAGCCAGTTGGCAACCTTGATAACTTTATAGCTGCGACCGTTTATCTCCATTTCGCGATAAACGGGCCGAAATGGGCATCGCATTTTCGGCAGACCCTTCAATGCCACAAATTTCTCATTTTGACTTCGCCAGCTCCCAGAAGGGGGCCGAATGCACGATTTTCGGCGAACCCCCTGGTAGACAGTGCAAAAAAGGCAAAACACATCTTGCATGGTAAGCATAGGCGAAAGAAGGGGAAGGTATGGCATAATGCGAAACGAGTGAAATAAAAAATATACCAAAAAGCCTTTTTTAAGGTTTAGCGGCAGTTTGCCGAATATACAACGGTTCGCCACATTTAGCGAACACCAAAAGAAAACTATGAAAATCTAAGAGAAGGACGGAGGGCCTCACACCTCTGGGTGGTCCTGGGCATCGCCTCCACCCCCTCTGGCCGCCGCGCCTTCCTCTTCACAAAGGTCCGCCGCCTCTGCTTTCGCCAGCTGCTCCAAAAGGCGCGCCTTAGCGGCGGAGCGGCCGTCCTTCTGCCAAAATTGTTTTCGCCACGCACGAAGTGCAGGCGAAATGTCTTGCGCACTGATTTCCCAATCCCCCTTCGTGTACTTGGGGAACTCGGCGATATGCTCGCAGCCGAACTGCTGCAGGAGGCCCATGGTAAAGGCCGCTAACACGCACGCACAACAGTCGCCATACACGGTGGCGCAGTCCAAAACCGATCCGCCGGCCTGCTGGGTCCATTCCGAGAAGTTGAAGGCTGAGGCATCCTCGGTAGGGACCTCGCGCACCTTCGCGCCCATGTCGGTAAGGGCGAGGCGGAGTGTTTGGCAAGCTGTTCTCATGGATTCGGTGGTCTTCGCCATCTCCCACGAAAACCGCCGCGACTCCTCCGCGGCGCTCGCTTCGGCCCTGCTAGCCTTCTGGCGAAGAGACTCCATCTTCGGCTCAGTAAGGTTGTAATAGTCGATGAGCACCGCCGAATGGGCCTTCTCTTTCTCCAGTTCGGCCTTTAAGCGATCGACCTCGGCCCTGGCTTCTTTCATTTTCTCCAGTTCCGATTGGAGCCGCTTGTTTTCAGCCTTCGCCTCCTTAAGAGTGTTGGAAAGGGCCTCCATCTCCAGATTTTTACGGCCTAGCTCGTCATCCTTGGCCCGAAGACGGCTTTTGAACCCATCAAGTCAGGCTTGCACAGTTCGCTCCATTGAGCAGTGAGCCGCGAGGATCTAGGCGCAGAATACGAGCGGCGAAGAGAACAAGCGTCAGTTGTAAAAACAAGATAGAGGAAAAGTAAAGATAAAAAAAAACGTACCCGAACAGCCAAGCTTTTTATAGCGGAGCACCCCTCGTCGAACTCATTCAGTTCGGTGAACAAGCTCGGGGCACTGGCGGGCAGTACAAGATTGCTTACCCCCTCTACAAAAGGAAGGAGGTCCGCTCGCGTCTCGAAGTCGCCAGGGGCGAAGTGGGGTACCGAGAGCGAATATTCCAAAGCGGACGTCTCAGCGACCGCTCTTTTTCCCTTCGCCTCAGTCAGCGGCGATGCAACCGGCTGATGCGGAGGACTGCCGAATACTTTCGCCGCGGCTGTCACAATCCTTTCCGCAGAAGCCGAAGCCCCAGTGGCGGTACTACCGTCCACTCCAGCGGCGCCAAGTGGAGGAATGGGGGCGGCCGAAAGATCCAGGCTACGACCAGCGGGCGAAGTCAGAGTCCCGTCGGAGGACTCGTCATCGCTAAAAACGCGAGCGACATCGACGAGTCCTTTCTTCTTAGCCACCTTTTTGATAGGACCTCCCTTCGCCCTCGCACCCGAAGAGAACGCAACTAGGGCCTTCGCCCCTTCCAAATCCTTCCGACGAAGGGGGGAGCTGTTCGACTCCACCCCGGTTTCGTTGTGACCAGGACTTGGGGTAGGAGTGTACCCGGGGGTGTCGGCGCGGTCTTCAACCGCCTCACCTGCGGCCTTATCAGCCACAGCCTCGACCTCCTCCTCTTCCTCTCCTTCCTCCTCGCCGTCACGTTCTTCGGCATCATCCTCGTCGTCGGCGTCGGAGTCAGATGAAGCAGGAACCCTTCGCTTCCTGGGGGCAAGCTTCACTTGTCCACGCATCCGCTTTCGCGAAGGCCCTGCCTCGTCGTTGGCCTTTTGGGGATTCGCCCGGGGAGGCAGTTCGCCATTGTAAACCCGGTTCGCCCGCCCAGCCGCTTGACGCGTTAACAGCTGACTATACTCGACGACCGAAACATCGCCGATCATCCTGCGGGCTTCGGCTTCGGCCTGGTCGAGGGTCAACGCTGTAAAAGTAGAGTGTGAAGCTATGTCAAAAGTCAAATAAGGCGAAATAACAAAGCATAGAAGTATATAGCAAAAGAACAGTCTTACTGTTCGCCCCCTTAGGGAGTATCAGGTTCGGCAAACCGTCGACCTCTTCGCCTTGTTCAACCGCGACTTGTCATGACTGGGAGAGGGGAAAAATGCGAAGCATACAAAATTCCTCCACCAAGTCACGGCAGCTAAGGCGGGAGCAAACCTTCCGCAGTAGAACGAACCGCGCCTCCATGGCGCCGTCCACAGCGATCTTGGGTCTCCGGTTCGGCGCAATCGCCCTACGCCGGCACCGGAGGGCTTTCGCTGATTCAGAACCAGCCTCGAAGGGGATGGTGTGGTAGAACCACCTCGCCATCCAATGGCGGTCCCACTTCGACATGGCAGTGTTCACCGGCCAGAGATCGGATCGCTCCGGGCAAACGTTGAAGTTCACGCTCCCGAACACTGTTTTTTTCGTTCCAGCCGGGGTAATTACCGTCTTCGAGTTCACGGTGGCGAAAAATATGGCGCCAAAGAGCTCGGCGTTGGGCTCAAACCCGGAAGTCCGACACGCCCAGTCGAAGATAGCGATCCGAACAAGCGCCGACGGGCTCAGCTGCGGAAGTTCCACCTGGAAGAGGCGAAGGATCTCCGGCAACAATACGTTGCAGGGAAACCGTAACCCTGCCTCAAAAAATACGGCGAACACCACCGTCCGATTGTCGACAGGTTTCGGCACCACGGTTTTCCCTGGGGCGGAAGGCTGCCCCTCAACCAACGCTCCGGAGCTGACCAGCTTCGCCAGCTCAACGTCGTCCACAAGAGAGACCCCCAGAAAGGCGGTGCTGTCGTTATCGACTCAGCCGGGATCTGGCCCTTTCGCCGAAGTAGGGTTTGGCTTACGTGGGGCCATGGCGAACGGTGCGTTTGCGGTGGCGAAAAAAGAGATTCGGCGAAACGCCTGAGGGGTCGAAAGATGCTGTGAAAGGAAGAGACGGAGAAAGAGACCACGCGCGGTAAAATGGCAAGTGTGGCGGTGAAAAGGAAAGAGCAACGGGAATATATAGCCCGCCCAGGCGACCGTTCGCCTACCCACCAGTAATGAAGCGCCACGTGTCGCAAGGGTAGGCGAAACGGTAAATTCCCATCGACCGAGCGGCACAGTAAAAAGCCCAAGATAGGAAGGCCCAATACTGTTTTGTTCGGCCCAGGAAAAAAGAATATATATAACCATCAATCGCACGAGGCGAAGCGCGGCAAAATAATACCAGCCGCACAAATAACAAACTTCATTCGCAGGAATAATGTATGTTTCGGCAGGAGCATCGGTCGAAAGGGGGCGCCGCATACCATACCACATGGTTTGCATGGTCTCGGCTGAAGCTCCAATCTCACCCTTGCCCGTGAGGGGCTTGTTGGCGGATGGCACGAGGCCCTTCAACCAAACCTGCCGAAACCCATGGCGAAGGCTATGGAAGAAGAACGGCGCAAGGCGAAGACTGTCTGCCGAAGGAGGATGACTTCGCCTTGACAAAGTTCGCCCTCGCAAGGGCCGAGAAACCAGGCCAGAGGCGTCTCAGGCGAAGGGTGCAAGGCGAAGACTGTCTGCCGAAGGAGGATGACTTCGCCTTGACAAGTTCGCCCCCGCGAGGGCCGAGGAAGCCTTTCCGGCCCATCAGGCCGGCGATCATCAGACGGCCCATCAGGGGCCCATGAGCCCCTATAACATTATGTACCCCTGTAAATGTCTCTTTTGTAAGGGTAATCATGTAAATTCCCCTGTACAACCTAAACCCTGGTAGTAAGAACATGTAATGGGGCTATAAATAGTCCCCTAGAGCCATGTAATGGGGGGATGAAGAAAGTGAAAATTCAGAATTTAGTACACTTCGTTTTTCCAACCACTGTTGAGTAACCACGTCTTTCGACGTATGCGGTTGTCGTTTCGACTATATATATATATATATATATATATATATATATATATATATATATATATATATATATATATATATATATATATATATATATATATATATATATATATATATATATATATATATATATATATATATATATATAGGACACTCATATGGGGCACCATGGTGCCCGGGCCCCATGGTTTCAAATGCACAAAATCACTCAAATTTTTCAAAATTTTCAAATTGTGAGTATATACCTAGTTATAAGAATTCGATTCATACCTATACCTATCAACAAAACAACTCAAATTTAACTTTATTTCACAATCCATGATTACATACCTAACTAATTATATGTATGGATGCTATATACCTAGAATCAAAATCTAACAAAAACAAGTTCAAATTCAGTTCAAACTTGCTTTCAACTAGTTAGTAAAGTAGTTAATATTAATACCTAAATAATTGAAAAAGTTTCATGCTCATTTGAATTGGGTATATACTCAATTTCAACAATGGTGCCCGGGCACCATGGAGCACCAAACAAATTTACTATATATATATATATATATATATATATATATATATATATATATATATATATATATATATATATATATATATATATATATATATATATATATATATATATATATATATATATATATATATATATATATATATATATATATATATATATATATATATATATATATATATATATATATATATATATATATATATACACACACACACACGTGTTGACTCTCAGTCTCGTAGATACTCTGAAAATAGTATACTAATTTTTACAGTTTTTTTTAATATATCAGAGTGGATAGACTAATCGTTAGCAATCTTGGGCAGCTCAGTTTTATGTCTTGTGATTTGGCGAAGCTTTTATTTTCAACGAAAGAGAGATGCATGTTCTGATGTCCTCCCTCTGTCTAAAAAATATCTCACATTATTTAGATACATTTTTAGTATTTGGATTTTTTTTTAACAGACGAGTACGTAGAAACAACAAAAACGATCGAGCTAGCAGACAATATAGGAGTACGTGTTAACGTGCCATGGTGCAATTAATAACGATTAGTGTGCTTGCACACAGTGTCGTCATCTCTTAAAACCAATAACGCGTCGTCGTTGGTTGGTGGTCAAGGAGCTACGCAAGAGTAATCTCCTTCCTTTGCTTCTCCTTCTCTCTCTCTTCCTCTTCCTCTCTCTCTCGATCGGTTTCTCCCTCTTTTTCTTTGTCTCTCGCACAGACCAAAAGCAAACGCACCGCCTCTCGAATCGCGATTCTCCCTTTCCGTGCGTGTCATGGTTCGGATCAGGGTAGCTTTGATGCTCTTCTCCCCTCCTTAGCTACATCTAGCTAGCTCTAGCTAATTAAGCTATTGCCTTAAGCTAGCTAGATCCAGAAATCTGACCTAATTAATATCCGATCAGTAAGCAGCTGGTTCGTCGATATATACCTGCATCCGTTCGTTCAGGTAAGCTAGATAACCATGTGTAAAATATTTTCTTCTATTAGCTCAAGCGCTTCTGAGTTCTGAACTTTTGATTGCTAATTTTCTGATTTTCTCTTTGATCCTTTACTTTTCCTCGTCTGCAGGAAGAAAACCGAGAGGATCGAAGGGATAGAACTCCACGACCTGATCAATCGATCGAAGGTATCTGAGCTCATCATGGCTAGATAGCTAGCTACCCCTCCTCAATCCCATGCCTTTTCAACTAGGTAACCTCCATTAATTTCTTTTTTCTGATGATCTGAGATGGTCGAGGGCCTCGAGGCGGCGAAGGACGTGGTGGACTTGGAGAAGGCGATCGACATCATCGATGCTGCTGCTGTTGTTGAGGCAATAGCTGGAGAAGAAAAGGTTCCTGCAGATCTGCAAGTGCAGGTAACTAAGCCTACTAGTACAACTTCATGCATGTTGTTCATCATGCTACTATCTAATAACTTCCCTCCCCTTTTGGCTTTGATTTTGTTCTTCGATCACTTTCTTTTTTTTTTCCTGGTTCGTCGTTTGATTCGAGTTGTTCTTGCATGAGATCCACACTCGATTAGTCCTGCTTCCTCTACTCATGATAACACCAAAAACCCGTGAATACTAGCTTGGAAGATGCCTAATTAACTAGCACTATATATATATATATATATATATATATATATATATATATATATATATATATATATATATATATATATATATATATATATATATAATTTTTCTCTGTATATATTGATTTACAAGAATTATTCTTACCATCAAATATCAACTAGCAATTTTCTTTTAGAGATAAAGATCAGCAGAAGTTCAGTTCCATTGATTCCTTTGTCTTTCATGTGTAGACATTATATAAAGAGTATGAAGAAATTGAGTGAGTTTCATGTCTTTCTCATGTGTTTTCTTCTGAAGCTCACTTGCTTGCAGAAAGAGCCCTTCATAATTTTTTTCTCTCTCTCAACAGGAGAAGGGAGAAACAGTAACTTATAAATCTGCCATGTTAAGAACAAGACATCCTTCATTTGTGTGAAAGTTAAAAATACATGTTGTGCCAGGGTTCACCAAACCGTTTTAGGTGGGGTTACCGTCACCCCACAGTTTAACGGTTACCGCGGTAACCGAGTTATATACCGTAGTTTCTAAACTGAAAAGGTTACCGCACGTGATAACTATGATAACCGCACGTTTTGTAAACCATGTGTTGGATAACTATGGAAAAGTCAGAAGCACTAAACTAGTAGTCTAAATTTCTTGAAAGGGTCACAACCGTGTTTTTATACGTTCAGAATTTTACAGCAAGGTTAAAAGTATGACAAACTACTAGTTAATAAGATTAACACATCATTTACAACCAATCTAATAGCTCACACATATAATAAATAGCTATAGATATATACTACTATTTCATTAATATATGACCCATCTCTCACACACAGTTTACTATTGAAGCTTGAGCTACAATTAGGCATAAATATGTAGTAAGTTTTCCCTCTCTCTCATCTCCTCTCTTCTTCCTGAGCACAAAATTGATGTGGCAACTCTTATAGCATGCTTTGTATTTGCTCTTAGTTAGTTCCCTACAGCTAGATTGTAGTGCAACATATATATCTGTTTTGTGGTAAGTACATATATTTTTCACTAGTATATGATTCTAATGGCCATGATATTGTTTACGAACAATAATAATTATATCTGTACTAAGTATCAACATGCAGCAAGAGTCCTGCAAATTTTTGTCCTCTATTACCCCCCCCCCAAAAAAAAAAAAAACCAACAGAGACACTTCGGCATTTGGATATTGCATGCGAAGTAACTATTGCACCATGGGCTATGTAAGGAATTCAATCACATGAATCCTATCCAAACAAGGCTTTAGGACTCTATTGCATCTCACTCTGTTGCGCACGTATATATGTTGAATTTGAACTATTCTTATATTGGCACATCATATCACTAGTCATCTTTACGGGCAATAATATATTGTTAAGTGTGTAGTAGTACTCTGATCACCGTCAGTTTTAAAATATAGCAATCTAATTGATTACATATCACATAGTAATTCGAATCTAATACTGGCTCTTCTTTCTTTAGAGTAGCTAGCGCTAGGTATGTCCTATATTTCACAAAATTTCGTATTTAATCAATTAATACATACTACTGCATTTAATAATCAGGCTATTACTGCAAGTAGCACATATACTACTTTCTCTATCCTAAAATATACTCACTCCATTTTATAATTAATATAAGGCACAACTATTTTTTAAGATATTTCACAATATTATAAGACATGCATACACATGTATACAATTAACTAGCTAGCATGTGTGTATGTACACCTTTGTATAAAATAAAAAAAAAATAGTTGCCTACTCCTTCCGTTTTATATTGTAAGATTTTCTAAAATTGCCCACAATTATATAAATGTTGTCTAGATTCACTAAAATTTATAATCTTACATTGTGAAACGGAGGAAGTAATATATTTTAGAATGAAGCTAGGGCCAGGAGTATATATTGCATGCATGCACGACGATTGTTCTGGCTTCCAGCTAATTTTCCGTGTGCATGTAATAACAGGTGCAACGCGATGCCAGTAAGCTGAATAATCAGCATGCCCGGAAGAAGTACTGGCTGCTGCTGTGGTTCCTGATCGTTGTTTGGGTGATGATTCTGACAGATCATTTCTTCGACGTCGACGGAGACCAACAAAACGATCATGCCGAATCCGACAGCCCGCATTCCACGCTCGCCAAGTTCATCGGCTTCCTGAGTGTCATCTGCCTCATGTTTCGCGCCCTTGATTAAACGGTGGCAGTTGCGTGTCACTGGGCCTACTATCTGCGCGTCACTTCTGCTCTCACAGTTCATGTGTTAAATTTGTTCTTTTATGGGACGAGGAGAGCACGTTTGCAACTCAATTATAAGTACTATGACTTATGATTGTAATAATAAATTCGCTGGGACTTGTATGACTTATGATTGTAATAATAAATTCACAGGAGACCAAGGTTGTCAGGATCGGGATAGTAGTATCCTTTTGCTCAAAGTAATATCGTATCGTAGTATCGGGATACTATGAGATTTTCTTGTTTTAAATTTAATTAATATTTATATTAATTATATATAGACATTCTATATAAAAAATGTAGTAATGATATATGCCATGCAAATAGAGACATTTATCAAGAGAAACCACGTTAGTTTTGATATATTTAACTGATTTTCATATAAATTTGAGCATATTTAGTTACATTATTTTCAAACCATGTTATTTTAAATAATATTTTGTAGTATCGTAGGGATCATAGAATCGGGATACCACCTAAGATTTCATAGGATCGTGTAATAATGAATAGTAGGATCAAGATACTTTGAAAATTAGGATACTATGTGGGATCGGTATCGTTTCGGCTTGGTAGGATCGTAGTATCGTAAGATACTAGAATACGAATAGGGATATTGACAACCTTGTAGAGGACTATACGCTATCAGCGTACTAAACCTGTAGAGTTTTCTGGCTTAGCTATTGATAAGTACTCCCTCTATTCTAAAATCTAAAATCTAGTAGTACTAATTTATTTGTTTCAGATTTATAGTACTATATAATATCTAATTGAGTACTTCTTTTGTCTTAAAATATAAATGATTTTAATCAGATGTGACAAGAGTCTATCTAGATTCCCATCCGACCAAAATCCCGGATGGAGAGAATACTAGTTTACTGTTATATTATATATTTTGAGACGGATTGAGTACTAATACACGAGTTAATTTGTTTGTGATTCTAAATTATCAGGTTTTGATTAAAAAGTTTCCAAATTGTTGACAGTCACCATACCTAGTGCCCATATATACAAGGCCCAATATAATGTGGTGGACAAAGAGAATCAAAGCCCATATAAGGCCCAAGATAATGTGCGCCTCGAGCCCACAGAGCTGCCGAGCCGTGCCGCGAGAGCGAGACCCATATCGTCCCCATCCGTTGCGTGAGCCGCGACGCGATCTGTCTCTTTCCTCTCGTCGTCAATAAATTGTAGCACGCCCACCTACTCGATCGGCGACTTTCTCCTCTCGTCGTTAATCTGCTCGATCGATTTCCATCTGAAAAACCCACGAAGCAAGTTCCATCCTATACTTCAATCTCCTCTCGTCAAGGTGCTAAATCAAATCTCTCCATCCCTCCCGATTGTACGCGTTCTGTTCGATTGATTTCTCCGTATGATTTTGAGGGTGATTTGGAGGAAAACAAAAACATCGTAGATTTTCCTTTTTATATATATTCTCATGTCCATATATAGATCCTTCCGTGTGGAACTGTGGATCGTTTATTCATGATCATTAATTCTGTTAGCTTCATGTAGATTGGTTATGCACGGATATTGTACATAGTCTCCAGTAGTCAGCACTTAGTAGATTGTTTGTTGCACTGGCGCGGTGGCGCCCCCATCTCTATAGGTTTCATTGTCACTGATCCATATAGGTTTCAGTTTCACAGAATATTTATACATAGACCCTTTCATGATTATTTGTTCTGACTTCATGCATTATAACTCTTCTATAGATCACATCTTTGATGTATTACTCTCTGCCAATTGTTAAGGAACGGAGAGAGTAATACATCAGAGATGTGAATCTCTGAACTATATTTTGACTTTCCCATTTAATTAATTTGTTAGGACAAAGTAAACAGAAGTTTTATACCCCCTCCGTTTCACAATGTAAATCATTCTAGCATTTCTCATATTCATATTAATGTTAATGAATCTAAACATATATCTCTCTAGATTCATTAACATAAATATGAACGTGGGAAATGCTAGAATTACTTACACTGTGAAACGGATGAAGTACATATATTTAGTGCATACTCTATATTTTCATAACAATGGCATCATTTGTAGTGTTTGTGAATATTTTATTTTTTTAAAAAAAAAGAGGTCAAAATTCGAAAGTGAATAGTGTTAGTGTCAATTATCACGAAACGGATCTAGTATTGTTTTTTTCCCCCAAAGCATGGAATTTAAGCACTTTAACTCATATGATGATGATAAAAAATAGATTATATGTGTATTCCTCCTCTTTCATCCATGCATGATTGATTTTCTCATATATATATACTTGTCTTCTTTTGGAATTTGCCAATGCAGATCTCTTTAATTTGCGAAGACCCTCATCACCGGCAAGACCAAATAAATCACCCTTGAGAGGTTGAGATCAGTCTCAAGGGCGGACACACCCTCTTGCAGATTACGGCATTCGAATTCAGAGACAATTATATTAATCCTTCACCTCAGGCTAGGAATGCGGATCTTCGTGAAGTCCTTGAGTGAAAAGATCATCACGCTGGAGGTCGGGTCCTCGGACACGATCTATAGCCTGAAGTCAAAAATCCATGACAAGGAGGGCATACCACCACACTGGCAGCGTCTCATCCATGTCGGCAATTGCATGCCGCTTGAGGATGGTCTAACGTTGGCACATTACAACATTAAGGAAGAGTCCACTATTCATATTGTTGTGTGGGACTACATAAATGACGGATATATATTAAAACCCTGACCGGCAAGACGTACCATTACGCTTGCGAAAGTCGATTGAGTCTTTTCATACTCCCTCCATTTCTAAATATTTGACATCGTTGACATTTTAGCACATATTTGACCGTTCATCTTATTCAAAAACTTTTATGAAATATGTAAAACTATATGTATACATAAAAGCATATTTAACAATAAATCAAATGGTAGAAAAAGAATTAATAATTATTTATTTTTTTAATAAAACAAACGGTCAAATATGTTTAAAAAAGTCAACGGCGTCAAATATTTAAAAACGGAGGGAGTACTATATATATTATATATAAAGAATGTTAAGAGGATAAAGAGGAGTGTTTTTTCCCTGGAACCAACGGCCCTGATCACCTTTGCTGATAAGCAGCTAGCTAGCTCGAGGATGGCTGCACCCTCGCAGAGTACAACATTAAGGCATGGTTTAGTTCCAAACTTTTTCTTCAAACTTTCAACTTTTCCATCACATCAAAACTTTTCTACACACAAATTTTCAACTTTTCTGTCACATCGTTCCAATTTCAATCAAACTTCCAATTTTGGCATAAACTAAACACACCATAAGAGGAATCCACATTAATTGCACCTGGTGCTTGGCCTCCGTAAGTAGTGGCTAGTAATTAAGTTTTTTTTTGTTAAGAATAACTTAGGGGGGTGTTTAGGTCCAGGGGTGTAAAGTTTTGGCGTGTCACATCAGGTATTATATAGGGTACTAATAAAAAAACTAATTACAGAATCTGTCAGTAAACCTCGAGACGAATTTATTAAGCCTAATTAATCCACCATTAGCAAATATTTATTGTAGCACCACATTGTCAAATTATGGAGCAAATAAGCTTAAAAGATTCATCTCGCAAATTAGTCGCAATCTGTGCAATTATTTATTTTTTAGCCTATATTTAATACTTCATGCAGATGTTCAAACGCTCGATGTGACAGGGTGAAAAATTTTAGGGTGGGACCTAAACAGGGCCTTAAGTTATCCTCTTTTGATGCATGGTGAAATATATGATGTAAAGATTATTGCTTCAGTTTTATTATTTTAAACGCCACTGCTTCAGTTTTATAATATAGAGATATACCATATTGGATGTTTTTTTCGTGTCTTGATATATATATATATATATATATATATATATATATATATATATATATATATATATATATATATATATATATATATATATATATATATATATATATATATATATATATATATATATATATATATATATATATATATATATATATATATATATATAGATTGTTACTAGCAACAGCGCGCAGCTAATATTCCCTGGCTCCTAGCTAGCCCAAATCAATGGCCGAATTGAACAGATAGAAGAGATCATATCCTGCTCAAATTAAGAGCAGGTCGTCGTCGTCCCTGTGCGCCGCGAGGCCCATCTATCCCGGCGGCTATTCCTCGACGCCGGCCACTCCCTCATGCGCTGCAGCTCACTGTGATGACGCGGCCGACGGATCGGAGGGAGTTGTAAACGTACGTACACACACACCACAGTGAGATCGATGAACATGTGTGAGCAGCTGTGTAGTGTAAATGACAGCATAGCATACTTGGAGGCTAAGAAAAAGTTCGGTGAGTACGCGTGACACATACGCTACCCGCACCCGGCCCCTCCCCCAGTATGCATGGGTCTCTCCCTAGCTAGCTTCCAGCTCATTTCCTCTCTCCTCTTCTCGTAGACCTAGCCTCTCCTCCTCCTCCTCCCCAATTCTATCGGCAACGACGACTTTGATTATGGCCTCCTTCTTCTTCATATGGAATTTCTCCAAGTAGCACGATCACCTGAGCTCAGTTCAGAAGAACGAAGTTAGCTGCCGGCCGGGAAGAAAACTCCGATCGAGTTGGAGGTATTGTTCATCAGGACTCAGGAGAGGGGTTTTTTTTTTTTTTTGATTCAGCTTTCTTACTTCCTTTTTGCTGGATAAAACAGGACGTACGATGAAGTGATGAACTAGCACAAGAAGAAGAACGCCATGGTGAAGGCACCGAAGTCAGCGCACGTCGTCAAGGGTGTTCCTGCTCAAGCTGCGGTGGCTGCCGGAGACGACGACGAAAGGGAGCTGCCTCTCGGAGGAGAACTACTTCACCCTCCTCAAGTAAGAAAATAAATCCCCTCCATTTCAGCTTCTCACATCGGTACAGCTCGCCAATTTTTTTTTCTTTTTTTGCTTCTTTCATTTGCCCCCAAGAATCTGATTCAAGTAAAGAAGAAGGGAATTAATTATACAAAAGTAGAAATAGCTAAAATTCATAAACCAGAAAGCTATGTAATTAGGCTAACTACGCACCTGATTCTAAAGATGTTGTGTATAAACGACCAGATCGGGGAAACTCATATAATTAGTTCATGTCCAGATCTGATGACCAGATCTTTCACTAATATGCGCGCAGCCATTGCAAGAGATGGGGGACTCACAAGACAAGGAGATACAAGAAGGCGTGCAAGCTTTGCTGAATAATCATGGGGGAGATATAGAAGGAGGAGGAGTCGACCCATCAAACATGCTGCCTGATGAGGTAACTCAAAAATCCTTAATATGATTGATTCTTGATTGTTCAGTAGTAGCCTAGTAGCTGGCTAGCTATGTACTACATACATGCGATCCCAATCTACAAAGTTATTCTCTTCCATAATTTTACGAGCAATTTTACGGTTCTGGAGGAGGTACCACTTTTTCTATTGTAAATTTGGTATCTCTTAGTACCTAGGTACTATAAGATACCATGAGGTACCAAATTTGATACTAAATTTTTGGTACCTCATGGTACCTCCTTAAGGACCGTAGAATTGCTCTAATTTTACATGTCTACTTCAAAGCTAACTGCATCAAATAATCCTTGATGTGCTTCCCCTTTTTGCTTCTTCTTCTTCTAAGTCATGAAAAGAAACATAAGCTATAGTTGGATGCAAGTTCTAGTACGCATATAAGCTTTGATGTTATTTTCAATTATTCTAATATATACTACTGCAATTTCTGGCCTCAAATTTTCAGTTCATAGCATATATAGAAGCCAATGTACAAGCATACACGTGAACTTTCTGGATACCGTTAACATGAAATACCAGTGTATTTTTTTGTGAGGAAAAATATCAGTGTATGCATATACTCTTACTAAGTTAATTCTTCTGGATATCCATGCATGTATGTCGACCCTGCAGGTTTATATATGATAAATTAATAACATGCATCCAATGATTTTTGTAGCAAGTCCCTAATTAATACGTTTGATGTTGCAGAATGGATCAGCGAGTAGCACTGCAAGGAAAGAGGGCAAGCGCCTGACGCATCACTACCTGAAATTTGCATTGCTCCTCGTCACAATCTCTACAGTCCCCCTGATTGACATTCTATTTCTTCGTGGAGATGCACTCAAACTTCCACTCGGACTGAAATTCGCCTCCTCCTTTGCATTCACAGCCTTTGTCACCGCAATTTCCCTCATGTTCCACACCCTGAAGTTGATGACAATCAAGCCAGAGCACATCATCAGCGCCATCAACCAGCTGAAACTTTCCATAGTCCTCTTGGCTACCTCCATATCCTCCCTTATTTTGTCATTTATTTCCATCACTTGTTCTCTGCTTCCTAAGGCTTATTACTTCCTGCCCATTTCATTGGTCCCTTCCATCCTTGTTGGTGTCTTTCACTTCATATATAATGGCAAATTCGATGTGAGAGATGTAAGGCCTGAAGAGAGTAAAGCTCTGAAGAAAGCACTAAAGAGTGCAAATCAGCTCACCTTATCTTTGGTGACCACATCATTCTCTGGTTTTATTGGAGATCTCCTTGGAATCTATCACAAGACAGAGAAATTGGGTGGTCAGTATTCATACGCCAAGGTGTCGATCTTCTTCATGCTTGGTTCCGGTCTGGCCGGAATCTTGGCGCTGCTCCTTTGCAGGCTGCTGTCCAACAGTGAAGTTCACCGGCGCCGCCGCCAGTCGCCGTCGGGGATATGGTGGCAGAAGACTGTACTAGCCATCGCGAACGTCGTCATGCTCGCGATGCTGGTGCCGGCGCTGCTGCTGATCGCCGCGACAATCCTTCACGGGCTCCTGTTGCCGGCCGTCGTCTTCCCAGTGGTCGCCGGAGCCGCCGCGTGGGCGTTCATCGAGTTCTGCACCGCGGCGGTAGGCGAGGAGGAGGAGGAGGACGGGAAGTCCGAGCTGGGGACGATGTACGCCATCGCCGTGGCGGTGGCGTCGGTGTCGTTCGGGGCCGTGCTTGCCGTGTTCGGCGGGCTGCTCGGCGGCGCGGTGGGCAAGGCGCAGCTGAAGGTGTGCACGTTCTTCCTGACGTCGGCGTTCGTCGGCGCGGTGAGCCTGGGGGTGGTGGCCTCCGTGGCGCCGGCGAGGAAGGCGAGCGTGGCGGTCGCGGCGGCGGTGCTGTCGTGCTGCGGCTTGGGCACCCTCGTTCTCGCCGCGCTCGCTCTCTTCTATCAAATCGGCGCATGATGGAGTACGCGTACGTGATCCGCGCCATGGCAGCAGTTCACCAGTGCGCGCATGTCGAACACTTAGTCTCGGCTAGTAAGTGGAGGGGACGAGTCACGACGACGACGGCGCTCTGTGATCTGAAGGAGGCATGCGATGCATTTCAAGATATCAAATCGATACAAAAGGGGGGAAAAGAAACCTAAATTGAACCCAAGAAAGAAGGGGTTAGTACTGTGATGGCAGGAATATAATGTTAATGTACTCTCTCACGGTCATCAACTGTGATGCTTGTAAATAAATAATCGAGACATGTTCATTCGGAAGTTATTAATTAATGTTGTAGAAACTAATTTGGTGGATTAGGGAGGAGAATGTCTATATGTTAGGGCACCTAATAATTAAGTGTTTTTAGGCTGTTGGTATACTTGTATACGATACGTGTGTTCCAAACACACACATACTCTAGATAAACTGCATGTGCAATAATTGTTAATTAATTATGGCCATGTTTAGATTAAACTTTTTTCTTCAAACTTCCAATTTTTCCGTCACATTAAATATTTGGACACATGCATGGAGCATTAAATATGGACCAAAAAAACTAAGTACACAGTTTGCATGTAAATCGCGAGACGAATCTTTTGAACCTAATTACACCATGATTTGACAATGTGGTGCTATAGTAAACATTTGCTAATGACAGATTAATTAGGCTTAATAGATTCGTCTCGTAGTTTACATGTGGAATCTGTAATTTGTTTTGTTATTAGTCTATATTTAATACTTTAAATGTATGTTCATATACTTAAAAAAAATTTGACACACGAACTAAACACCTATGTACTAATGACTTTCTTGTTTTACGACAAACCCTATTTGGTACGATGAGAAAGCTGAGGGTTTGTGCTCGTCTTAATACTTTTTTTAGTGTCCTGATACTGGTACAGTGGTACCGGTAGATATACGAACATGAACAACACTTGTCTGAAAATGTTTACAAAACTAGCTAAATGTCTATGCATTGCAAGGGATGTTAAGAGAGATAACTAATTATATGTTGTAAAGCCTATATTATATACACAAAGAATGGATCAAAACTATCCATATTATATGACTATCATATACTCTCCTTTCTTTTATTCTAATTTATTATACCAACATATATTATATTAAATTATAAGTTGGTACTATTGCTAGGTCTCACGTGTCAGTTGGTAATGATGGAGGCAAGCTTATTGCCACCACCACTATTGACTTTTAAAGTAGTAGAGATTTTTAAATAATAGATTAAAACCTCATCTTTAGACCAACAAGTAGCCAACTGAAATTAATGTCATCTACCCAATAACCCATGAATTAATTAAAACTCAGCAACGAATCAGGATCATATGAATACACACTCTACCTACAGACTACAGTCCATACACAACACGACTTAAACCGTAGATACGTCGCTTTTTACTACTACTGTTTATTACTTTTATAATCCTATATATAGAGTACCTTAACCAGTACCATTATTAATTATTGGATGTGTTCAGAAAAAAAAGTGATAGAGACCATGAATATTAATTTGTCCTTATCCTCTCTAACTATATTATGTCGACATCTCTCGACATAAGTAGAGCTATAGCTAGCTGCAATTTAGCTAACTTAATTGCGTAACAAAATAATTCAAACAACTAGATCAGGAAACTCATATATTCTGATTTGACTGCGCTGATCAGGATTAGCTGCCGCCGACATTGCCAAGTACACCATCGTAATTACCCTTTGTCCAGTTCAGGATCCACGAGGATACAGATCGATCATCTAGATTATAGATATGCAGAGGTTAATTACTATTCAACGGTTATTTGGACTTGTAAGTTACTATGGAATCTGAAATGGGCAAAGAACCCGGAAATGTAATTCATCTTCCTTACAAATTTTTTGAACGAAAAATCTTATTCCTTAAATTATATCTAGAAAAGAAAATGAAATCTGAAATATGGTTGCACAAAAGAGTTGCGCGCTAGTGCATGAAGCCTTTTTTTACGCAAATTTTATTGTTTTTTCGACGCAAATGCAAGAAGCTTTTGATATGTTATACACATATGTCCCTATTTCATCGAACTATATATATATTGACCACGTACTGCGCAAGAAATTGATAAGCAATGGACCCAAAAACACTGCAAGCTGGAGTATACACGCACTGTATACATGGTATCATTTTCAGTTAAAGCTAGCTAGCTTGAAAACTTTTGACAATAATATACTACTAGTTGTAGTGAACACCGCTAATCGAAATGACAGTGCATGCGACTGGTGACTGAATTTAGTCCATGCAAGTAGTATCTGGGATTATCTGAAAACTATATATACGTCCTATATAGTAAGCGTGTTGAACATGCCGTTGTCCCACCGACTTTGCTACTAATTCTAAGTACTAAAAGACAATCATGCATGTCTGTGTCGATTCGTCCGTACGAAGTACGACCCCGTCAATTATAATGGCACAATCAGCACTACCCAGACGAATATACACTGAAAGATGAATACAGTAATGCTCTGAAATTGATTAGATTTCTTCTAATCATCTTCAACTAGCATAGTGGCCCGTGCATATTGCGCGGCTAGCATCATTATATTTTCTCTCATGTAATAGCATATATGTTTTCTCAATGTATTATTCAAATTTATTAAAATGACAATATAATTTTAAATTTTGTAAAACTACTAATGTGTAATATTTATATTGTATTATATATACGTGTTAGTTATTAATTATTTTTAATATCAAATTTTTAATTCCGAATTTTTATTATTTTCTAATTGTATTTCTATATGGACTCTATACTCTACCTCTAATATTCCTTATTTTTAATTCCGAATTTCAGTTATTTCCTAATTGTATTTTTATATGGACTCTATACTCTACCTCTAATATTCCTTATTTTTAATTCCGAATTACAGTTATTTTCTAATTGTATTTCTATATGGACTCTATACTCTACCTCTAATATTCCTTATTTTTAATTCCGAATTACAGTTATTTACTAATTGTATTTTTATATGGACTCTATACTCTATCTCTAATATTCCTTATTATTAATTCCTAATTTCAGTTATTTCCTAATTATATTTTTATATGGACTCTATACTCTACTTCTAATATTCCTTATTTTTAATTCCGAATTTCAGTTATTTCCTAATTATATTTCTATATGGACTCTAGTCTCCTCTTCTAATATTTCTTATTTTTTAATTCTGAATTTCAACTATTTCTAAATTGTATTTCCATATGGACTCTAGTCTCCTCTTCTAATATTCCTTATTTTATAATTCCGAATTTCAGCTATTTCTAAATTGTATTTCTATATGGACTCTGCTTTTTCTTTTCTCCGATTAATGTGAGAATTTCTAGGCCGTGAGAGCGAACGTGGAGGCTTCTTTTTCTATTCCTTTAATAATATAATAGATTCTCTCTTCTTTCCTCCTCTTTCTCACCTTCCGACCCATCCAAAACCCTAGCTAGCTCATCGATCAGTACTATGTATCAGTACATCCATCATTAGTAGTAAATCATAACGGATTTAGCATGCAATACAGAGTTGCAGAGCCAGTAAGATCGAATGTGTGTACAGTATATCCTAAAAGATGAATAAATGCTATAGTTGATAGTAGTACTACTAGCACTACCAGATAGCTATAGCTCTGAATTGAATGAATTTTTGGTCACTAGATACACAAATTTTGACAATTTGACCCTTTGCAAAAACTATTTTTACAAATGAACCGCTGTCAAAACTTATTTCAAATCTGACCCTTTTGCTCAACGCCAAATCGTGTGGCGCTGAATTTAGACACCTTAGCGCCAAATAGCATGGCGTTGAATGTATGTTGGCACGCTGACTTAGTCTCCCATCCGTCGTGGCACGGCATTTAGCACCAGCTGATGTGGCGCTAAGGTGTCTAAGTTCAGCGCCACATGATTTGGCGTTGAGCAAAAGGGTCAGATTTGAAATAAGTTTTGGCAGCGGTTTATTTGTAAAAATAGTTTTTGTAAAGGGTCAAATTGTCAAAATTTGTGCACTAGATAGGTACCTGCATGAGGCGCAGTCTACAGTGCAGTGGTAAGGTGGTGTTTGGATCCAGGGACTTAACTTTAGTCCCTGTATTTAGATACTAATTTAGAGTATTAAATATAGACTACTTACAAAACTAATTATATAAATGAAAGCTAATTCACGAGACAAATTTTTTAAGCCTAATTAATCCATAATTAGAGAATGTTTACTGTAGCATCACATAGGCTAATCATGAATTAATTAGGCTCAATAGATTCGTCTCGCGAATTAGTCTAAGAATATGGATGGGTTTTATTAATAGTCTACGTTTAATATTTATAATTAGTGTCCAAACATCCGATGTGATAGGGACTTAAAAGTAACTTTAGTCCCATCTAAACAGGCTCTAAGTTTGGACGCTCCAAAGAGTGGCCGGCATTGATCAAAGATTATTATTTATTGATCAATCGATGTGGATATATAGGAGGAGTATGTGCTTATCAACTGCACATATGTATACGCGTTCTTATGATATGATCTTATCTACTCTCTGCACGTCAGGCCGAATTTGATGACGCGGACGATGATGGAAGCTGCTTTGAATAACCTGCCTTAAGTCGTTCAAAACTACGAAAGCACGGATCTGATGAATTAAGTTCAGATCTAATTCAGAAACACTTATTATCATCTCTCAATATACGGCCCAAATTTAACAGTACATATAGAGGTACTAACAGTACATAAGTAACAATTCGAACAAGATTAAGGCAGGTTATCCGTTATCTGATGGGTTTTGTGCTGATGAAAGGAGAACAGTACAGTTCATTGAAGCTTCCAAGAAGCTACGTAGACGCGCTTCCACGAAGCTTCGTCGTCAGGGCAGCATGCCTTAATTTTTTCCTCAAAATTAAAGAAAAGAAAAAACTAAATTAACATACTATATATATACAGAGCTCAGGGGAGCTCTAGCTACGAGCTAACTGCTAAGAATTTGCATGAGCTAGCAATTCGCATGATTGCGATCGATCGAGGATATCGAGACCGGAGAGGATTTCAGAGGGCGTGGTTGGCCGGGGTCGTGGTGTTCCGGCGATGCAAGGGGAGAGAGACGACGAGGCGGCGGGTTGTTTTCCGGCGGGAGGCGGCAAAGGCAAGGCGCCGTCCCCGCCGCCGCCGCCGCCGAGCCACGAGTTCGACGGTGGGCACCGACGCGGGCTGATCAGGCGGCGGCGGAGGTGGAGGCCTGTCCGCGGCGAGGTGTTCGCCGTCGGGTTCATGGTGGCGGGCGCGGCTTACTTCCTTCTTGCCGATGCTCTCGCCGTGGGCCGGGACCCGGCCGACGGCGGCGACCCTTCCGGCGGGTGGTTCTTCGCCGCCTACGTGCTCTGGATCACGGGGCTGAACCTGTTGTACGTGCTGGATTATCTGATGAACTGACGATCGAGCACTCGCGCCGCAACGCCGGCCAACTCCGGCCGTCTGCTTCACATACGGTAAGCCTTTTCGATCGCCGGCAGCCGCTACCAATTCCTCAACCAGCTACCGCAACCACAATCCCAACTGGTGGACGTACGATCGCACTTCCCATCGGCGATCGATCGCCGCTTAATTCCTTCCTCCACCAAATTAACCTGACGGATGATCGATCAGCCAGTACTCGCGACAGATTGTTGCTCCCACCCTAGATCTCATCTAAAGTACTAGCTTTGTGGTTTACTCCGACCGAGTTAATTATCGATCTATACCCTGTCGACATGCATCTATCTCCACCTCGATCTCCTCAAGAAGAGAGAGAGATCCATCTACCCTCTCTGATCTCTTGATCATTCATTCTTGGAAGCATTTCTACTGAATAATCTTGTGATACGCATGCAATTTCGCGCTTGCGTGCGTTTCTCTCTACGACTATATCCAGCTAATTGTCTGGAAGATCTCTGCCCTCACGTGTATATGAAAAATACAAAAGCTAGGATCGATTTGATGGAAGATTTATCTCAAACACCACCACCACCAAGTCCCAGGATGTGCATGCGCTCGATCTCTGTTTTTCTGTCAACCTAGATAGCTTCAAGGTGAAGCATCAAAGAGGACGATGCTATTATATTGTAATCTGAAGACTAATGTGTTGGCTTAATTTGTATATATCCAAGTGTACTACAGTACTACTACGTACGTACTCTCTGTTATGATGAGATCTAGGGGTTTCGCTGGATGCATACTTGCTACATATGGACAAGCATGCATGCATAAATTAAATGAAGTTGTGTACTCCTCAAGAAATTACTATACAACATATATATTAAGGCATTCCCGTTTTTATCTATCTTGTCTGCCAGATCTTGCATGTAGTTTTGATATAACATACACGGTCGTTTTGAGTAACGAAGATTTTTGGAATCAAAAGACGCTTAGCATAATATGGAAAAAGTGCAATAATAATGCTATCAGACGTCCCGGATATTATGAACGTACTGTGGCCAAAAATGTCTATGATGATCCATCTCTATCGACCCAACATTTATTTATTTCTTATTTTCTACAGAGAACACCGTACAACACAGAAAATCAGATTTCTGATCAGTTTTGCTATATATTTACCAACAAATTACTCTAAAATTTGTCAAATATAAATGCAGTGCTAATTGTAGTGTAATTACATTGTAATTAGCATGTAACTACTCCCTCTGTCTCAAAATATAGTGGATTTGGGTTAGATGGGACACATCTTTGTTCAGGTTCGTAGTACGTATTAGGATGTATCATATCCAACCAAAATCTATATTTTAAGACAGAGAGAGTAGATTGTAACTCATATATAACTTTTATATGATTTTAAACCATTATATTTACTTCAAGATTCACGCAAGTGGAGAAGAAATCATAGCACGTGCACCTGTGAGGGGATTTGTTCCTGCAAACCCCGCTTTGCGAAAATAGCGTGTTATCACGGGATTTTTAAAAGTTATATGCAAGTTACATTGTAATTTCATACAAATTACATTATAATTATACTATGCTTGTATTATATTTATATTTGACAAATTTGTGGTAGAAAATTTGTCAGTCCCTTTCTGATTACCCAACGAAAAATATGAACAGTGGACGCGAGTAGGGAAATCCCACCGTACAGCCCAACAGACAATTCAATAGGCCCAGATAGATAAAGGCCGTGGTTACTAGTGGAGAGCCTGTATGGGCCTTCACGGCCTCTTTAAAGAAAATATATTCCGGCAGGCCGGATAGAGATTTTTTTATTAAAAATATATTTCAATGAATTTGGGCCAGATGATATTTTTCCCTGTGTGCAACTACTCAAGTTGGGCCAAAACCTTGTCTGGTGTAAATTTGGTCCACGCATAGTAGAAAGAAAAATTTTACTGTTTGGAGTAATATCTTCGAAGGGAAAATTCTTGCGGCCCAATATTGTCTACCTGGTATTCTCAACTAATTGTCAAGTTAGACATACCTAGTGATTAGTGCAGTACATCGATCATTGCATCACTAATTCACTAGTGGTCGGCCAACTTGGAACATGGAAATCTCACCTAAAACTTAAACAGCTGAACTAGGAGCATGCAGCATCCATCAACACTCAACTTACGATCGAAACCATAATCCATGGACGACAAATCCTAGCTACTTTCAGTTTCAGTAGAGAGTCACAAGACAGAGATGACAAACAATCATCTTGGTCCGATACGTATACGACTTACATGTAGGGAAGACAGTCTCGTACCTGCTTTTGAGTTAGGGCCTGTCTGGCGACATGTGCATTATGCGCAAGTGCATGTATAGCCAAACATCATATCCTGCAGGAAAAGGCAGAAGTGATAAGAGAAATTAATTAACAAGAAGCTACATATACATAGATTACACAGCGTTGAAGAACGAAGTGTTAACCCAGTCGATCGATCCCCTGCAAGGCTGCTGCAGACATGCAGCTAGCAGAAGGAACTGAAGGGGTCGATGAAATTGAAGGTAAACTAAGTTCTCTAAGCTAGCTTGCTGGTAATGGATTATATGGATGCATGAACAGTGTGTTTCGAGACTATACTTACTTACCCCTGCAAATGGAAAAATGCTGAATGCTGCTCTTCAGTTTTCTGAATGGCCATGGCTCTTCTTCCAGCTCTCTCCAGATCTGCAATGCAAGTCGTCTATATGCCATCTTCCCAAGTCAAGGTCAACTGGTGAGAGTCTTGTTAATTTATAAATAAAAAATTTAAAAACAGCACTAAGATGAAGTCTCCACTACATTAAGCTTGCGTACCCTTTTCGTCTCTAGGTTTGGCACTGACAATGGGCCCATAAGTGGGACCAAACCGCACGCGACCCCATCTGTCAGTTACTGGTTTTCTACCTCTTTGCAAGTCTTCGCTGCGCGACCTAGTCAACTAATAATACAAGCACGTTTAGTTAGATATGGACCACACGCTGTCGGAATTATTCATGGGCCCACAGACCGAATAATTGTTTGTCGTTATCCACGCTGTCAACATTACAATTTTGTCCACGAAACAAGCAGATAAAAATTCGTACTCCAGTTGAGAAGAGATTTCTTAGTTCTCAAAAAAAAGAAGAGATGAAGAAAATAAAAGCAAAAGTCGGGAATTGGCCGAGGAGACTGGAGATAATCTAGGCTAAAAATGGCGCCCAATAATTGCAGCCCAAATCTGGTAAATCCATGGGCCTTATAACTCACGCTAGCCCCACATAATATGGGCTCAGCCCAGCCCATCACACAGGAGGAGTAGGAGAAAGAGAGAGAGTCCAGCCTATGGGCCCAGAAGTGGACTCCGCAAAGCCGTCTCAGCTGCGTGAGCCGTGACGCGACGCAACCGAGACGGCCCATGTTCTTCTTCTTCTTCCCCGCATTTAAGTAGCCCCAATCCAAAGAATCCAAATCCCCCCGACATAAATCGAGAAATCGTTGCGATCTGAAGCAAGGCGGCCGCTCGGCGCTCGCGATCTTCGTCAAGGTATGTATGCATCAGCCGCTTGATCCCTATTACCCTATACCCTTGGTTTCTGTTCGATTTTGCTCCGGTTAGATGACTAGCGATAGATCTGTTCCGATGATCCCCATCTAATTAAATTTGTTTCCGCTGGGTGCATCTAGTTCGATTTAGTTGCTAGTGTTTGCTACGTATGGATGTTTGGGGATTTCTCTCAAAATACTGTTGGTAGATTGATGAAATCATGGAAACAGGTTCGCTTAGATGATGAATATGGACCGCTAATATAGTCTACTCGATTTTACGATGTGGAGATTACTCCTCTAAGGATGCTCTGGTTTGTTGGTATACTGTACGTTTCAAAGTGAAATCATTCATTCCAGTACCCATTGATCCATCTGGTTCATCAGGTTATATATGATCTGACCCCTTCAGAAATTTTCCTAATTCACTATTACATCTACCTGGAAGCTCTCCTGTATACTATAATCTTTGGGTAACTTGCATTACTTCCTTTAAACCATGAAATCTACGAGCTCATATGTATATGGTCCTCCCATTACTTCCGTAAACCATGAAATCTTCTAATCTAGGAGTTCATATGAATCTGGTGTTGGTTGTTTTTTCATTGTTTACTCCATGATTATAACAAGAAATAGATCATCCGTGTTCCAGCTTCTGTCTTGATTGATTTTCTCATAAGCCTTCTTATGTACAGATGCAGATCTTTGTGAAGACACTCACTGGCAAGACCATCACCCTCGAGGTTGAGTCCTCTGATACAATTGACAATGTGAAGGCCAAGATTCAGGACAAGGAGGGCATTCCACCTGACCAGCAACGTCTCATCTTTGCTGGCAAGCAACTAGAGGATGGCCGCACCCTCGCGGATTACAACATCCAGAAGGAGTCCACCCTCCACCTTGTCCTTCGCCTCAGGGGAGGCATGCAGATCTTTGTGAAGACCTTGACAGGAAAGACCATCACTCTTGCGGTCGAGTCCTCGGACAAGATCGACAATGTGAAGGCGAAGATTCAGGACAAGGAGGGAATTCCCCCGGACCAGCAGCGCCTCATCTTTGCAGACAAGCAGCTCGAGGATGGACGTACACTGGCTGATTACAACATTCAGAAGGAGTCCACCTTGCACCTGGTGCTCCGCCTCCGTGTGGCCGGTAGGTTCAGATGTTTTGCTACGCCTGGTGGGCGGTGGCTTTGCGCAAATGAAGTTTGTGATGGTGTTAGTTTCAAGTTCCCATTTGGGTTTCAGTCATCGTCGTGACACGATATATGTTAAGAACAACTCTAGTTAGCATCCTGCTTGTTCTTGATACTTGTCCCTGTTTTTCAGAAAAATCAATCCTGCTTATTCTGGATATGTGTTCTTTATTTCCAGAAAACGGTATGCTTGTGCCATTAGACTTTGCTCAAGGCACAAGAGGTTCTAGAATTTCAGTGACATATTGGTGCTATCATTGCCAAACTCGTTTGGTACCATTACTAGCTGTTTGGCCCAACCGCCCTCTCTGATCACAATCACCTGAAGTAAGTTACAGGTAACAGGCCTAAAATTTGACTGGCTTATTGGTACCATCACTAGCATTTGTATTATTAGAACAGATCTTCACTGATGTCCACAACCTCAGATTTCAGTGGCTGTGCCATTACTCGAAGCTTCTTTCTTTTGCCCCAAGCGAGACGACTAATGTAACTATACAGACATATAATTGAAAACTCATGGATTAAGCCAATTTAGCTATGGATTGTTGAGTGGAACTTGTATTTTTCTCGTGGATCCACAGTTTAGAGCAAACACGATGGCAATGACTCAGCCAGGAGTAGCTTCCTTAATTTTTCATAATCCTATATGGGTTTAATTTACTTATTAGTGGCAATCGTTTTCAAACAAGCCTAGTTAGTGACCTTTTCATTGCCAGTTAAACACACATACACGAAAACGACCCAAGATGCTCAGTTTCCTCTTGTATGAAGGGCCCGTTCACTTTGATGCATTTTCAATCTTACCAAATTTTGGTGAAGTTGTCAAAAAAGTGGTTATATTTATTTTGCTACCAAATTTTGGTAACTATATAAGAAATCCTACCAAAATTTTGGCATAGTTGCCAAAATTTTGACATTGTCAAAATTTGGTAAGGTTTTTTTTTTTTGTCATCAAAGTGAACAGGCCCGAAATCCCATGGTCACCATTACACCATATTATATAAGTTTAGACGAGAACTTGTGTATAAATACGCACATATATGGATCTCTACCAGATGACGCAGCTGCAGCAGCGAAGCTTAATTAAGCTCGGGGCGATGATGAGTTGGAGTTGGATGTTGCGGCCGAGATGGTGGAGTCGGCGATGGATTTACAGGGACAGCGCGTGCCATGGGCTTACCGACTCCTGCCTCTAGCGCTCGTTGTTTAATCTCCATCATCTGTCTACTCTGCTCTTGGCTGCTGCTCTCACCGTCTTCCCTGCCAAGCAATTCATAGACTTATTACGATTATGTAAAGGTTTTTTTTTTCCTTTTTTCCTCGTATTGCTTTTGTTATTACTCTCACTACAGGTAGGACTCGATGATTTATGATTAGAGCTAACATCTTTCAGCGTTTGTTTTTTCGTTCGAAGTCCTTTCCTGGTAACCGGCAATGACCAGTCTGATCGGTTGTGTTGCGTAACTTAAAACTCTATTTCTTCTAATATACCGACGTGCAATTCTTTTACGTATTTGTGGAAGAAAAAAGATTTACGATTAGAGCTCAATTCACACTATTGCTAGAAGTCTCACATGTTATTATTGCGAGACGACGAATAGTAATTCAAAATCCATACGATCTGAGATTGCCTAGGATTTGGTGGAAGGTCGGAAAAGCCAGTCTTCAGTGGGATTATTTGTTATCCACTCCCTCTTGTTTGTCCAGATTCGTTGTCTTAGGAGGGGTTCCTCCTAGGTTAAGTTTTTTTGGGACGGAGGAAGTAAGTTTTAGCAACGGATAAAGATCATGAACGGCTATCACTTGTCATGCCACTCATCTATATCTTACTCAACTCCGCTATTCTGACGTTAACTAGCTAAGAGATTTTTACCTAGTAGATAGAAAAAAAACAACTCAATTGAAATTTACTTTTTTTTTAAAAAAAAGCTCAAATTCAACTTTCATCCACTTGAATGCAAATCTAAAACCCCCTAAAACCCCCCATCTCATGACAAAACCCCAAACCAAAAGTGTCAAGGCTGTTGCTGGCCGCACATGCCGTCAGATCGCGAGGTGGACGGTTGAGATCGCTCTAAACAGGGGAGGCTTACGAGAGAAGGAAACTCCTCTTCCCTTTTCTCCGCGAGCCGACACAGTGGCATCTCCCACTCCTCCCCCTCCCCCCTCTCGCCGCCGCCCATCGCGGAGACCTCCCCCGCCGCGCCGCCGCCCCTCCCCCGCCTCGTCGTCTCTCCGGTGACGGTGAGCCCCTCGTTCACCGCGCGACCGATTCGATTCGATCTCCGCGAGGCTCACCCCACGCACGGTCCTCGTCAAGGTACGCCAGCGGAGCAACCCCTTCGATCCATTTCTCCGTGCTGTTCAATCTGTTTGGGATTTGTGTGTTGTTACGTATGTCAGAGCTTCGATTCGGGAAGCGGATTTAGATGATATGTATGGTCGGAAAACAAAAAAAAAAATTAGACCACGAATTTTGGGGGCATGATGAATAACGCAAAACGATGGCTGTGGGTTTTATTTAAATAAACCTTAGAGCTCGAGACGATTCCCTTTCGGCGCCTCTCTTCTCGAGCGATGATCCATTGATCGCGTTGTCTGATATTTGCAAGGGGATCAGGAGAAGGAAGGGGGAGGAAAGATGAATGGGGATGTGGGACTGACAGGAATGGCCCACTGGTCAGATCTTACCCGAAACGAGTTTCGTGAAGTAACATATTGCTCAAATCTAATGCTTATATTACCTCAAATCTGATGTTTATTTAACCTTTAAAACCTGGTGATTTGTGTTATCATAAGCCTGTGGTATTCAGAAATTTATGCAGATATTTATATACGATCTCATATCGAAGGTCATGTAGATCAGTTGATGTACTATCTGTCCGATTCTGCAGTAACTAGACTCCCCCTTTTGGTGTTATGGGCTCCGTTCTAGTAGATAAGTACGCGATTTGGCCGACTGATGGCTGCGATTTTGCTATAATACTGTTGCTATCTACTGCCTTGCGTGCCACAGTGGTGAGTTCAGACTAGATTATTATTGCACAGGTTCACATAGAGTTTGGGCAGGATGGATGTTTAAAGAGAACTCGTAGTACATTACTTCTGATATGCCCTGTTTGTTATTTGTCCTGATTTATTGCTCCATCTGCATGCTAATTCTTAGGGTAGTCCCAACCCTCCACCTAGGATGGTGTCTATGGCATTAACTACATTGCCATGTAGTACTTTTAGCTTATGTGGCACTATATTAATTAAGAGAGAGAGAGTGAAGAGAGGAAGAACCTGGGTCTCATGCAAGACACAGTTTCAATACGAGAACCTATGCACTAGACACTATCAAGTTTTGCATTGGGAGATAATAGTGTCTTCATAATAGATGAAGAATAAATATGATTGGTAGAGAAGAGAGATGATGTATTTATTAATGACCCACTTTAAGAAACCATGGGTTGTAGAGTGTAGTTTCTATTGTGATGTCTTATTGACATGGCACCATAGATACTGCTTATGGACACTATGGGTTGGGACTGCCCTATCTGAATTCACCACTTCTTTACATTAATTACTATCAGTTTCATCCATATCCTAATCTGGTAGTTTGAGCCTTTTGAGGTACATCCTCACACAATCGGCCTATATGTACAGGGTGGTTATTTGCTACTACCTCCGTTTCGAAATGTTTGACGCCGTTGACTTTTTAAGTATATGTTTGACCGTTCGTCTTATTCAAAAAATTTAAGTAGTTATTAATTCTTTTCCTATCATTTGATTCATTGTTAAATATATTTTTATGTAGGTATATAATTTTACATATTTCACAAAAGTTTTTGAATAAGACGAATGGTCAAACATGTGCTAAAAAGTCAACGGTGTCAAACATTTTGAAACGGAGGGAGTATGTGTTTACTCGATTTATCACAAGTTCACAACAGCTAGATTATTATCTTCTCACGGTTCTGGGCCTATGGTCTAATATTCGCAGTTGTATTCCTCTCCCTATACTATTCAACACTTTTATATCGCTGGTTTCAGCCATAAATTGAACACTGAAATCTAGCAGTCTAAGTGGCATCCTAACACAATCGACCTATATGTATGTGGTGGTTTGCTTTTCTTTTTTTTCTACAAGGATCATTCATGCCTGGAATAATTCCAAGACATCGAGTAAAAGCAGAACAAATGTGGTGGTTGTTTGCTCCGTCTACAAGCTCTGCTCATATCAATTTCCATGTATAGTGGTGATTTCACATGGTCACTCACCATGTTTGGTTGTTTTTGTACATGCAGATGCTGATGCACAACGTGCACCACCTCCGTGGTGGCCAGCTTGTTGATCTCAACAGGGTGAATGCAGGCCCTGACCATAACCGCGGGGTGCCAGCCAATGGTGCCCATCAGTTTAATTGGTCAGGGTTCAGTCTCATGCTGTTCGGTGCAGCCCCGATGATGGTTTTGCCTTGGCAGGTGGTACATGTGCCGTGGCCTCTGCTGCTTCTTGCGTTGATGACCTGGTTCATCGGCTGCCTCAGGCTCTACGGTTTTCAAATCGCTTTTCCTGTATATTATCATCAGCACGGTGGCAACAACAGCCAAGGTGTAGCAGCGCCAGCAAGCACAGGACGTTAAGACACATACCACTAATTCTTTTGTTGCAAACCATCCTATAAAAGCAGGGAATGGATCAACCATGACTTGTTGAAAATCTAGACCACGGGATCTGATATATTTTCCTAATTCACATATAATTGGTTTTATTCTTACATAACTCGTGTGTGCTGCCCTGAAACCCTCAGTGTCATGTTCATGCCATATGGGATCCCATGCGAGTAAACAGTTTCACACACCATTCACAAATTGGGTTGTGGGTGTAACCATACAAAACTTACATTACTCTTGCAACGTGCAGGGATGGAATGGTGAATAATGCAGAGATGGAGGAGGAGAACGCCATTCCGGATGAGGGCAGTCTGGCCTGGAGCGGCTACGCCCTGATGGTCTTATCAGTGTTGGCATTGTGGTCTGGCTTGGTCACTGAACCGGTGGCGGTCTTCCTGTCCTTCCTGCTTCTGCTGCTTGGGTGCGGCTTTCTTCACCTCGCCATGCTCGCACCGTCCAAGCCCAAGATGTTCTGATTGATCACAAGCAATTCCAACACGGGGCGATTATAAGAATTTTTGGTATCGTGTGTTTATAGGTTTGTGCGTGTATGGTATATTGGTATGTGCTTCATAGAACACCAATCATGTGTATATATATTTATATGAGTAAAGTGTATTGGCGGTCCTTAAACTTGTAGGATTATGACATATAGGTCCCTAAACTCTTAAAATGCATATTCAGATTCCAGAATTTGTCAAAGTGTATCATCTAGGTCCTAAATTGACATATCCTCTTTAGGATCATATGTGACACTGATGTGGCAATGCCACATGGACTTGACGTGTCCTTTTCTTCTTCTTTTTTTTCTTCTTTTTTGTTTTCCTCTCATTCTTCTTTTTTTTCCTTTTTTTTCCTGCACGGGTCACAGTGAAAGGTGGAGAAAGGGGGAAAAGAGAAAAAAAGGAAAAGGAAAAAATTAAATGGGTTTCATTTGTCAGTCAAAATAATGCTATGTCATGTTCGTGTGGCATGCCACATCAATGTCACATAGGATTCTGAAGTAGTTGTGGTGATTTGGGACCTAAATGACACACTATGAAAAGTTTTGGGATTTGGGATTTGGATATGCATTTTGAGAGTTTAGAGACCTAGATGACATATCCAAGTCTTATAAGTTTAAGGACCGCCCGTACACTTTACTCTAAAATATACTCTGTAGTAGCCTAGGACAGACAACGATCTGATACATCCTGAGTTCTAGACCACCTCCACGGCCCACAGCTATCGGCTTCCGCGCTTCCAGACCATAAGGAAAGTTGATGTTCTCAAAGTTGGGCCAATTCCCTACATGCCCCTGTAATTTCACCCAATTCCTTATAGTTTGATCTCTTATATATACCCCTGAGTTTTTATTTGGATCTCTTACATACCTATTCCGTTAGTTGATCATTAGTTTGACCGTTAGTTATTGTAGAAATTACTTTATTGTCCTTGGTATATTGTTAAAAGCTAGAAATGTTTTATGTGTAAATTATTTGAGTTGTGAAAACCAATAAGGAATAAATTACTAAATATTTGTTATGAATTTTTAAAAATAAAACACTATTTCATTAAAATAAAAAAGATTTATTATAAAAAAAGTTCTGCATAAAATTTGAAAATTACTTTTCAACAAATATTTAGTGAAAAAAGATTCGTTGTGAAAAAAAACAAAGGGGATGTAATTAGTTTATCACAAATTAGAAAACAAATTTAAAATTTTTAAATAAATTTTAGATCAAATTTGATGAATTTCGTATATCTTTCCAAAAAATTAAACCTAAATAACATTTAGTTTTTGCTCTTAATTTTATGGTGAAACTAATGTATGGATTTAATCATAATTTTTAAAAAATAAAAAATAATAAGTTTTATTTTTTTAGTTGGGCATTAAATGATTATATTGCTTGTATTTTGTATAAGTTAATTTTTTCATACGAAAATTTATTGGGTAGGTACCACATATGTATAGGATGGGTAATATAGTTATATTAAAATATTTAACGGTCAACTAACGGAGATGGGTATATAGAGGAGATAAAAACGAAAACTCAAGTATATATAAGGGATGAGGTCAAAGCCAGGGGTATTGAAGGGATTGAGTAAATTTTCAGGGGTATATATTGAATTTTTTTAAAATTGATTGATGATAAAAAGTCAGGCCACAAGAAAGCAGAATCTGAATCGCCTGCCTCTTTCAAAAGGAAGAGGGGCACTTCTATCCATCCAAACTGTTCGGCCCTCTAAGGGCTGTGTTCGGGAGGAGGGGTCCCATCACGTATTATTGCATGATTAATTAAGTATTAGCTAGTTTTTTTTAAAAAGGATTAATTTGTTTTTTAAGCAACTTTCGTATATAAACTTTTTGTAAAAAAAACACACCGTTTAGCAGTTTGAAAAGCGTGCACGTGGAAAACGAGGTAGAGGGGTTGGGAACTTGAAGCAAAGAACACAGCCTGAATGTTCACAGATTCGGATTCTCTCTCCTCGTCCTGCTCCCATTGGGTAATGAGTATATTCAATAGCCTCTTTAAATGCCTTTTCTCTATCTCTACTTCTCTACTATTATAAAAATTGAAGATATTTACCGTTTGCGGCAAGAAAAGGGAAAAAAGAAGAAGAAGAGAAGAAAATAGAAAGGAAGAGGATGATGTTGACAAGTGGGCACTTCCTATTTCCTTCTCACTTACACGCTCGCCTGCCGCCGACTCCGCTCTCAGCTGCCGCCGCTCCGGCCGCTCGCCGCCGCGGCGACTGCTGTAGCTCTCCCCTCTGCGGCAAGAAAAGGGAAAAGCGAAGAAGAGGAGAAGAAAATAGAAAGGAAGAGGATGATGCTGACAAGTGGGCCCTTCCTATTTCCTTCTCACTTACATGCTCGCCCGCCGCCGACTCCGCTCTTCGCCGCCGCCGCTCGCCACCGTGGCGACTGCTGCAGCTCTCCCCTCTGCGGCAAGAAAAGGGAAAAGAGGAGAAGAAAATAGAAAGGAAGAGGATGATGCTGACAAGTGGGCCCTTCTGATTTCCTTCTCACTTACACATTTCTGGTTTTGTGGTTAAGAGACCTCAAAAAATCTCGATGTTAAGTTGAGGGACCTTCGGTGAACTTATTCCAAGAAAAACTGTGCATGAACAGAGTGCACGCATAGGGTCGAGACCTGTCGAACCTGGGTGGACGTGTTATTTATTTCTTGGACCAATTGGAAGTTTGGAACCACCTAATGCAAATAGTGCTACTAATCCTGATGAACCATTTTTTTCACTTTTTTTGTTAGAATTTTCTTTTTCTTATTTTCTTACAGTGTTAGTCAACGCATGTATCAAAATAAAAATAGGGAGCATCTGAATAGGCAGCCACTAAAAAAACACACGGGCAATACAATGTTACACCACGGAAACAAATTCTCTAACTCAGTGCCCTATCAAATAACACACAAAAATCATCCCGAGTTTACATCAAATTGGTTCTGATCAGGATTTTACATATATATGAGACTAAATTTAAACCAGTTGGTGTTACACAAAGAGAACTTGCTTATACAACATACAAAAATAAGTTACAAAATTTCCTCAAATTAGAACCCAAATACAATATCTATACCTAATAAAAAAAATACGCAAGGAATCCGGTGAAAATTTCCGTTTAAAGTCACCTAAATTTTTCCGATCGCGACATCCCGAGTCCACTCCATAAAAATCATCCCGAGTCCGTATCAAATAACACACAAAAATCATCCCAAGTCCACGTCAAATCAGTTCTGGTCGGGATTTTACATATATATAGGACTAAACTTAAACAAATTCGTGTTAAACCAAAAGAACTTGCATATACAACATACAAAATTTGGTTACAAATTTCCTCAAATTAGATCCCAAATACAAGAATTGAAGAGCATCAAACGAGGAAAAAAATCGAGCAAAAATCCAATCACAAAAGTCATGGTCTCACCGGTTTCGATCTTCGGCCGCACATGGCATTATTCATCGCATGTGCTCCCAATCAACTTCACGTCGTCGTCGGACCTCGCCAGAGACACGAGCAACATGAGTTTGCCGCCGTCGAACTTCAGCCACCACCACCACCTTCGAGCTACCGCCACCGCCTCCCATGGCCATATATGGCGAGGAGGGTGCGCGGAGTAGCCGCTGGCGGTGGCTCGGTCGAGCTACGCCATGCACCACCGCCTCTCAAGGCTATATCCAACGAGTCTCAGGCCGGATCTGGCGAGGAGTGAGGCAGCAGCGACACCCTGATAAGGAGGAAAGGGGATTGACTTGGGGAAATCTGAGCGGTCCCTCTCGCGTCGAGCCAGTGTCACCCCTGGGCCGGTGCGCTTCATGGACCGCGCATGCGAAGTCAAGTTAGGTTGGAATCACACACAATCGGAGCCACACGCTGCCACCACTTAGCTTGGTGAGCTTTCTAGCTTGTTTTGAGTTTTTTTAATAGAAATAGCATTGGTACCACTTTAATTGCTTAAAGTTGTTACAAAATCTTATGACTGCTTATTAATTCAATTGTAACAAAATGAAACCAACGAGAAATTTAGCTAGATGTTTTCATTAGGTGGATTTATTTTTTGACCAAGGTAGCTAGATTATAAATTCACATAAAGTTAATCTTATTATAGTTTGTAATATCTATTGATGTATTATTGGGAAAACGACTTTACCCGTTGCAATGCACGGATACTTTTTCTAGTAAACATAATACTACACAATACACAAACGTAGATGGAGACCACCAGAAGCTCATCCCAGTGGCCTACAATGGCAGAGCAACATCCACCTTAGTGCCAATTTTATTACTCTCTCTATCTTAAAATATATATAGGCACATTTAGTATTTAAAATTTGTCCTAAATATAATATACACAGCTACTTCACTTATTCATTCATCTCAACTAACTACAACCATCTTATATTTGATTTCTTTATCTCGATCGATCATAACCTTCACCTTTTATGTCAAGAAAATAAGAATAAAACATAACCTTCTCCTTTAATTTTATTGCCCTCTTCTTCTCGCTTCAATTTTTTTTAAAGGTAGCTACTCTCTCTGTATACAAATATAAGCATTACAAATATTTGAAATTATCCAGAAATATAAGGATTTATAGAGTACTAGATGATACCCCGCTGCGTTGTTGCGGAACATTGTAATAGCTAAATCAGATAAATTGTAATAACTTGAATATGAATCAAAAACTTTTATGTTGTTTCAACTTTCAAGAGTGCTATGTCTATGAGGATTTTTTTTCGTAAATCAAACAAAATTGGCAATTAATAATATGATGATACTAAATTTGGATGTTGTTCTTAGTGCCATGATGTTTTATGTTAGGAGCCTCCAGATGCGGTAGTCCAACTTTTGTGTTAGGAGAAGGGATAACATGATGGTCATATAAAGGGTCAATATTCAATAATATGAAAGGGAACACATCTGGAGGATAAACGCATGGGTTACAATCTAGGAGAAGAAGAACTGTTGTTGGTAGGTTGTTCATGTGTCATGAGTTAAAAAGAGAAGATTAGCATTGCAGTTTTGCAGCCTGAAAATTTTATGGAATAAGAGAATGTTTTTTCCATGATATATTTTTGCAATCGATCAGCAATTGAATTAGTACGTATGGTATATTTTTCTTAACAGAAGCATCAATGTAAATAAGTGTTTAAACGCTGGAAGATATGGTTACCTTTGTGTTATGAATAGTGTCTGCAGTTCTGAATCCATTTGCCGTATGCAAAAATTACATCTGAAAGTTGGACAATGCCTCAGACGGTCAGACCTGGTCATATAGATATAGTGATGAATCAGAAGGCAAGTTGAGCAATTTTGCCCAGCGCCAGCGACCTCCTTCTGTTTCTGTATTTGGGCTGCAAAATTAACGATGATGGTGCTTACCTTCATGGATTAGAGAGGCGGTGGTGGTGCTTACCTCCATGGCGCTGGGCACAGAAAGGGCCACCCTTGTTAAAAAAAAAGGTGCGTTCTTTAGCCCGAAGAGGAGTAGGCGATGTGCAGCTGGACTCAACCTGGTGCCCCGACATACATACATGGGAGATGAAAAATGGAGGGGAAGTTTGAGAAGATGGGCGATGATTTGATAGTCGGAGGAAACGGATTCGATGGCTTTTATGCTTATATTGCCAATGATATACAGATGTGAGAGAAAGGAGATCGAAGTGTAAACGAAGGGATCTGGGTGAATGGGGAGCGAACCACGGGAGGTCGTGATCCCTCGACTACCGCGCATAGCAGCGCTGGGAGGGGGAGAGTCGCCATAAAATCAGCAAAGGAAGCGGCGCGGTGAATGGAAGAGGCGCGACGTTTGCGTGGTGGTCGCGCTTCCTGGCTGCCCGCCGCGATCGAGGAGGAGAGCGAACGCCGAACGGTGGCGGCGTTGCAGACTTGCAGCTAGGGGACGACGACTGTAATGGGCTACATTGTGAATTGGGCCTTCATGTGCACAAAGTCGGGCTGTGCTGATAGGAGAATAGAGAGGGGCTGAATGGTTCTCCTTCTTTTGGATGACATGGCTCAACCACAATGCAGGAACTTCCTATTAACTTCACTAAGTGGAGATGAATTGTATAGGTTTATAGGATTACTTACCCCTTCAACCTCAGCTCCCATTCAAACCACCAAATATAAGCATTACAATATTTGAAATTATGCAGAATGCAAGGATTTATAGAGTATTACTTACCCCTTCAACCTCAGTTCCCATTCAAATTTCATTTCATCTTACTCTCAAGTAATTTCTCAACTCCAACCATTCCTTAGTAAAGTGATGTAAAAGCCTTTTATGCTCGAATGCAATCTTTATTAAACAATATATAAATCCTTATATTCGAGGACGAAGAGAATAGTCTCATGAAACCTATCCCGTAATTGTCAATATCCATCGTCAACTCCTATACGCAGGTTATGGCATTGCTCAAAGTCGCGCAAAGCGCTGCCAAGTGGCTAGTATAATTGAATTTGCTAAGTAAAAAGCCATGGGTTATGCCAAGTTAGCTATGGAACATAGTATAACTGATTTTTTTTAATGAGTAAATTGCATCGCCGGTACACGAACTTGTCAGGTGGGTCAATCTAGTGCACAAACTAGTAAAATGCTCGTTTTGGTGCATGAACTTGTTTGGTGCGTGTGGATGAAGGCAAAAAGGACACTACATGGCTAATCTTATTAATTTAGGAGCTCATTAGGATACTATGTAAACATATATTTAAGAATTTTTGCTATTAGACATACACCTCTTCAATAAAAATAGAATGGATATAATGATCGTAGAAAAAGATTAAAAAAACAAGCCATGATTTAAGGGTTAGACATATATGAAATTCAACACTTCAATGATGAAAGATAAAGTAGAGACCAAATTTATAAATATTGCATATCTTAGTACGTATGCACATCCCATCCTAATCAACATCAACTTCGTAAAATTAACATTGTCAAGCTATTTTGGTCCTCGTTCACACAAACTAGACAAGTTCGTGTATCGAAACAAGCATTTCACAAGTTTATGTACTAAGTTGCACCCACCTAAAAAGTTTGTGCACTACCAATCCAATTTACTCTTTTTTAATATATATATATATATATATATATATATATATATATATATATATATATATATATATATATATATATATATATATATATATATATATATATATATATCATAAAACAGTTGAAAGTGTGAGCCAATTAAACAATTTTTCACTTACGGATCCACAGTTTGGAGCTCCCATGATAGCAATGACTGAACTTGGAGTAGCTTCCTCAATTTTCATAATCCTATATGGGTTTACTTATAGAAACAATCGTTTTCAAACAAGCCTAGTTAGTGACCTTTTCATTGCCAGTTAAACACACACACGAAAACGAACCCAGATGCTCAGTTTCCGCCTGTATGAAATCCTATGGTCACCACGAATTTACACGAGATCTTACATATATAAATACGCACATATATGGATCTCTACCAGATGAACACAGCTGCAGCAGCGCGCGTCCCCTAAGCGCGAGGCAAAGATGAGTTGGCGATGGTTGCTGCGGTGGTTGGTGAGGCCGAAATGGTGGAGTCGGCGATGGATTTACAGGGACAGAGCGTGACATGGCCTCACCGTCTCCTGCCTCTAGCGCTGCTGGTTAATTTGGTCCCTTCTGCTTCTCTGATCGCCCAAGCTCTGCTCTGATCGGTTCCAAACTCCCAATAGCCAGCTAGAAAGGACGATTATATATTATTCTATAATGTAGATTATGTACATACCCAATCTCTGCCGATAAATTAACACACATCCAATATATTGCTAGACTGCTAGAGGGTCCTCTCTTGAAGCCTCTCCACTCCATTCAGTTATCATTTCTTCTCCCATTTCTCCAGCCCCCTCTTCCTCCTTTCCTCTGGCAGCTCGCCACCGGCGGAGGGTGGAGGGGGGGGGGGTCGGACTCGCGCTCTATTAGTAGTAGGAGGAGAACTAGTCGGGGTTCTCCCGTTTTTTGGGGTCTTTCTGGTGTTTTTACTTTTTTTTTCTGTCATCGAGATGGTCGCAGGTGCCGACTGCTCTCGTCCTGTTGTTGCGGGGTTCTCCATCGGATCACCTTCGAACGGCGAGCTATGACGACGGCGGGTTCCCTTCCCTAGCCACCGGCAAGAGTGCTACTGGTTTTGCTCAAGTAAAGGTTGTGCCGGCCCACTTCGTCTTCTCCGGCGAGCCCCTTTCAAGAAAAGCGGTCTTCTTCCTGATCTCCGGCGAAACTTTCTCAAGAGGTAGCTGATGTGGTTGATTCTAGCCAGGAAGATCTGAACCTCCTTTGCAAGAAGGCCCCTTTTGGGTATGGCCCCCAGCTTTCTTTGCAGTTCACCGTGTTACGTTTGATTGGTTTCCTTCGTTGGTGGATTTGATCTGGCCGTTTTCCTTGCTATGGCTGTTGTTGTGTTGATCTTTTGAAAGAGGTTTGGCGGAAATCTTCGTTAGTGTGGCTGACAATCCAAATTATTTGCCGGTGCCTCAACCTCCACATATGGAGGCCCCTTCAGAGTTCATGCACAAGCTCTACCTTTTGCAGCTGGCCTTGTTTCAAGCTCCGCCAGAATCAAGCTCCAAGCATCCGCCATCAACACCACATGCAACTAAAAGAGAACCCGATTGCTTTTGTGTATTTTTTTTCTAGTCCTTTTCTGCAAAAGTCTGATCTCAAGTGTAATTTACCCATTCTAGAGGGGGTTTTGTGCAAAACTGGATGTACTATAGTGATCTATGTTTGTTGTACTGCTGCAACTCATGTATCTTGTTCTATGTCTACTAATAAATAAAAACATGAGTTTTTTAAAAAAATATATATTAGAGTTAAAAATGAAAAAAGAATCGATTATATGTGTAAGGTTGTTTTTTACTATGGCTTTACTCATGTGTGTCGCGCAGGTTTTAGAAAAAGAACAATTAACAAAACCGAACTCTCTGTAATATTGAGTACACCTGTTTTTTATTGCCATTTGTCACTTTGTCAGCCATCTATCCTATATATATATATAGCTCCACTATTCTGCTGCTAGCATTTTTTTTATAACATTCTTCTGCTAACTAGCTTTATCTCAACACGGTGTGTATTTCCGAAATAAGGAGTTATCCACAGCAGCACTTATTGAGAAGATAAAGTAAGAGTCAAAATCTTAGGTTATATCGGGAGCCAAACGCCTAGCAGAGATGTTGCTATGGTCCGTAATCGTTTTTTAAAATATTACACTTACTCCTTACTCGTAATTATTGATCCCTTCTATATTCAATAAATAAGGCATTTTATGCTTTTCGTTCAAATAAAAAAACACGATGTGTATGTACGGTGTGTAGTTATGCTTTGTTTACACACAAGACACAATCTTATTACGTCAAATACGTTATAATATCGATAGGACCTCCAGATCAATGACCCATTATTTTGTTAAATTACATTTTACCCTGAAAAGGTTGCCCTTGTGTGATGATAAAATTGTGTGGGTTTATGCATCCATTCATCAATCTTAATTAGTTTTCCTTTTTAAGGCAAGGTAACGCGCATGCAGGTGTTTTCTCACTAGGAGTTTATATGAAATCTATTGATTTGTCCTAGATGGCCTTAATGTTTTAGATTTGGTTGATTTTTTGTCTCCAAAAATTTCAACATCGTTAGGTGCTTAGGTATTGCATATGGTGAAGCCTGAAATTACACTGATTTGAAATTTAAATACTAGCTAGAAAGAACTTGATGGGAAACAACAACAGAGCTAGGATTTAAACATAGGGTGGCTGAGTCGTAGAGGGAGTCTAATACTCCTTTATTAGGTTAATTACTACCTCCGTTTCAGATTATAGGTCATTTTAATTTTGATCAAAGTCAAACTATTCTATGTTTAATCAATTTTTTTAAAAAAGTAGCAACATATCTAACACAAAACAAATATGCTATAAAAATATATTTAATTATAAATTTAATGAAACTAATTTAGTGTTATTGTTATTAGTATATTTGTTTACAAATTTAATCAAACTTAAAAAGTTTGATTTTGATTAAAGTCAAAACGACTTATAATCTGAAATGAGAGAGAGCACCAATTAGATGATTATGTGTAAGTCCCAAAATAAATTGTTGGAGGGAGCCAGGCCACACATCTCCTGTCTCCGCCACAGATAGGAAAGTTATAGAAATTTGACTGAAGCATGTGCAAAACGACAATATCATATTTGACTTTTATCTATAGGATAACTACTAACTTGAGTATCTTATTTTCTTATGACTCGTACGTGCAACGTATACAATGTAATCCCTCTTTGTGTACGACACGATATGCAATCTATATTTGATCTCCGCCACGGATAGGAAAGTTATAGGAATTTGACTTGAAGCATGTGCAAAACGACAATATCATATTTGACTTTTATCTATAGGATAACTACTAACTTGAGTCTCTTATTTTCTTATGACTCATACGTGTGACGTATACGATGTAATCCCTTTTCGTGTACGATGCGATATGGAATCTATATTTTTTAAAAAAAACACACACACACTAACTAGAAGCTTCTTCCTTTCGGTACAACCAATTAGTGATGTTATATTATGAATATGCGAAAATCCACTGGTTTTTATCAAGTTAGCCATGGGTTTGTGCTGTGATAACGTTTCCACAAAGGTTTTTTTAAAGAATATCTATTACCACATTGACTTGTCTCGGCTATTGTGTTTGATCTACCTATTCTCAAATATGCATATTCATATTTGATATGCATATATTCTATCCGCTTTGTGTGACTGATCATCTCCACCGGTACGTCCTTCGACAGTACTTATGCAGCACCATGGCGCAATGAAGTTATCTACGTACTTTATGGTCAAACCTATATTTGCACTTTATTATGTTTAAACCAAATTAATTTGCAAATATTGAAAAAGACTATGTATTTTAGGTTTCTCTAGCCAATAATGGCAATTCAGTTAAGGTCATTTCGGCTTACCGACTGAACGGATTATATGTAATAATCTCTCTTTAGCTGGCAATATGAAATAAAGCCACCTAATTAAACAAAAATTTTGTCCACCTTTATCAATTGAAAATAGTTTCTTATGGAATAAGAGAAAGAATTAACCCAATCTGACCTCTGATCGGAAGTCATCTTTGTTCTCTACTTTAATCTATGAGTTCCGTTGTTATCACAAAGAAGACTAGCTATAAGCATGAGAGGCATATGTTCCCGATCGTTGCTTGTTGAACCGGGTAGCCCCTAGGGTTCTAGGCTCTGCACCAAGATTCAGAAAGATTGTCTTTTAGTTATGCAATTTGTACATACTGTTTTATAGGAAAAAATATACTTCAACGCTAGTAACCAGTAGGACTTTTCGCTCGAGCTAGCTCACAAAACAAAATGGAACGACTCATTAGAATGTGATTATCGATGTGCTGTACCGTCTACGGTATTTGTAACATGGCCAGTATTTAGTAACGACCTTTTCAATGCTCGTTATCGCGCTATAAATAGGTCGCCGAGATGGATCAGTAACACATTAACCCATGAACGTTAGTAAACCAGCGGATGATCAACAACATGGAAGCAGCACCGGCAAACACACTACGGTAAATTCCTTTCTTTAATTTCGTTTTACTGATTCGAACAGATCATCACGTTACAAACGCCAAGACGCATAAAATTTGTGCTTCTCCGTGGCAGGCAGCAGCGACGACGGATCGTTGGGCCGTGACGATGGCTGTCTGGCATGGCCCGGTTATGCCCTCGCGGTACTACTGCTTGTGTTGGGCCATGTGGGCTGGTATGGGCCATGGACCAGTACCCTTCTTCCGCCTTCAAGCCTTTCATGCTTGTGATGCTTGGATGCGGGCTTATTTTCTGCTCCCTTTCACACCGTCGAGGCCCAAGATGCTATGAATCCTATAATCGATTGCACTCCCGACCGTCCCTATCAGCACAACTATTGCTAACTATAGTTACTATACGACTTCCTAGACCTAACGATTGTGAACTTCTCGTGTCATGGGCTTTGGGCCGGCAATTCTAGGCCCATTAGATAGAGTTAGCATTTGTTAGGATTAGGCTAAATAGTCCTCCATCTATATTGGGAGGGTTCCTAGATTAAGATTTATCTTAGTGCCTATGGGCCTGCCTTCTCAGTGCGACGGAAAGCGTCGCGCCGTTTAGGTTCAGGGCTATTCCCTTGTTATTTCCTCTATTATAATCCAATCTATTTCCCTTCACCCCGTTTCATCCCAAATAATCCTAGTTCGGATACCAAGTTGTCGCGTGCTAGGATTATTTTGGATGAAACGTGGTGAAGGGAAATAGATTGGATTATAATAGAGGAAATAATAAGGAATAGCCCTGAACCTAAACGGTGCGACGCTCTCCGTAGTACTGAGAAGGTAAAATCTTGATCTAATGTCTAACTGGTCTGGGATAGGATCCCTCCAAATAAATAAAGGACTCTTTAATCTAAATCCTAACAAACCCTAACTCTATCCAATGGGCCTAGGATTCCTGGTCCAAAGCCCATGACATCTCGAGTGTTGCCTCTGTTACTCTTGGTACATACATATACAGAAAACCTAGACAACGGTATCCCGTTGGAACGGGATATCCTTCTATGAGACAGTACCTGATACCTAATATATGTTCTGGTACCAGCTGCATGGTACCCGATACCTGTGATACCTGTTACCCGATACCTATGATACCTAGGATTTAATACCTGTGATACTCATGCAAGAAGAGAATAGTTAATATGTCTATCCCGTTGCAACGGGATCCTATTTTGTAGAAGCCCTCATACATATATACATATGCGTGCGTGCGTGGCTTAGGTTTAAAGAAAGAACCAAAGAACGACCGTATAGCTATTTTCTTCTCACCATGTGATCAGCCATCTGTTTATAGCTCTAATACTTTTACTTGTACTGAATAGCTTGAAATGATTGTAAGTATGTATGATATAGAACTTGAAACCACGGCTATATATAGTATAACTTTATCATGTGAAATTTTTTTTGTCCCTATTATATGTCAACTGTCTTGTTCAGATCCACTATTTTTTCTTTCAAATAACGCATCGTTTAATAGTTTAGGAAACATACACGCAGAAAATGGAGGAGTAGAAGATGAGAACATGTGGGAGTTGTTCCAAACTCAGCCTTAGGATATGTACGTTTCTCCCCTTTCCTAACTTCTACTCTCTCATTCTTCGTGCACCCACTTCCTAAATTATTTAACGGTGTGTATTTTAGCAAAAATTTCTATAGCAAAATTGCTTGAAAAACCATATTAATTCATATTTTTAAGTATTTGAAAGGGGTTTAATTCGCTCCAATAATTTGATTACAACTTGCAAGTTCTGAAGGAGAATGATGATAATTGATGAAGAAGCGATTCGGCTTGGAGATCAATCCCATTTCTCACCACCATTCTTTATTCTCAGCTTAAAAAAAAATCTCAGCTCAAAGAAATGACAAGAAAAGCCATGAACAATCAACGATAACCACGCTACCATAACAAAGCCCAGCCGCAGTCAGTGCGACCGTTGGATTCTTTGCAGAGCGTTAAACCACCGGGAGTCAACTTCCGGTGAATCCGAGGGACGGCATTGCGTTTTGAACCTTTGAGACCATTCAATATTATCCACCACACCTTTAAACAATGTCTTCAGATTTTTGACTTCCATCTATAGGATAATTTTATATAGTCCTGTATTTATTTCTTTAAAAAAATTCTTATGCATGCTAGTATATGTTAGAGCAAAGGATAATGTTGGATACTTTGATTAAGTTACCACCTGTTCTACCGCTTTGTTAGGCTAGGTTTTAGCTCATGTTTTTTTAGTACTTACATGTTTTCAGGGCTCAGTTGTTAGAACGAGCGTGTCCATAAGCCCGAACCGTGCGTATATATGTTCACGACATGGCAGTAGCGTAGCGAGTCGCTCGCTGCACGATCGGATCGTGTGGGATGGCGCACGACCCACTGGGTTGTGTGGCGGGCAATGCGGATCACATTGATCATGCCGTCTTGTATTTCGCAAATAAAAGGATAAGTAAAGCAACAGAAAAGCTACGCCGTATTATGCAGCACAATCTCTGTGTGCAACTGTGTCTTCCTCGCGTGTGTAGGTGTGTGTTGTGCATTCCAGTGATCTCGCCGACGACTACCTCGCTGGGCTTCAGATAATAATAATGGACTATAAGTTAACTATAAACTAAAATGGAGGAGCTAAAGAAAAGTGATGAGTATTGACTTTTATAGAAGAGCTAACTATACACTAGAATATTTACATTAAATTTATAGGGAGAGAAAAAGAGTAGAGAGAAAAAATAGAGACAACCTTATAATTAAACTATTAGAATATCTCTTCATATACAGCAAGATATAAAATCGATGGGTTTTATCGAGTTAGCCGGGCTAAGTTGTAATGACAGATTCAACTAAAACTTATAAAATGATATAGTGAGAAGATATGTATCTTGCACCTCTGGTGAATTTGACATGGCTTTGGTCAAAATTAAGACATGCTAACCGAATAAGTCGTTAAATTAAATAAGTTTTTAATAATGAAAAGCATTCGCATCTCCGGCTTCTACCAATAGACATACAGTCAATGAGTTGTAAAAGTTAAATAAAAAAGATTCAATGTTATGAGACAAATCCCCATCTCCCTCCTAAAGATAATCAACGAAAATATCGAGACAACGAGGCGCCTATATAACGACTTCGTGAATCTCAAGTTATATCAATCCAGTCTTTAAGAGATGTTTATAAAAATAGGGTGTGAGTATGTATGTTTATAGGGTGAATATATACACATTGTGAGTGTCTACGTTTGTACTGTATTTCAAAAGAAAACAACCATATAAATTCTAGGGTGAATAGCTAATTTAGTCCCTCAAGTTTCAGCGAAGGCTTAATTTGGTCCTTCACGTTTCATTTTGTCCACATAGATCCTTCAAATATTTGTTTTGGCTTGAAATCATCCTTAGGTCCACTTAATATGCCATATGGCTATTTCTAGTCAATATTTCTATTAGAAAATGTCATTTTTGCCCTTAATTTGTATACATCTATATACTAGAAAAGAGAAAGCCAACATGAATAAACAATATTACAGATCTACTTCCCATTATTTCGACATGTGCACATAAAACTTAAGCAATTGCTATCGTATACACTTGCTAGTACATAATTTTTTTTCGTTTTACATAATATACTATGTATTACCTATAAAAAATTCAACATGCAATTTCTCTCTTATATATGTGAATGATGAGGGGTATAAGTGTCATTTATGAAGAGAGTTGTTGGTTCAAGGATAAGTTTGAAATAAAATGAAAACTTGAAGGACTAATATGGATAGATTGAAACATCAAGGACTAAACTGAGCCTCAGATGAAACTTGGAGGACCACTTTGGCTATTCAATCTAAATTCTATAATGATAAGTTAAACTAAATATATGTTCTAGGTGAATCTCAGCTGCTTAGTTCTATTGTTGTGGAATATGTCTACTGTTCAAGTTAAGGTGCTCATAAAAATAGAACGGGTATACTTGAGATTATAGGAGGCGATAATGCCCACATATTTTTCTCTTTAGAAATGGATTATATTTCATTTTCTCGACCACTCTCGAAGCTTCTTTCTTTGGGGCGCACGCTTTGATCAAGGCTGCTCTAGTAAGTAGTAATCTAACTGGATAATTTAAGTTGCTATATATACAATTAGAATAACCCATGGATTTTGTTGAGACGGCCGCGGGTTATGCCCATAAGGCCATAATAAATATTTGTACGAAAGGTTTTAAAATGACAATACTATGTTGAGCAAATAAATTACAGCAACGACAGGTCGTTTTTGAAGCAATCTAGCTGTAGCCAGTGACCTTTTCAAATTTCAATCGCTGGACGCACGAATTACTCCCTCTGTTACATATTAATATAGATATTAATGAATCTAGACATAACTGACATATATATAAACGTGAACAATGCTAGAAAGTCTTATAATATGAAACGGATGGAGTAATTCTCAGATGTGCTCCCCCGCCTTAAATACAGTACCAGGCCAATACGACGATACATTACACGAGATCGAAAGCGAAGAAGAAGAAGAAGAAGAAGAGCGGGATGGTGAAGGACGACGCTCTCCCTGACGAGGGCACCCTGCAGTTGTGCGGCTACATACTCATTAGCACATCAGTGGGTCAACCGGTGTCCGCCTTCATGGCGCTAGTGCTTTTTCTTCTTGGTTGTGGCTTTATTTACGTCTCTGCGATGCTGGCACCGATGATGTGATGAATTGATCCAAAGAAACTCGATCCTAGACGTATGTAAGGATCTCAACTCGATCGACCATTGCTCTATTAGTGTTTGTTAATTGTTACTCTCACTATGTTTGTGTGACTGATCTGTGTTGCGCAGGTTACAAAAGAAAGAGAAAAGAAGGCAAAAACGACCGTTTATATTGGCTTGTCACTTATCAGCCATCTGTGATCTCTGTCTATAGCTCTACTATTTGCTTACGCTAGTACTAACTACAGTAGCTTAAAATGATTCTGTATATGCTACGCCAGAAAGATAGTCCCCTTGTAGAATTTAAATGGCGGTTGTATATGTTCATGTCTTGTATATACATAGAACTTCCATCATGTGAAATATGTAGTTCTCAATTACTTGTCATCGCGCCATGTAAATATAGAACTTTATCATCCAACAATGATACTAGTGATATATATCGATTTGATTCCAATTTGAACAACTTTTTACGCAGTTTCACGCTGGAACCTTTTGATCCAATATTTTTATTTTAAAGAGTGATCGCCCGCCATCATCTTCGTTAAAGAATGTTCTGTTAAACTTTTTTTAAGTTGTCCAAATGATTGAAGATAGAATTTCTATAGAAAATGATAAGGTATATACTTAAGTTTGTTCAGGCTTGAAAATAGTTCTGAATCCACCATTACCATCCGCCGCGCCTATTTAATTTAGAGATGGAAAGGCTAAAAAAGAGAAAGATTCAATATGCAGAGAGGGGTTCCAAGATAAAATTTTGATAAGAGAGGTCCAAACTGCAAGTCACCTGAGGTCCCGTTCCTTTTCACTATAAAAAGTGGATAAAATTTTGGATATTCGTGACACGTTTTTCAAACTCCTAAACGGTATGTTTCGTGTGCGATATATGAAAGTTGCTATAAAATATCATATTAATCTATTTTTAAGTTTGTAATAATTAAAACTCAATTAATCATACGATAATACCACCTCATTTTACGTAAAACACTTAGCACCTGTTTGGCTACCCTGAGAAAAACTTGCCTAGCCTGAGACAAGCCCGAGTTATTTTACCCTCTGTTTGGTTGTCACCCTGAGCCTCCTTTCCACTCGCCTGGTATGATTAAACCCGGTATGTCACTAGCAAGAGTCAGGCGCCTGAGCTCGAGGCGTAGCATTGCTCGAGGATTACCAGCCTAATCTCTCGTGAAGTCCCATGCATGCTCAGCTAGCGCTGCACGAAGCCAAAGCCGTCGCCATCGGTATCGTTGCCGTCAAGCGAAGCCCCCGCCGCCGCCGGCCGTCATGGGAAGCCCCTGTGCTGGCCACCATCGCGCAAAGCCACTGTTGCCGGCCACCGTCGCCCATCGTGCGGAGCCATTGCCACGCCAGGTTGAATGGAGGAACCTGCCGATTCGCTATGTTTAGTTTTTTGCTGTGGCATATGGTATAGTAAGATCTCTCACCTTCTCGCATGAAGCAGCCCCTGTCGTCTAGCTGGATCTACCGTCTTGCGGAGATGGCTGCCTCCATTTGTTTCGTTAATTATTGACTTGATTTGCATGCGGCTGGGAATTGAAAGTTTAATTTGCCGGTTGTTGGATTTGGGGATCTCTTTCTCAGCATCCTATTTATTTTTCCCTACTTTGTGAGTATGCTAGTAATTTCTCAGAGCTAAGATGTGGATGGAGTGGACGCGGATCCTCTGACTTTACATGCTAAAGTCACGGTGTGACTTTCGGCCAATCTCTATTGTCCGACTCATCCAACGGAGGATATCTCCCGCGGGCTACTTTCGAGCCATTAAATGCCTTGATTGCTGATCCTAACCAACGATTAATGAACCTAATTATCTAAACAATATAATACTGCATGAGATTAGTTTAATAACTGAAAATTACCTCTAATCTGTTGCAGATGAATGTCATTTTAGTACTGATTCTACCCAACGAGTAATAAATCTAAACAATACTACTCCATGAGAGATTAGTCCGGCAACTGCATGAAATTTTTTTTTGGTGACTAAAATTAATAAAGCTGCTTTCCCGCGTTTTTATGGGAAATGAAAAAAATGAAAATCAAGTGGATTGAAAGATCGAGAAAAAATTGCAATGCACGCATACTTTTTCTAATAGCAACAGAAATTTAAGCAAATAACTATGTAAAAAAATACATTGCTATATACGTGAAACATAGAGGTGCACTTGATATTTGTTGATTTTGACTTCGAGGTCCCGTGTTCAATTCCCAACACACTTATAATTTCTTTTTAATAAAATGTTTGGAGGGATCTCGTTTATGTACGTGCAACATATCAATCGATACGTTCTAGCGAGAAAACTAATCACATGTACTGCTTACACTAAATTTTTCAATAATGCTGATTACACAGTAATATATTCACATGGAATCAGCGATTTAGCACACAGATTAGAAGTAATTTCCAGTTATCTGACTAATCTCATGTAGTATTATATTGTTTAGGTAATTAGGTTCACTAATCGCTGGTTAGGATCAGCAATGAAATGGCATTTAATGGCCCGAAAGCAGCCCGCAGGAGACGTCCTCCGTCGGATGAGTCGGACGGTGGAGATTAGCCGAAAGTCACACCGTGACTTTAGCAAGTAAAGTCAGAGGATCCGCATCCGCATCTGGAGTGGACGCCGAGTTTGGTTGATTTTTGTTTCTTCCCCTGAACACATAATTAATAGAAATAATCTAAGTCCAATCAAATTTTTTTCTCTCAGTCAAGTGTGCCAAACCAAACAAGCAAAATCTAGGTTGCCTGGCCAGGCAAAGCACATGCAATTCTCCGAAGTTGCCTAACCAACCAAATAGGTCCTTAGTATTTATCTTCATCTTTATTTTTATCTTCAGAAGAAAAGAACACAACCTGCTTCTATTTAGTTACCCTTCAAATTATAGATGGCCATAAGACCCGCTCGACATGGCCCAGCCTAGGCACGGCCCGAGGCGATCGGGCCGGCACGGCACGGCCCGCACTTCGGGCCATTGCGTACCGGCTCACGGGCTGCACCTCAGGCCGAAAGCACGGGCAGCCTATTGTGCCTTATTTAAAATAAGTCTATTTTCCCTGCCTCATCTTTGGGTTGTGACACATATAGCTAAAATAAGTTTATTTTACATCCCTAATCTTTGGGCTGTGACATATAATGTCTATTTTTCCTCTCTATACTTTGCGTCGCGTCTTACATGTGGTTGAAATAAGTCTATTTCGCATCCTTCAACTTCGTGTCGAACAGTGTCAGCCCAGCATGCCGAGGTAGCAGCCTATGCACGACACGGTTGTTGGGCAGGGCCGGCACGGGCACGAGTCGAATCGGGCCATGCCGTGTCTGGGCCAGGCCATCGGGCTTCGGGCCATATATACTTCAGATCAGTTTCCCATAATTTATCTATAGTACGCAGCTGCAAAGGCCGTTTATACTTGGAGCAGCCTACAAAGAGTATATTTTTCAGCTGCAAAGACTTGAGCAGTACAGAATATAGTAGAGAAAAGCAGCGTACTGGCGTCCGACGAATCATCCCGCGTCGGACGTATCCTGAGAAGCATTTTCCCAATATACATGTGGTTAGGGAAAAAATTACCCTTTTTTTAGAAAAAAATACTCTTTTTTTTTAAAAGAAAAATAACTCTGGCCTTCTGGGTTTTTCTGATTTTAACGATGGTGAGCGTTGACATCATGCCAGCCAACCTGACCGACCTCACCGACAGCAAAGCAGCGAGTCACTCCGCCTTCGAAACATGTGTGAGAACGAGCGGACATTTAACTATTTATCACTTCTAAGATACGGTAATTAAAATTTTGTCACTCACATCTATGTTATGTGGATTTAGTAATAAATCTTTAATTGTCATTCGTAAGAGTGAAAAATAGTTAAGGCCATTTTTTATTATTAAGATTTAGATTTTATCTTGGTTTCGTTAGTATGCTTTTCAAACAATTAAAAAGCATGTTTTGTGCGAAAAACATTCTATATAAAAATTATTTTAAAATATCAAACATATATATTTGTGGAGTTTGTAATTATTAAAACTTAATTATATGCTAATGATTTTCTGTTTTTACTCACTCAACTTAATCAAGATGAATAGTACTCTCTGTCTCATATCAAGCATTTTGGTGAATACTTTAATCGTCCATCTTATTTAAAATAATCTCGAGAATGAGGTTGCCTAGAAAATGAACATACTGCATTAAGTAGATGAATGAAAATAGAAAACAGAAAGGTCTCCATCAACTTTCTTGGCTGTGTTCGATAATAGGGATTGGGAACCATCTCCTTAGCACGAAAAACAGAGCAGTTCATTAGCACGTGATTAATTAAGTATTATCTTTTTTTCAAAAATAGATTAATTTGATTCTTTTTAAGCAATTTTTTTATAGAAGCTTTTTTAAAAAACACGCTGTTTAGCAGTTTGAAAAGTGTACGCACGGAAAAGATAGTGGTTTAGAAACCCAGGGCAAAAGAACACAGCCGATCTCGTCTTCCTCCTCACGCCACTCCTCCCCTCCTCGTCCTGATCTGCGGCGAATCGTGGAGAGATGGACGGATGAGATCGCTTCCAAGGGAGGCTTAGAGCAAGTTCAATAGTATAGCCAAGTATTAGCTCCAATTCATTTATAGCTAATTTGAATAGCTCATTCATATAATAGTTATATACTACACTATTAATACTTTATCCCACCTACCATATACACACTGCGTCTTGGAGTCCGTGCTATAGCTGGCTAAAAATCTGTAGTCCGCTTCTTTTCTCTCCTTATTTATCTTCTTAAAATATGTTTGTAGTTGGCTTATAGCCTGCTATTGTACCTGCTCATAGGAGAGAAGGCAGCCGCAACTCACAGAGTGGTCAAAACGGGCCGGGCCGAGGCCGGAGTAGTCTATTCAAATATACTACTCCCCGTTTCCATCGCCTCCTCACTCCCTTCCATTCCATTCCCTTTGCGCGCAGCCTCGTCGCCTCGCCTCGCCGATCCGCCTCTCGTTCCGCCCGCCTTCCGCCCCCTCAAGATGGTGAAGGTACAGCGACCCCCCCTCGATCCGTTCATTCCAGTATTTTGCTCATGGTGTTTTGATCCGGTCGATCGAGATGCGTATGTGTGCGGGTGTGCCGAGCTTCGATTTCGGTAGTGCGGGTTTAGAAATTTTAGATCGGAGGAAGATGTGGCCCGACTGGCTGGCGCCTCATGTTTCTGTTCGACCTATGACACCAATACGTGGAATTTGACCATAACAGCGAAGGGGAAGGGGAATTTGGCCTACTGGCTATTTCGTTGTTTGTAAGGTTGAGTTTTGTGAAACATCCTGCTTCCATATCTATCACTCTGTCTTTTTTTTTCTTTTTTGCCGGGAAATCTAGTCATATAAACTTTTAAGGCTTTGTTTGGTTAATCCCCGTGAGAGAGGGATTAGAGGGGATTTATCCCCCCCTCCAATCCCCTTCAATTCCGTCCAAACCAAAGGGGAACATGTTATTTTGCGTTATCCATGCCTCACCTGGTTTAATATGAAATTTAACTCAAAATTGTATGATTCATATCCCAGATCCATGTAGTCCAGTTGATGTTGTACGTTCTAATCGCTTCCCGGGCTACTAAATTCTCCTTTTTACTGTGTTAGGCCTTGTTTACTAAATTCCCCTTTTTACTGTGTTAGGCCTTGTTTGTTTAATCCCCAAGAGGAGGGGATTGAGGGGAAATAATTCCACACCACAATAGGTGTGGAATAAATCCCCTCCAGATCCATCTCAATCCTCTTGTGGGAGGGATTAACCAAACAAGTCCTTATGGGGTTTGTTCCAGTTGTTATGACGTGATTTAGCCTTTGATAGCTGCATATTTTGCTCCAATACTGTCGCTGAATGCTGACTTGCTGTGCTGTGGTGATTTCAGATAGGTTATTATTGCAAAGGTTCACGTAGGTTTTGATCTATTCATTGTTGTACCAGCTAATGTTGACTACTCCTTTTGTGATTGAAGAACATCCTATTTGCGATTGAACATCCGTTTCTAAATTCTAAGTAATGTGAAGATGCATGTCAGCTAGTTTTATTGATTCAGGTTCTAATCGGCTAATATTTATCCATCTAGATTTTACTACTTTAGTGATTTGTCCTGATGGAGTGCTGCATCTGCATGTTAGTTGTTTAGATTCACTACTTTATGTTAATTACTGATGGTTTCAGCCATACCCTAAGCATTCAAATCTAGCAGTTTAAGCTACATCTTTACATAACCGTCCTATATATATGTGATGCCCAGCAGGTCGACACGTCGGCATTTGTGATCTTGCTGTATTGTGCTTCCCCAATGGTAGCTGTGGCTTGGCAGGCAGAACCTTTGCAATGGTCTCTGCTACTTCTGTTGGGGATCTGGCTCATCGGCTGCTTCAAGCTCTTCGGTCTTCTCCATATAATGTTTCCAGCATATCATGGAGACAACCACAGCATGGGAGCAGCAACACCAACAAGCCCAGCATGGTAAGACATGAGAGACCTTCACATACCACTAGTTCCTTTGTTGACAAACTGTCCTGTATAAAGTAGCACGAAAAATACCAATTGTGACCTGTGATATTGAAATTCTCAGAGCACGGGATGTGATAATCTATCTATTATATACAGTATTATTATAGAAAGACTAAAATGAGCCCCGCATTTGCTATGAATGCATTTAAATTATCATATTAATCGGGAAAAGAGGACTAATATCTAGACTATGGATCATATGATGCTCCCAAATTATAACAGGACTGCTCAACTATAATTATACAAAGAAAATACAATCGTCTGCGTAAATATGAAAGTAAGAGTTGTGAAGTATATCTTGTACTTTTTTTTTTGCGAACACTCATCTTATACTTTAAAATAAACTTCAATCTAGTTTGTGCTGAACAATTGGCTGCCTTTTCTAATTCACATAGAATGAATGCACTCTTCTTAGTGTCCCTTAGATCCTCAATATCATGTTCATGCCATATATTATCTTGTGCATGTAAAATCGTACCCTACTTATAAATTGAGGTGTGGATGTACCCGTGGAAATTTTTATTCTTCTCTTACACCTTGCAGTGTTGAACTGGTGAACCGTGCGGAGGTGGCCTGGTCCGGCTACATCCTGATGGCCGCACCAGTGTTGGCCGTATGGGCTGGCTTCATCAGTGGACCAGAAATCTCCTTCCTGGCATTCTTGCTCCTGCTTCTTGGGTGCCGGTTTGTTTACCTTGCTATGCTCGCACCGTCCAAGTTCAAGATGTCCTTGCAACATTTTCATGGCCCACATCAAAAAAAAAAAAGAAAGAAGCTAGCTAAACATCTTGTATAGTAGTATGTCCCACCAAAAAAAAAAAACATGTGTCAAACTGTTTGTGAGTTGTCAGTTATCCCCGCAATGTCTGTACCTGTAGGCTCTGTAGCTGTACTGTGGTATTATACTAGTAGTTATGTTGTGTATGTCCCATATAACTATTCAAAAAAGTCTGTGTGTGGTGTGCAGGGTCAGAGGGTCCATCATAGAACTTTATTTTCTTGTGTATTATTATTGTGTGGTGTATGTCCGATATGCCTTGTATTTGAATACAAAACCTTACTGTGTGAAATATAAATACCGTATTGTATATTACTTGTGCCTCCTGATCTTAGTGATGTACCACCTATTACTGTACGTCAATTTACATTTTACCCTCATTATTGATCAAAATGTGAATTATTTTGCCTTACTGGAAATGGACTGAATCCCATATAAAATGTAACTTCTGACCAGAGACAAAGCCAGGCTGTCAAGATCTTGAAAACAGGATAATCTTAATTGTAAATTCCTAAAATGGGCTTGAATACGATGAAAATTTTACCACTCTATTAAGCTGCGTTCGTTTTCCACGGTTGGGAACTAATCCCTCTAACACGCAAAACGGTCTAACACGTAAAACGAAGCGATTCATTAGTGCAAAATTAATTAAATATTAGCTAATTTTTTTAAAAAATGGATTATTATGATTTTTTAAAGCAACTTTCGTATTGAACTTTTTTGCAAAAAAACACACCGTTTACCGTTTATTAGTTTGAAAAGTGTGCGCGTAAAAAACGAGAGACGTGAGTTGTGAAAAAATGGGGAAGAACACAGCCTAAATCTTCACCGAGACACATGCTATGTTCACCCTTTCTAGCATCAACAATACCAAATTATGGTTTAAATTCAAATTATTTAATCAGAAAGAAATATTATAATTGCTACTATGTATAATAATAAATATCTATATTTCAAACGTGTATTCTTATAAATATTGACATTTGTTGTTTCCAGAAGCTAGAACTGTAAAATAGCAAAATTTGTCAAGTACAGAGAGTAGGAAAAGAGGATAAGGACGCAAAATTTGTCAAGTACACAAAGTAGGAGAAGAGGATAAGGACGCAAGCAAGGAATTAGTGTAGTTTGGGCACGTAAAACAGAATTATGTGTGTTTTAAGTACTAGGGGACAAGGGTTTGTAAGACATTGGTAACAACAGGAAATAAACAAACTTTAAAGTTCATCCATTTCTCAAAAAAAAAATCCCTTTCAGACGAGAGCCGTAGACTTTGACAACTTTCTGGATTGATTATACATGAACCCCGCATATCAAGTGACGAAGAACGGTCTCGCGTCCAGGCAATCGACACAGAACGGGTTTTGACTAGATTCCCATATTGCCTTCAAATATAAACTGTACACGGTACACGCAGGACGCAAACCAATGGTGGAACAGAGGTGGTGTTTGAATGAAGATAAAAATTAAACGTTTTACGTAAAATGATGTGGTAATAATGTGTGATTAATTTAGTTTGAATTATTATAAACTTGAAAAATAGATTAATCTAATATTTTAGAACAACTTTCATATAAAAAGTTTTCGCACGAAACATACCGATCAGCAATTTGAAAAGCGTGCTACTTTTATCTAAAAGTTTATCCAACTTTTGGACAACCCACCGCTACAATTATTTTGGAACGGATAGAGTATTAAAATTGCCATTAGGACACCATCTCTTCCAAAACATTCTACGGCTGTGTTCATCGTCCTCCTTTCAACTTCTATTTCTTTAGGCCTCATCTTTTCTCTTATGTTTATGCTTATCAGCTAAAATTTGAATTTTCAAACTTAAATTTGGAGCTGATTTTGTGGTTTTTTCATCGAAGTTTATTTTTCAACCTTTGCTTTTATATCGTTAAAAACACGCATATAAAAGTTTTATTCAAAAATTACTATTTGTTTGGCTTATTGACGATGGGTCCGTTCGTTTTTTCACTTTTTTCGAACCGTTAAACAATGTGTCTTTTTAAAGTAACTTTCATATAGAGCTTTTTTTCGAACTCTATGTTTTTTAAAGTAAACCCCTCGATGTTTTCAGGACATCTACAATCAGGGACACTCCATGGGTGCCCTCACTAACTGAGGCACTCTCTTGGGCACTCCCCTCACAATGGAGGACACCCTAGATGGGCTCCCCAAAATATGAGGCCACTGGATGAAGATACTCAAGCCTATAATGGGTGTCGCGACCCCTGTAGCCTCAACCGCCCTCCCCCGCCGCTCCGTTTCCTTCGTCCTCCCCTTCCAACTCGTCGGCGCCGGATCCTCTCTCTCTCTGTCTCCACCACCTCTCTCTCCCTTTCTCGTTGTCGCCTCTCTCTCCCTCGCGGTGGCCGATGGCAAGCGGTGCTGTGCAGTTGTCGCCGGGTCGGGCTCACGACCCAAGCCGACCGCCGTCACCGGCCAGAGGCTGCAAAACCCCCGCTCGTCGCCGCCTCACGCCAGCCTCACCCCACTGGCGCCACCGGCGGCCGAAGGCGGCAGATTTGGCGCCGTCGTGCGTGGATCTGGCCCCCTTGCGGGCAGATCGGGATGGAGCGGTGCCGGCGGAGGAGGTCGCGCAGATCGTCGTCGGCATCGTCTCCACCTCTCGTCTCCCTCTTCTTCTCGCCGCCGAATCGCACCTCTCTCCCTCGCCGCCGCCACTGGCCTCTCTCTCTCTCCCTCTCTCTCCTTTCGCCGGCGGCTGCAAGGGATGGAAGGGGAAATTTTTTTGGTGGGAACGGTGTCCACAGGCCACGCTCGCGCCCAACGCGCCCCCTCAGTTGCGTTCCCCTGCCAAAAGCGAGCGAGGGACGCGTTCCATCGTGGGGGGACGGCGCCGACGATAAAGCAAACGGCGACGTACGGAGAGGGCTACGGGGACGACCTAGGGCTACACATTGGTGATGGCCTTAAAGTTCTTGTCGTTACTCGAAAAACGGTTCGAAAGTAACTGTGCTTTTAAAGTAACTGTGGATGGGAGAAGTTACTTAAAAGTAACTGTGTTTTACAACTGTCTTTTTGAATGTTGCTTTTAACTGTGTTTTTCGAACATTTCTCGGAGGCTCGGAGCCCATTCTCCGCTCGTAGAGGCCCGGCCCGGAGACGTGGAACTGAATGGGAGAGGCTTAGGGTGTGTTTGGTTCGTGGTCAAGACAGGATAGGATATGGCCATCCATATTTTAAGAGATATGGTGGTCCAGTTTTTTGTTTGGTCAGGTGGATATGTCCATCCAGTTTCTTGTTTGGTTCGGTGGATGAGAATTGATAGAATGAAAATAACAACATATTAATTAATAATAAAATATGTTAATTATCATTAATATAGCCATAATTTATACTAATTAACAATAAAATAGACTAATTATATCTAATCAACACTAATTTTAACAAGTTAATTACTAATTAACAATAATATACTTTAATTATTGCTAATCAAGAACTAATGATCAAGATTAGCAAAGGTGGATATCCTCATCCGGCCAATTTGGCCGGATACACTCATCCAGCATCTTCGTAGAATATTCCCTCTCTCAGCCACCCTATCCATTCTCGCCCACCAACCAAACACATTCAAAAACTGGATCGCCATCTTCCATCCAGAGATATACCCCTTCAACCAAACACTCCCTTAGCTTCCACGCTACCACGCACCGCGGTCCCAGCTGTCAGTCTGTGAGCAAGGCTAGTCGATCGATCCTTCTAGTAGCTATAAACCCTTCCGCTTCCGCTTCACCCCGCTGCTTGGGGTTTCCGTGGGGTTCTCTTCTCCGCCTCCGAATCCCCTCTTCAGATCCGCCCATTGTTCTTCCTCCGATCCTCTCCCCGTTCCCAGTTCCTCTCCTGATTCATCAGCCTCGCCGATCTGCCCCGCTGCTTCTTCTGATCGATCGATCAAGGTACGCATCATAAACCCCCCGATGCGTTCATTCCAGTATATGTTCCCTGATATCTTTGTTCGGATCGAGGAATTCCGGTTCGTATTGTCGGAATTTGTCACCCAATTCGCACGTTTATTGGAATATATGCTATGGGGGATGTGTGAGTTTGAATTCTTCGTGCCGTCTTCGATCTCCCCCCTTCCGTTCGACTGCGCCGTGGGCGTCGCCGCTGCGGGGCTCCCGACCTCGAGATATCGGGCGCTCCCCCCCCCCCCTTCTTTCCGCTCTAGCTCGTCGATCTGCTGCTCCTCGGCTCATATCCCCTCCACCGCGCCGCGCGCGCGACCGGAGGAGGAGGGAGGGCGAACCGAGGCAGCGGAAGGAAGGAGGAGTGGAGCGATTGCGCGGCGGCGCCATGAGGTGGATGCGAACGGACGGAAGGGGAGAAAGATAGATAGCACGGAACAAAACAATCCGCATCCCTGTTGGTAAATTCTAGAAGCCGCCGCGAATTAGATGGTAAATTCCGAAAATGGTTACGAATTAATTGACATATAACGGAATTTCTTGGTTTGGATGTGTGTCTGTGGAGCTCGATTTTGGTAGCCGGGTTTAATATGACAGGCTCGAAGGAACACCATAGAGTAAAATCCATAAACCCACAAGTTCCATTGTATGAATTAAATTGTAGGTCTTAGGTTTTTGAGACAGTTCGTTGCAAAAACCCAGTTCTAGAATTGTAAAATTTACTTGAAATTATGTGATCACAAATCTAAGATCCATATAGATCTGTTGATGTTATGGTCTGATACTCTGATCACTTCTGGTGTATAACTAATCCCTTTTGAGCTGTTATGTGCTATGCTTTGATTCGGCCAATTGGTCGCTGCAAATTTTGCTCTAGTGCTGTTGCTGACTTGCTGTCCCACGGTGGTGAGTTCGAACTAGATTGTTACTGCACATGTTCACGTAGACTTCGATATAATCATTGTTTGGACCAGCTAATGTAGACTATAGTTATGATTGGACAGTATTCCTAGTCCATTTCTGAGTATCGAAACAGGAAATTTATATTGTTGGAAAAAAAATTTGCTAGGCATGCCGCATCGTTTATCTGAAGATTATTATTATCAGCATTTCCAGTAGTTTTGCTGATACAGATTCCACTTAATTATTATCTACATCAAAATTTCACTAGATTACTTGTTATCTGCTTCTTTGTGATTCGTCCTGATTTACTGTTCCATCTGCATGTTAGTTACTCTGTAAATTCACCACTTCTTATATCAATGGCCACTGGTTTCAGCCATAACTTGAACACTGAAATCTAGCAGTTTAACCGACATCCTAACACAATCGACCTATATGTATGTGGTGGCTGTTTGCTAGTTGTTTACTTCATGTTTATCACTGCAGCTAGATTATTACCATCTACAAGCACTGTGCATATCGATTTCCATGTATAGTTGTGACTTCTCGTGCTCACTTATCATGTTTGGTTGTTTTTGTACGTGCAGATGCCGATGCACATCGACATCGTGCACCGCCTCTGTGGTGGCCAGCTTGTTGATCTCAACAGGGTGAATGCAGGCCCTGACCATAACCGCGGGGTGCCAGCCAATGGTGCCCAGCAGTTTAACTGGTCAGGGTTCAGTCTCATGCTTGGTGCAGCCCAGATAATGGTTTTGGCTTGGCAAGTGATACATGTGCCGTGGCCTCTGCTGCCTCAGGCTATATGGTTTTCAAATCGCTTTTCCTGTATATTATCATTGGCACGGTGACAACAACAACCAAGGTGCAGCAGCACCAGCAAGTGCAGGAGCAGGACGGTAAGGCACATACCACCACTTTTGTTGCAAACCATCCTATATGAGTTGCTGGAAATGCATCAACCATGCTTTGTTGAAAATTCTATACCACAGGATGCGATATTCTTTCTAATTAACCTAAAATTGATTTTATTCTTACAAAACTCGTGTGTGCTGCCCTGAAACCCTCAGTGTCATGTTCATGCCATATGGGATCCCATGCGAGTAAACATTTTCACACACCATTCATAAATTGGGTTGTGGGTGTAACCATACAGAACTTACATTACTCTTGCAACGTGCAGTGATGGTGAATAATGCTGTGGAGGAGAACACCATTCCGGATGGGGGCAGTCTAGCCTGGAGCGGCTACGCCATGATTGTCTTATCAGTGTTGGCCTTGTGGTCTGGGTTCGTCAGTGAACCAGTGGCGGTCTTCCTGGCCTTCGTGCTTCTGTTGCTTGGTTGTGGCTTTCTTCACGTCGCCATGCTCGCACCGTCCAAGCCCAAGATGCTCTGATCCACGGCGATACTAAGAATTTTGGGTATTGTGTGTTCATAGGTTTCACAGAAGGATATGAAAACAAAACAAAAAAAAGGTTATGCGTGTATGTTATGTGCTCCATAGAACACCAATCATGAATGCATATATTTATAGGAGTATTTGGGAACTATGTACAGTACCTTACTGCCTTGTATACATAGAAGATAGAACCTTGTGTGAAATATGTGTAATTAAAATTCATCTGGGCCTCCTGATATATCATTTATTACTGCAAGTCATATTACATTTCATCATCTTGATGACTTGATCTTGTTGCTCCCACTTTGCTGGAATAGTGAGTTTTACTTAGACATGTACGAAGCGAAGCTACTACTCCCCCGCTGTAAAATACTCCGTATACTATAAACCTAGGACAGACGACGCTGCCGCCGTCCAGGACACTGGATAGTGGGCTTGATGGCGTCCGCCCGAGAGGCGAGAGCCCAAGACATCCTGAGTTCCTGACCACCTCCACGGCCCACAGCGATCGATTTCCGCGCTTCCAGCCCATTGGGCCTATTTGGGCTGGTATTATCACCGCTTGGCGCTTGTCCCGTACGGCTACTCTATTGGGTCTACAGGTTCAGTTTCTGAATCTGAAACACCATTGCTGGATGCTGCTACTCCAATTCTGCACTTCATTTTGTTCAGAAAAAATTTCAAGTACACTGATGCAGGTGCTGCTTTCGGATTTGATTCACCACCCACCCCAAACATAAAAAGGGTTTCACTCCAATCATTTGCCATTACAAATTCTGCAGGAGAATGATGATGATGTAGAGCGATTCAGCTTGGAGATCATCCATCATTGCCTTCTCACCATCACCACTCTTTCTCAACTTGAATGAATGACAAGGAAAGTTGATTGATGATAAAAAGGCAGGGCACAGGAAAAGCAGAATCGGTTGCCTGTTTCAAAAGGAGAAACGATCTCCATGTAGAGGAAGAGGGGGCACTTCTAGCCATCCAAATCGTTCGGCCCTCTGAATGTTCAGAGATTCGGATTCTCTCTCTCCTCGTCCTGCTCTCATTGGGGTAAAGAGTATCTCCAATAGCCTCTTTAAATGGTTTTTTAAATTAGACTTTTATGAAGTAAAAAAAATCATTCTTCAACCACCTCTCTAACTTGACGGCGCATACTTGCACCGAGAACTTATTTGTAAAAAAAAAATTAACAAGATTAAAATATAAATATTTTTCTTACATATGGAACATTTTGCTCTAGCCTTTTTGCATATTTGTAAGGAAAAGTAATATTTACATTTTAATCCATTTTAGATAATTTCTTTTGGTGCCGATCCCTCTAAATCTCGATTGCTATGGTGCGAGGGTGTTAGTGTCAACGTTAGACATCAGCAAGGCCGTCGATAAGGGCGTGCAAAATGAGCGACCGAACAGGGCCCCCAAAAATTAGGGGCCCCATTTTTTTATATTTTAATCTACACCAATGTGTTCCAATATATTTGAAGGCCTCTTGTTCCAATTTTATAAAGTTTCACTTTTACTCATTTGTTCATTTGGCTAGAACAGGTTTGTTTTTTTAGCTCCGATAAGTGTTCGAGGCAATCATGGTCAACTCAAAGAGCTATAGCTCATGACGATGATATGAACATGCGTTCTAGGCATTAAAGATTTCATTTTTCTATATAATAAAAATAAATTACTAGTACATCATAACATAATATTTTTTAACATTTATTTAAAATTTTCTTCTGACTGAGATAGAGCTCAGTGTTAAATTGTGTTTCGCGTCGGCGCCTCGAATTTGTAGGTACGGCCCTGGACATCGGCACTAGTTACCCTAGAGTAAATAAGTTTTTTATGGGTCCATTCTTGAAATAAATCTTTTATCCCGCAAAAAAAAAGAAATAAATCTTTTAAGCTTATATTTGTAAAATAAATTTCAGAAATATATATATATATATATATATATATATATATATATATATATATATATATATATATATATATATATATATATATATATATATATATATATATATATATATATATATATATATATATATATATATATATATATATATATATATATAAAAGAATCGAATTTATCGTAAAACTACGGTTGTGTTTAGTTCCTTTTAAAGTTGGAAGTTTGGGTTGAAATTGGTACGATGTGACTGAAAAATTATATGTGTATGATAGTTTGATGTGATAAAAAAAAGTTGAAAGTTTGGATGTAAACGCAGCCTACACCTAAACGGGGAAGGCAAATGCGATTGGACTGAGCAGGTGCAGGTTATTACAGATGCTACTACTATCGCAGGAGAAGTAGGAGTAGGACTGTAGGAGTACTGGACAAAATATGGGTCAGAGCAAGCACGAGACACGATGGCAGGGCGTGAGCTCAGAAGCTCGAGAAAGGCTGGCACGCATAGGCCGCTGCAGCAGCGACCACTCCTAGTCCTCTCCTCTCTTGCAAACAGTTTCACTGATGAAACAAACAAGCCTTCTCCTTGGTTGGTTGTCTCGCCGTTGGATGGATCGTGGCATGCATGCACGGAGTACTACCGCTTGTACTCCATTGTAGAAGTATGTGCAGCTGATAGAGCTGATCGATCGATCGATCAATAATGCAGCGGTAATTGTCTAATTGATCGGCTGCCTGCTTACCACGCACGATCGCTCCCACGTGCGGCGAAGCATCGCGATCCGGTGGGGGGGTTATCTGTAGTCCGAGACCCATCTGTCAGTGGATGCTCCTGTACGAGCCGTGCATATACGGAGTACTCCCTCAATCCCAATAGGGATATACGGAGTACTCCACATTCTAGGATATACGGAGTACTCCCTCCGTCCCAATACTGAGTAGTAATCTAGGATAAGATGTCCACATTTATAGTTTTAGGATAAGTCTAATCCCATCATAGGTTATCATATATTGAGGCGGAGGGAGTGTACCCTCTGTTTAATAAAAAATATTTCTGCTTACGTATATGATATATAACAAAGTTTAGATTTTTATGGGATAAAAAATACTTCTATAGTTGGATTTAAATTGTAAGTGCAGATGCGAGAGTGAAAGAGAAAAGCGCTAAATATATAGGTACTAATATTGTCCTAGATAGCTTTGTTCCTAAGGGCTAAAAGGAGGTTTGAAATGGAATCGAGGGCTGTTTTATAGGTCTCCAAATTTAAAATGAATATGAAGTTATATGGCTAAGAAAGGAAATATTTTTATCTGTCTTATGCATTTTCTAAGTCAGATTTATCTACTTTACTTTTAAAAAAACTAATAATTACTCTTTGTGTATTCGAAAAAAACAATTTCTGAGAATAAATTTGAATAAATGTATGTCTAAATTTATTTTATGTCTTGGTGGAGTTGAAAAATATAGTAGGAAGTAGAAGGTTCAGGATAGTGATGATTGATTGGTTAGGAGAATCTTACTACTCTTACTAAAATTTGTCATATGTGTGAGTGATATATATAATATTAATACTGATCCATATTTTTCTGAGGTAAATTTTATCATATGTGGGTGATTATAATATTAGTACCGATCCATATTTTTCTGAGGCGGCTGCAAAGGGAGGTGTGGAACGTGCGTGAGAAACCGGTCAATGCACGCCATATTTATATATAGAGATTGATTTAATTTAACCGTTGTTAGCTTCGTGTGTACGAACGTACCAGTGTTTGTGCTACCCAAGTACCATATGATAAACATGTAGCTTAACGTGCAACCGTATAGGAATATGTCCTACTTGAATTTTCGTTTGTGAGGAGGCATATATGATCAATTGCCACTTGAAGTCATCGATCATTCAATCGTGAGATACTCCTAAGTAAACTTAGAGTGATGATTTCTGTTCATGCAAGTAGCATCAGAATTTCCTAGTACTAATTGAGAGTTGGCAAATGCATTCAAACAAAGTCCTGACCAACCGACCGTGGTGGAAGGACATGAACTGGTTACTGGTTGGTTCCGCAAGTGTCTTAATTCACCAGTCAAAATTTACTGATATTTTTAAAATTTATGGAATTTATTACGTGTGCGGAAACAAATATCACTAGATTTTTCATTCTAAATTGGTACTAAATTAATTCACGTTTAATCCGGTTTTGCAATTTAAAATCTTAGCGATCACCCAACCGGTTATATCATTCCTTGAGAACGGGAGCCACATATTACAAAATTAGGGATAAGGTAGAACTCAAATATTAGGTTATTGGTTTTCTCTAAGATTTACAAGATGATTTAGACATGGTTACGAATATAAGCCATAGTTGCTTGCCTCCGCCATTACCGTTCCTGACTTACCAGCCGATAACCATTTCTGACCTGATCATAATCGAGAAACTTTAAATAAAGCAATTCTTTTAGATGAATTAAAATGTGTTGGTGACATATTAGGTGGATCATGTAAACTTATAACACCCCCTAGTACGAACTTAGCTGATATATGTCGAGCAGACCCAAAACGGTAACTAATATTTCCGATAGAAGCTAATTAATAATTAAGAGTAGCCTAGTAGGTTAATTTCTATTTTGTCTCACTTTGTTTATACCTTCAACATATGCTGGACTAAGCACATTCTACATGAACATAATACTCCTACTGGTGTCGGTTTCGAACCGCTCGTATTTTTCGACTGTGGAACCATCATCATTATAAGAGAGGGTCATTTTTTAGCACTAGTTTTAGATATATATACCTTATAGAATAATTAATCTATTCAGCATTTCTTTTGGCCTTGATTAATTTGTATGCTCCTGTCAAGTTCAGCATTAATTTGTCTATTGTCAATGCAGTTAGTACAAAATATTGAAATATAGTTTTAAAATCAGTGAATTATGTATCAATTCTTTAACAATGCAATATACACGTGCAATTCAGATAGAAAATTAGGAGTAAATACCAAAGAAAGAAGCTGTCTGAAAAATACACCAAGGAAATGGAAACCCGATCGATAAGGATGCACGAAGGGATAAAATCTGAAAAAGTTCCTTGCTTGCCTCTGGATACGATGATGACAGTTCTGGAAGCTCTCCAGCGATTGAGAAAATATATATATATATACACCATCGTGAAATAGGATTCACTGAAATACTATCTCTCAGTTGCATTTCGATAAAATACCCCACTCTTAATAAAAACGGTTTCGCTGAATGTCATCCTGAACGATGTTACCCCTTAGCTTCTCTTCCACCTCAAAGCGCCGGAGGAGCTCGTCGGCGACGATTAGGACTATGGTACGAAGTCGTATATATGGGACTATGGCCTTCTTCACCCTGCTGCTGCTCGACGGACGGGCACCATCGTCAGTCAGATCGACCCAACGACAGCCACCGGCTGCAGCCTTGGATCCGGCCAAGGACAAGTAGTCAAGTAGGACACCAACCCAGCGCAGTGCGAGCCCAGCTTCCTCCAAGTACACGAGTTTAGCCGCCCCCTGTGGGCTGTGACCACTGGCCGGTAAACACAAAACAACGAACTGATTACTGTTTCTTCGGAGGGATCAGTTTTTTTGCCACTTTTACTTTTCTGTTCTGCGAGGATTTTTATTTTCTGAACCAGTATTAATTAAGAATCTTGACGTTGGAGTAAGGAAGGGTAGATAATATTAACAACAAAATTAAATTAGTGGTGGGACTACTACTCGCAAAAATCTTTAGACTTGTTTGATAACATGCATGTTTTATTTAAAACAGGTTTACTTTACTGTAATAAAAGGTTTAATTTAATCTGGTTTAAATAAAATGAGCAGATTTTCCCTCACAATTTTACGTGTACATTGATTATAAAAGAGTTATATTGTTTCTAAGATATATTTGTAGCTGCACTTCTACGCCAATAGATTTTAAATGTATAGTTAGTTTCTACTCTCCCCGTCCCATAATATAAGGATGTGTTTGGATGGGGGGATAAGGGTCGGATAAGATCTGGCCGCCCAAATTTTGAGGTTGTTTGGATGGAGGGCAGTAGTGGGATATGGCCACCACATAGGGAATATTCCCTTTGGATGCCAGCTCTGTGCATCCGGCCGATTCAGCCGGATGGGGCGGCCCAGGCTCGAGCGACTCACGCCTCCGCATGCGCTCACCTCCTCTCCATCCCTTTCCCTCTTTTCTTTCCTCTTTCTCACTGATTTCTTCCGGCGGCGCACCAGGCGGACTCGAGGGCGGAGTGGGAGACGGGCGGCGAGTTTGGGCGGTCGCGGGCGGCGACTCCCGGCGGCTCGGGCGGCGATTCCGGGCGGCCGCAGTCGGCGAATCCCAGCAGCGGCGCCGGATGCGAGCTCAGCGGCGGCGGCGGGAGGCAAGCTCCACGGCGGCACTGGATGCGACGGCTAGCCCGGCGCGTGCCGGAGACCTTTTTTTTCCTATTTCTTTGTTATTTTTCTTTTTTTTCTCTATGTTGATTTGTATATAAATATATATTATATGAATTTGTGATTTGTTTAGGAATTTGTGATTTGTTTTGGAATTTGTGATTTGTAGTATATATGAATTTGATGGGGGGTATACTCACCCTCTCTATAGTGAGAGGTGACCACACCTGCTCATCCACCTACTCCCTCCAACCAAACAAAAAATTATATCACCAAATCCAACTTCATCCCTACAACCAAACAAAAAACTGAATCGCCATATTCACTCAACCAAACAAAAAACTGGATCGCCATATCCAACAAAATATGGACCGCCATATCCCATCCAACCTTGACCGTGAACCAAACACACCCTAAGGGATTTTGGGTGGATGTGACACATCCTAGCTGTCCAGATTCATGGTACTAGGATGTGTCACATCCATCTAAAATCCCTTATATTACGGGATGGAGGGAGTAGTAGATTTGATATAGTACAAACCTTAGCTTCTAGTTCCATCCATATAATTTTATAAATTAAGCAAAGAAAGAAGAGAATTAGGAAACACCAGTCCAATATAAAACTTGTGCAAAAATACCTATTTCAAAAATATTGACTTACCCCTAGTCCAACTTGCAACTCTGGAAATAAGATGTGGCCCAATATATAATTCACTCTTTATTTAAAGATAGACGAAATAGACTAGTGTAATTGCAAGTTTAATAGTAAGCTATAAGCCAATGTAAGCTTATGTGTAGGAAAAGGAATTTAAAAAATGAAGAGAGTTGACTTTCATGTAAGAGCTAGCTATTCATATGCTTCAAGATAAATACATTAAATGCATAAGTTAGAAATAGAGAGAGGAGGAGAAAAATTGAGGTAACCTCATGTTAATTATATATAGTAGAATTTCTTGTAATGTTTGACCATTCGTTTTATTTGAAAAATTAGTGTAAATGTAAAAATGGATAAGTATACTTAAAGTGCTTTTTGATAATAAAGCAAGTCACAAACAAAATAAATAATAAATTTATATTTTTTTAAATAAGACGAATGATCAAAAGTTACAAACAAAAACTCAAAGCGACAAGTATTTTGGGACAGAGGTAGTATAAGCTACTCCCTCCGTTCCAGAATATAAGAAGTTATAGAGTTGGATACGGTTATTAAGGGTGTGTTTGGATGGAGGGATATGGGTGGATAGGACATGGCGGCCTATTTTCTGTGGGTGTTTGGTTGATGGGCAGGGGTGGGATGGGGCGGCCTGGGGAGGAATATTCCCTCCAGATGTTGGATGGGGGGGATCCGGCCGATTGGCCCGAATCCAGCCGCCCGAGCGCCCGGGCGAGCTGGGCGAGCGAGGGAGGCGGTCACGTCACCCCGGGCGAGCAAGGAAGGGAGGCGGTCACGAGCGAGGGAGGTGGTCACCCGGGCGAGCTGGCCGGCGCGGGATGCGGGCGCGGCGGCCGGCGCTGGTGCGACAACGGGAAGAGGGACGATGGCGACGGGAGGAGGCGACGAGCTCGGAGACGATGGCGACGACGACGATGCAAACCCGCGACGACGACGACGCGAACCCGATGACGATGACGGTGCGGGCGGCGATAACCGCGTCGGTGGGAGGCGGCGGCCAGTGGGAGGAGGCGGCCGCTGGCGGGAGGAGGCGCGAGCTCGGAGACGCCTGCCGGTGACGACGACGGTGCGGATGGCGAGAGCCACGTCGGCGGGGGGCGGCTCGGCGGGAGGAGGCGGCGGTAGTGAGCCCCAGATCTATTGCTTTTTTCTTTTTTCTTTTTTTTTTCTTTGTGTATTTATAATATGGAGAGGTAGTGGTGTAAAATTGCTAGAGAATTTATAAAATGCATTATGCATTAATTTGATGGGTGTATATTCACCATCTCAAGTGAGAGGGGACCACACCTACAAATCCAACCTACTCCCTCCAACCAAACAGAAAATTGGATCACCAAATCCACCTTCATCTCTACAACCAAACAAAAAATGGATCGCCATATCCAACAAAATATGGATCGCCATATCCCATCTAACCTTGGCCGTGAACCAAACACACCCTAAGAAAGTATGTTGAAGTGAGTGGTGGAGGGTTGTGATTAGATGAGTAGTGAAGGTAAGTGGAAAAAGTGAATGGTGAAGGGTTGTGATTGGTTGGAAATAAAATATTGGTGGAGAAGTTGTTATATTTTGGGACAAATTCTGAAGGCTAAAATTGTTATATTTTGAGACGGAGAAAGTATTAGCCTGTAAGCTTATAATTGGTTCTATTATTAAACTCGCTCTAACCGTTGTTATCAGAGCTGCCATCAGTACTACTACTATCCCACCAACGGTGCCTTCAGGCTATACCATTCGTTCGTTCGATTCAGCTGTCGACCAGCGCCTTTAATGCACCCCCGGCCTCATGCGGCCAGCAGCTAGCTATAGCGATCTCCCCTCTCTATCTCAGCTGATAGTACGCCATGCATTCCCTCGGCCCATGTGCAACAGTGCACCTGTACGTACTCACTCACTCCACCTACCTGTGCAATGCACAACTCCGGTGCCGCTAGCTCCGGCCAGCCGGCCAGTCAAACCAAACCAGAAAGAGAAATCCGAAAAGGCCCGGTTAATTAACCTGCGTAGGAAACGTACCCATCAGCAGCCGACCGATCCATCCATGCATCCACAGTTGGACAGGAGGCTGCACGCACGCACGCACGCGACACACTCCTCCTCGAGTCCTCGTCGTCGTGCTCGTGCATGGTGATCGATGAATGAAACCGACGACACGGGCGACCGACACCGCGCGCGAGGGAGGGAGGCGACAGACCGACGAGCCGCGTCCGTCCGCAACCGATCCAACAAACAAACCGCGACGCTAGCTGCACAGTAGCAGCATATCTGCAGTGCTCGGCTCCTCGGCTGGTACGTGGAAGGAGGAGATGCCGGCTATCGATCGCGGTGGGTCGGTGGACGCGACGTCTCCATGGCCGGCGCGTCCATCAATGCCCATCCATCCGGCAGGGCACGGCCTCCAAATTAACCAAAATCACGGAGAGAGAGAGAGAGAGAGAGGCTACAGGCTGGTGAAGTGACGGGTGAGGTGACGAGCTTTTTTATCTTTGCCCCATGGCATCGCGTGGAAAGAATCACCGCTCTCGCTGCTCGCTGCCGCTGCGGCGCTGCTTCTTCGTCCTCTCTCCGCGGCTGTCTGCCATCACGCCCACGAGGTGGATGTCTACCTTCTGGGTCCCTTGTCCCTCGCACCATCCATCCTTTCTCCCCTTCTTTTTTTCCTTAAAAGAAAAACATTAAATCCAAAAACTTCACCCTGGCCGAGTGGCCGTGCTGTACATTGGCTTCGCCATTTGTTTTTTTTTTTATCCAGGAAACGCTACGGATAAGAACGAGTTTCTTAAAATATCATTCTACAAGTGGTTTTATTCTAGGAAAACCATCATCGTTAGGGTATGCATGGTTCTTTATAACCACCTCTATGAGAACGGGCCAATATATTTTAAGATTTACAAAATCACCACGAACGACTCGCTGAGTATATTATCTACCACTGAAAGAATAATTAGCCGTAAATACAAGCATTTAGGTTAAGCCTAGGACTTAAACCTGGATGGGTTGGCTAAACTAGTTAGGGTATTCTCACTTCCCACCATTTTAGAGGTTTTAGTGTAAGTTATAAATAACAATAGGAAATAGCCACTTCCTCGTTATTTATGAGCATGTTTCACAAACAGCTAAATGCCATGTTTCGAGCTAAATCTTCTCCATATATAAGTTTTATAAAATATTCAAATAAATCTTTGTCTCAAGTTAATAATAGTTAATACTCCACTTAAACTAATCATATGCTAATGGTTCTTTTCATTTTCCGTGCCAAAATAAGCTAAGCTCGTTCAGCTTACTCGAACGAAGCCTTAAGCTTTTAGTTCTAAGTAGGCTTGGGGTGAGCTACTCAGCTATACACGAAATAAGATGAGTCATTAGCATATAAATTAATTATGTACTAATTGCTACAAACTTAAAATTTAATTTATATTTTTTAAAAAAACTTTCATATATATATTTTTATGAAATATATTGTTTAGCAGTTTCAAAAACGTGTTAACAGAAAATGAAGGAGAAACCAAAATTAATAGTACATTCAAACGGATCCTTAGTAGTCGCTGTTTCTTCCACAATCTTCATATTTTTCAAACAACTTAAATTTTCACTTAGATTAAAACAATCTATAGTTATAAAATGTAGGAAATAAGCTATAAGCCACAATCTGTAGATGGCTACTCTCAGTCCCGTACTAAGACATTATGCCATTTCTTTTTTTTTTCAAAAATTAAAAAAGTAGCTAAAAGATTGTCCATGGTACAAAAGGTGGTAGTTGGAGTAATAGATTAGTAAAAGTTGGTATGAGAGGAATAAAATATTATTTCAGGATCACAAAATATTTTAATTATAAGAGTAAAATCATCTACTCCCTCAGTTTCAAAATATTTGACACCGTTGACTTTTTAGTACATGTTTGATCATTCGTCTTATTTAAAAAATTTAAGTAATTATTTATTCTTTTCATATCATTTGATTTCATTGTTAAATATACTTTCATGTACACATATAGTTTTACATATTTCACAATTTTTTTTAATAAGACGAACGGTCAAACATGTGCTAAAAAGTCAACGGTGTCAAACATTTTGAAACGGAGGGAGTATATTATAAGATGGAGAGAGTACTAACCAACTGTTTCTCGAAATATCAAGCTCCACCTAAAATAAGGCCTTGGATTTTTTTTTAGCTAGCTCAATCCACTTTTGTTTTTTCTTTTTCTTTTTTTTAAGAAAAACGTTATTCTCAAGCCGGGAAGCAAACCCATCGTCAGTTCGTCACCGGATGATTTTAGTATTTTATTAAGTGAGATTTGACAAGTTCTTTTTAAGGGAAATCATGACGTTCACGTTGCATGGGCGCCAAGGTTTCTTTCTTTCTTTTTAGGGGAACAATGACATTTCCACGACGAGTCACGGCATCATAAATTAATCAACTTTGGAATGGAGATAGACTCTCTTGTCTCATGAAAATTCAACCTAAAATACAATATAATATTTTTATACAATATATCTGGACATGCTCATATTCAAATTTATTATATTAGGAAACACTATATCTAATCTATACTGTGAACAACCATATCCAATCTTAGATTTGTTTTTTAATGGAATGAAATGGTGTTATAGATTGGTTTTTTTATGGGATGAAGAAAGTAGCTCCTTCGTCCTCCTTTGCCATGGATTCTCATTGATCGAGACGTTTTTGCATCAGTCGTGTGGTTAGCTAGAGTGAACCGTTTAGGGTGTGTTTAGTTGAGGAAAAGAAAATTTTTGGGTGTCACATCGAACGTTTGACCGGATGTTGAAAGGGGTTTTTGGAATCGAACGAAAAAACTAATTTCAGAACTCGCCTGAAAACAGCGAGACGAATCTTTTGAGCCTAATTAATTCGTCATTAGCACATGTGGGTTATTGTAACACTTATGGCTAATCATGGCCTAATTAGGCTCAAAAGATTCATCTCGCGATTTACATGCAATCTGTGCAATTAGTTTTTCTTTTTATTTATATTTAATGCTATATATATGTGTCCAAAGATTTGATGTGATGTTTTTTAGAAAAGTTTTTGGGAACTAAACCAGGCCTAATTAACCTGCTCTCTGGACAGATTTACCTGCATGTTCTTGCCGACAGAACGGCCGGTGGTTAATTACACGCCGAGAGAAATAGGAAGAGTAGCAGAGGATCGGAATCGTCGATTTCAGTTTCTGAAACTTTATACAACTCTGCACCATCGATCCATACTCTCCTGAAGTATACTCCATATCTTTTTAAATTTTGACACTATCAATAAACTACAATATCAAAATAGAGACTATTAGAAAAAAAAACTAATGGAAGTTATTATATATTCTAAAATCTTGAACTTTTTTATATAATGTAAAAGCCATTGTTTTTTGTTGAGTTGCTGTTGTTGCAGTACCTAGGAGTAGCAAAATTCGGTAGCGGTTACGGCTATATATACAGCCGCAGCTAACTGAGCAAAACACGGACGGCAAATATTCAAGGCAACATATCCTATACACACAGGCCCTCACGTATACACACGTGCACACTAACTAAAAAATATCACCAAAAAATCTAGAAAAAATCATACACATACTTTCAATTGTATTACACATAGGGTTAAAATCTTAACGTCAAATTCATTATATTTTAGCCGTAACAAAAAATCTGACAGTTTTAAGGTTGCAATTTTGTTAGAATTTTATCTTTTTTGATATTCTCTATGTAGAATGAATTTGAAGATGCGACTTTACACATAGATGTAATACTATTGAAAGTACATGTATGAATTTTCCTAGAATTTTTTGTGATAATTTTTAGTTGGTGTACATGGTGTGTGTACACGCGAGGGCATGTGTGCATAGGATATGCTCCCAATATCCAAATATTAGACCGTTGAAATTAAACGGTTCAACCTTTTTCCCAGATATAGTGGTTTGGCCAATGTGTCGCTGCTTAGTGATATGGTACGGCTAAAAGTATTTTCAAATTTTAAAAGTTAGTATTGATTAGTAAGTGAAATAAAAAATCCTATCCTTTATGATACATTTATAACCTTGATAAATATGGCACAGATGTTATAGGTGTGTTTAGTTCACGCTAAAATTGTAAGTTTGGTTGAAATTAGAACGATGTGATGGAAAAGTTAAAAATTTATGTGTGTATAAAAGTTTTGATGTGATGGAAAAGTTGGAAGTTTTTTGAAAAAGTTTAGAACTAAACAAAGCCATGTGACAAACAGTGTACTTGAAGATAAATAAAATAATTTTTACAGGACAGTTTAACCCATATACTATGTGGCATGTCTTTTCCATAGGCGCAGAACAGGGGGACGACGGTCAGCGGCCTGGTCCCCTCCAATAATCTTTTCACACATAATAGCGTAACTAATTAGGTAATTAATTTAAGTATTAGTGTATTAGGTCCTCTTCAAAACTCTTTGACACCTCCTATGTGTAAATCATGGCACTCTCGACATTGATCTCTTCTTGGTTCCTAAAATATTATGGGGTACATCTCGAATTTGTTCAAACATAATGATTGAAAGTTTGGCTCTTATTACATCATCCAACAAGTATAGGCCGTGCTCGGAACACTGGTTGTAGCTGCACCTTGCTACAGGTACGACGACCGATCCAAAAAACAGTTGCAATATATGAAGCCAAGATACCTTTCTTATAATTGGGCTTGTGCACTGCAGCTAATGTTTCTGATAAGATAAAAAGATTATAATTTTTTGAACCTGAAATAAAATAAAACATTGTTTTTACCATGGCACCATTTGAAAGTGCACTTTATCTTTTCCTATAAACATGGGGGAATCGAAATTGAGATGATCAAACGTGCCAATTGGCACTGTATATCTATATCCTCAAAATGTCAATATTAGCCCTTGTTTGTCATGGGAATAAGTACTTTTAGAGGCACAAATCCAATACAGAAAGTTGATGTTAGAGTCAGTTAATGATTATAATTAGATATTTAGATTATACATTTTCAACACACAGCTTTATAATGGACTTGACGTTTATACGGAAAAGGATGGCCGGGTGCGTGGTTTTATAACAAAACATGCGGAGGGATGATGAGATTAATTATTTATCTACATTTCATTTCCATATAATAAACTAGTTAACATATTTATGTTAGGAATTCATTTAATTTGTTGAGCGAAGGGTGTCAAGCTAGCACACTCACGGCTGACAGGCCATAAAAATAAATGAGTCAAAAAAATAATTTAGGAAAAAAATTGACATCTATATTATCCCATGTTTAAAAAGTTATGTTAGAAGTTAGAAATAGGTTGTAATAAAAAACATTTGTATTTTTGCAGCCTGCAGGTCACCGGCATGAACATTCATATAGTTGTTGTAGCAAAGCATGGACAGGTATGGGCTGTGGCTGAAAAGCCAAACCAAACAACCTACCAATGAGAACCAATAAAAGACTTGAGTAAAATTTAGCAGATATTACTAATTGAAATTAAGAGCTTAACCTATTTTTTTTATTAATACACGTATAATTATATTTGTGGTGTTAATAATAATTAGTCTTGTGTCAACCAAAAGATCGGTTTCGTCAACCAAAATTAGGTTTAAAAACCTAAGTTTTGGCTGCGGCCGATAAAAATATCATTGGCTGGATATTTGGGCTGTGGATTTTTAGCTGCAGTCATTGACGTGGCAATTTTTATTGATTGGTGTACTCAAGTTACTAAGAGTGACGAATAAATCGTGGCAGGTTTTGACTAAAAAAACTACATCAAACCATCAATAAATGATAGTGTCATGGTTATGGATAAATAATAGTGTCAGGGTTATGGATACCACATACCTAATAGTAGTTGACTAAATCTCGGTAGGACCCACCACTTACCATGTCTTATACGGAAACAAACTTCGGATATAGGAGGTGACGGAGCTCGTGGCTCCTCACCGGGAGACCGCGCAGGCCCCCCTTTGCCAGTTCGGCCGGGGGCTTAGGGTGAAATCTCAAGCTCTCTCTGTATGTGGAAAGATCGTCTGCCCGGAAGAAACGCGAGACACGGACGATGTATACAGGTTCGGGCCGCTGGGAAGCGTAATACCCTACTCCTGTGTTTTTGGTGGATCTGTGTAAGAGCAAGTTACAAAATATCAAACAGCCCTCTCTTCTCTCGGGAAAATCCAGCCCCTCTCTTTGTGGGCATGGTCCTCCTTTTATATCTTAAGGGGATACCACATGTACCCTCCTCCTTCCAAACTGGACTTTTCTTCTCTTTATGGACGGAGGTTGGTATGGTTGCCGTCCGAATGACACTTCGATGGGACAGCCCACACCTACCTCCACTCCCGGCGGAGACAGGCGCAACGTGGGATCGTGGCTGTCTGTTGCCGACGTGACCAGTGTCAGACCGGTCACAGATCGGTCATTCTTGTCCTCTATGCGTCAGTTCAGCGATCTGCATGATCACCCTTCTTTTTGTAGCATCTTGCCTGTAATGGTTGGGATGAAGCCTGGTATTCATCTAACCAGGGCTAACGTGCCATCTCTAAGAGGTAACACGCTAGCTCCGGCTGGAGACGTGTGCCTAGAGGCTCTCGTCTTGACGGGACGGGGCGAGGCGTGCGTCAGACCGCCAGTCGCCACCTAACCGTTGATCCGACCGGTCTGTGACTGGTCACAGACCGGATAAAAGAGCGCGCTGCATTGCGCTGCATGCAGCGTGACACGCTTGACCAGACCGCAATAAATGCGGTTAGGTGAGCCCTAACGTGTTCGCCCAACCTATGTACATAGTGCAAACCCCACAAGGGGTCGGGGCACCTCGGCCCTCGGGGCTGGGGCAGGAGCAACCCGACCCCCCCCCCCTCGGGGAAAATCAGGAGGAGGGCGGACACCTCACCCTCGGGCCCGACGTCCCCGAAGGTGCCAGGCCACGTGGGCGATTCAATCTGCCTCAAGCCTCCGGGCGCAATACCCCCGGTCCCATATCACCGACAGGAGGAGTTCCGCATAAGGAAGGATAACCAGAATTCTACATGGAAACGACAAGAACTACTCGGATTGTATCCATATTGGTTTCCCTAGTTCTATTTAGACAAGGGGATACCTATGGGTATAAATACAAGACCCCATAGGAGGAGAGGGGGCGCGGACAACATAAACGCCACAAAGCCACAAGCCAACATACGCCAAGACAAGACGACGGATATCGACTTCAGGGATAAGCACGGCTAGTTCCCTACGGTGTCTCCGGATACTGTCAGGAGAGACGAAAGCGCTATCTCTGATCTCGCCGGGTACGGATTCGAGGAGGAAGACTACCCTGTTGTCGACTACGAGTCAGATCTTCAGACCGCCATGTCGACAACAGTTAGATAAGCTACCCTAAATATTGTACTGGTGTGATTATGGTGAATAAGAGCAATACCGGCTTCGGCTAACAGGATGTAGGGTTATTACCTAACAATTCAGGGGCCCGAACTTGTATAAAAATCCTTGCCTCTGTCTCTTTTACCTCAGTTTCGCGTATATCCTAGTACCAACGATCCCCATACTATACAAATACCGGAATCGCGACATCAAACCTCGACAGATAGTATAGCATAAACTAACACCGACCGAAATTCAATGTTCAACCCCAAATTTTTGATCCCTGCTACATATCAAAGGATGTTTTTAGATCAGGGGTGTAAAGTTTTGGCGTGTCACATCAGATATACAGACACACATTGGAAGTATTAAGCGTAGTCTAATAATAAAACAAATTACAAAATCCGCCTGTAAACCGCGAGACGAATTTATTAAGCCTAATTAATCCGTCATTAATAAATGTTTACTGTAGCACCACATTATCAAATCATGGTGCAGCTGGGCTTAATTAAAAGATTTGTCTCGTAATTTACACGCAATCTATGTAATTATTTTTTTTATATTTAATAGTCGATGTATGTGTCAAACATATGATGTGATATGGTGTAAAATTTTACCAGAGAATCTAAACTGGTCCAAAGTTGCACTTTGTGGTGTTGACAAAAGGGGTAGTATATATAAAATCCAATTTGTCACGTGTCAACCAAAAGGCCAGGTTTCTCCAGCAGAGGTAGCTATCCCAATACGCACGTACGTATGTACTCGATACTTGTAATACGCAAATACTGAACGTTGTATCACCCACACAAATACTGATACATATACCTATACGTATGCGTCACCGTCGCTGTTGCACCTGCCAATTGCCATAAATGCCCCGGGTCACCACCCGGTCTCTTCTCCCTCCCCCCCTCTCTCTCACTCCGGATCGATCAGCTTAGCTCCACCCAACCCCCAGCCGCGTCGACTAGCTGAGCTGAGCTTTCCCTTGGCCTATATACTCTCTCTCTCTCTTCTCGCCCCACCCTACTCCTTCTAGTACCTCCGAGCTAAGCCACTCCACCGCCGATTGATCGCGTCACGGCGGCGCAGCCCGGCCGCCAGCGTCGTCCGTCCGATCGGCAGGTGAGGGAGTACTGGCTACTGTTGTCTTCTTCTTCTTCTCCCTCTTCTTCTTCCTGCAGCTGCCTGCTGCTGCTGCAGCGGATTCTGCAGGTCGCGTCGCGTCGTGTCGCCTCTGATGGTGGTGTAGCATCTCTCTCTCTCTCCTGTGGCGCGTGTGTCAGTTCTTGGGCTGCTGTAATTAGCCTCCTGGCAAGAGAGGTGTTCAGAATTCAGATCAGGGCCACCCCGTACTACTAGAGCACTAGCTGCAGCAGCGGTCTCTGGTCTGGACCAGCGAATCCAATCGCCCCACTAGAGATAACCAAACCCTAGTTGCATCTGTATCTCTCCTTGCGTGTTTGGTTGTCCTTAGCTGGTGAAGCAAAGCGCCGGGGCAGCAGCAGAAACACCCAACCGATTCACAGTTAATTTCTTGATCGATTTATTGAGTACGGCTTCCCCAGCCGCCTTCAATTTCGTTTGCTTTATGCTTGGTTTTTTGGTTCCATCGATTGCCGAGAATTCGAGCATGCGATCGCTAGCGGCAATTGAAAGAAGATGTGGCTTTAATTTTTGGTTGAATTCATTTCATGGGGGGGGGGGGGGTTGATTTTGATTAGCCTTTTTGTGTTGACGCATGCAGATCTGAGGAGGGAGAAAGGTTTGCTGCTGCTTGTGCTAGGACGTCATGCAGGGAGGCGGCGGCGGGGATAGCTCCGGCGGCGGCGGCGGCGAGGCGCCGCGGCCGAGCAGGTACGAGTCGCAGAAGCGGCGGGACTGGCACACGTTCGGGCAGTACCTGCGCAACCACCGGCCGCCGCTGGAGCTGTCGCGGTGCAGCGGCGCGCACGTGCTGGAGTTCCTCCGGTACCTGGACCAGTTCGGGAAGACGAAGGTGCACGCCGCGGGGTGCCCCTTCTTCGGCCACCCCTCGCCGCCGGCGCCGTGCCCGTGCCCGCTCCGCCAGGCGTGGGGCAGCCTCGACGCGCTCGTCGGCCGCCTCCGCGCCGCCTTCGAGGAGCACGGCGGCCGCCCCGAGGCCAACCCCTTCGGCGCCCGCGCCGTCCGCCTCTACCTCCGCGAGGTCCGCGACAGCCAGGCCAAGGCCCGCGGCATCGCCTACGAGAAGAAGCGCCGCAAGCGCCCGCCCACCTCCTCGTCTTCGTCTCAGGCCGCCGCCGCCGCCGCCGCCGCCACCTCCCCGGCGAGCCCAGCCGCTAGCCCGACGCCGCCACCGCCACCGCCGACGGAGAGATCAGCCGACGTGCGGCCGATGCCACCGGAGGGCCACTTCTTCATCCCGCACCCACACTTCATGCACGGACACTTCCTCGTACCGGGCGGCGACGCCGACCACCACCACCAGGTCTCCAACGCCGGCAATGGCGGCAACACCAACACCAACACCAACACCAACACCGGCGGCGGCGGCGGCAACGGCGACGAGATGGCGGTGGCGATGGCGGCGGTGGCGGAGGCGCACGCGGCGGGGTGCATGCTGCCGCTGTCCGTGTTTAACTAGCAGTAATATTCAGAGATCAGCAGCATATAGCAAAAATCAAGGTAGGGCTTAATCAAATCCGGGGGAGGGTTTTAATTAATGGATTACTCCAACCTTAGTTCGTTAAAACCGATCGATCGATCGATGGATCGATGCGTCTCATCATGATGGAATGATGGATTCGATTGGATTCGATTCGATCGAGCTATCAACGTAGCGCTACTGTGTATGTACTGTTTGTGTTCTTATCAAACTCTACTCTTTTGGTTACATTTCCTGAGCTGCATGCCCCGGAGTGCCTGCCTGCTACTGTAGGGTTTTTAGTACTTCTGTCATCATGCTTTGGCTTTCTGTATGGTATGCTCATCATCATCATCATCCATAATTAATATAATGCAAGGTTAATTTTATTTCAAGTGTATCTGAACTAACTACGGTTTCTGTTGTCAAGTACTGCTAATATAAAATTTGATATTTACATTTTGGTTTTGCTGTTTTTTTTCCGTCCCTCGAATTTCCTGCTTCCAATTTAAAGTGGCATGAAATATTTGTCCATGGCTTGCATTACCATTTTACTAGTAGGAGTACTAGCTCACAAAGGTTACCGATTTTTCGTTTAAATATTATGACGCTTAATTAATTCCAGATAAGGCCTGAGCTATTTGTTCCCTTTCTAGAGACCATCAATGCAGGCCACTTTATATCGTGTGTGTTCAGACCTTCAAGTTAATGCATGAATGAATATTGATGTCATTAGCCTCTTCCCTTGTCTCTCAATCTTTTTGGCCTCAGAATGATGTATGTAGAGGGCATGGTCCAGTATCTGGACATGTAAATTAATGTCAGAAATCAATTAAAGCAGCAACATTTTCTATTTGGGCACAACATAAAACTGTTACCACTTCTTTTCTACCTTCTGTTTCAAGGTAGTTGTTGAAGTTTTTACTGTATTTGTTCTGTCCTTTTTTTTTCTTAAGAATCCGATTTATTGATTTTAACCACACTCCCTCTGTCTCTGTAAACATCCTTCACTTTATATTTTAAAACGAAGCTAATATTCTCCGGGGACCTTCATCTCCTCGGCCAACAGATCAATGACAATGTTTGTGCGGTGAATGTTTTTTCCTTACTTTATTTAATATATATTGTGGTGTATAATATTTTCCTCGAGACTTATATTTGCAAAGAAGAAAAAAATCAGTTATACAACGGAAGATCAGTTTATGTACCAAGTCTCTTGAACTAACCCATTAAATCGCAGGAATAAAAGAAAGTATAGAAAAAAATATGGGATTCTAACAGGATTGCAAATGCAAAAAAAAAAAACAATGGAAATGACTGTTTGATTCGACCGGAAAAAAAACATAGGAAGCAGATAGGAGAAATAGAGTCAGAGTAAATTTTTCAAGAGGTTGAAGCAAATGAGAGGATTGTCCATTCCATATAAATTTTAAAGGATAGGATATGATCCAATCTTTGTTTCGAAGACCTTTATAAGAATTTTTCCTATAGAATTAAAATACTTTAATTTCTATGTTTTTCCTTACAAATCAAAGGGGCCCAAAGCAAGTCATCCGTCCACTCTTCCCGTTGCAATGTTACAATCATTTTACTAGTGATACAAACCGTGTTGATTCATGAGTCTTGCTACTGTTAAAAAAAACTCTCTTTATATTCTTAAATACAAAAAAGTGTTGACTTTTTAAATAACGTTGGATCATTCGTCTTATTAAAAAAACTATCACAAATATAAACAAAATATAAGGTATGGTTAAAATAAAATTAATAATAAAACAAGTCACAACAATAATATAAATTAAATAAGATATATGGTCAAATGCCCAGTTCAAATCAAAAGTGAACATCGTGAAGATAGAGAGATCTACTACCAGAATTCAAGTGACAGTATAAATGAATCAGTCGTACTCCAGTTCTATTGAATTGGAAAAGAAAAGCGATATAAACATAATTTTACTCCTAGTAAAAATCATTGTAAAATATCTCAACCTTTTTTTCGTCTGTAAACGAGAAGGGACCGGGGACAGACTACAGACACTAGATTGATGAACCTTATGAAGCTTACGCTAGTTACTGTTCGTATTTGACTATTTGTCAGCCTTCCGACCGAACTCGATAAAAGGTAGCTACACTGTAGAAACTTTTTCATGCCTCCTGTAATAAATTCCTGGCTCTACAGTGTGAAATATCAAGCAACAATCAGAAAGTACTGTACATAGTGGCCTTATTAGCTCTTTGTATTGTTATATTTTATAGTAATTGCGAAGCTAATTACTCACAACAAAAATAGCAAAATCTTACAGATTTTTTTAACATCTTTAATTTTAAAAATAACTCAGGTTGTGTTCGGAGCAGCAAGCTATGGCAGCGTTGCAGCCGCAGCAACAGGACTTATAGCAAGCAAATTTCTACTAAAACAACAACAGCATTGCGGCTGTACAACCACCTTCTAACTTAACCGAACAGACCCTCTCTTTTTTTTTTTCAAATTTGAACATTTCGACCACACCATGTTGTCATTGTTAGCTCTATCATTCGTTCTTTAGCTTATCAACCGTATTCAAAATTTAAATTTTATAATTTAATTCTTAGAGTATTACTGAAACTTAATTTTTAAAATTTGAAGGTACCGGTACAAAGGAGTAATATCCTTCTGAAAGTTACTCGCGGCACCATTTAAATTTGTAGTGGTGGTTAGTATTACTGAAATGAGGCTGATCGACTCATGGTGTGAGAAAATGGCTGTCCATTTCTTTACACGTACTCACTTCCGTTCCAAAAAATAAAACTAAATCTAGAAGGGGATGTGACACTTTCTATTAGAACGAATCTAGATAAAAGACCGTCCAGATTTATTGTACTAAGAGCAAGTTTAATAGTATAGCCAACTGCTAGCTCCAATTCATATATAGCCAATTTAATAGCTCATTCATACAATAGTTACATACTACACTATTAATATCTGGTCCCACCTGTCATACACACACTGTGTCTTGGAGTCCGTGCTACAGCTGGCTATAAATCTGTAGCCCGCTGCTCTTCTCTCTCCTCATTTATCTCCTTAAAATTTGTTTGCAACTGGCTTATAGCCTGCTATGTACATGCTCTAAGAGATATTATATCCTTACTTAGGTTGAGCTTTTTTTTATAGATAGAGTAGGAGTATGATAGCAACACATTTTTCACGTCGGCTTCAGCTAGGCATTGACCTCCACCACTGCACCAACGATCCGATTATCCGAACAAGTTTTTTTCAGTTTTTTTTCTATCTGATCACGAAATGGACCGTGTTGGCTGGTTGATTGATTGACTGTCCGGGAGTGCAAATGTGCGTGGATTGAAGAGACGGATGAGACGTTTGCTTGCAACCATTTCATCGCAAAACAGGAAAAGCCCCCATGGTCAATGGCTTGGTTGGTGTCTGTGCATGCGTGTGTGTGTTTTCTCTCGAGGTGGGTGATGGAACAGCCATGGGAGTCTGTGAGCTTTCTTGTGCTTGATGATTAGGGGCACTGGATTGATGATAGAGGGATTGATTCCCAAATCATTTTGATTCCTCTCAAGAGGTCTCTCAAATGCTAGCTGGAGTAGCATTGATCATTGCACTCAACAATCTCTCTGAATACGCATTTGGATTTGATCACTGGCCATTGCCTTGCATTGCATTATGCATGAGTCCATTGTTTGTCTTGTCCTTGGACAAGTCCATACTGGAAGAACAGTGGCCCTCTGTGTGTGTGTCCATGGGAGGTCAATGTCAATCTGATGGGTAAGATCTCCAGCAATGTACTGGTACAGTGTCGTACAGTTTGTGTAGGTAGAGGCACTAATACTGCAGGACAAAACACATCCGGTTATATGTGTCTCATGCTTAATTATAGTACAAGTAATTACATGCATAGTACTCCATGTAGCATTCCACTCTAAGGTCCTGTTATTTTCTGATTAAAATACAGGATTTTATCTTAATTTTTATTATCACGTTTCTTAAACTGTTTAGCGTAGCATTTCATATGAAAACTTTGTATATAAAAGTTATTTCAAAATATAAGATAAATCAATTTTCTGAATTTGAAATAACTAAAACTCAATTAACCACGTGTTAATGGTTTTCTCCCGTTTTGTTTTGTGTGCCTGCACTTAATCTAAATATATCTTCCATGAACTCAAATGTGAGCTAAATGCAACCAGTACAATGTGTCCATAATTTCTACAGAAATGTAGCATGCATGATACTTAGTATATCTTTTTCCTAGTCGTGTGTTTTAACAATGCTGCCTTTTTAAAGGGGTCGTCCTACACAGATCAGATTGACCTGCTGGAACAGTGACAAAATCGCAGAAGTAAAAACCGACACTTGGAGTACTAGTACAGCATCAGACCGAATAAAGCAGGTTAAAGCTGCCAGAGTTTTGCATTTGAATCATGCAACCTTTTGTTTAAGTGGGTTACTACAACATGGGGTAGTACACCCTCAAGAGTAGTACTCCTCCATCACAAAATATAAATATTTTTAGCATAGTGTTAAGTTAAATATTTTTAATTTTAATTATTAATAAAAATAGAAAAGATCAATCGTGTAAAATTGATGTTACTAGATTTATTATTAAACAAACTATCATAATATACAACTCTTTTTATTTAAAATATTTTATTTATATATATTTTTTTGGGTCAAAATAACATCTCGAAGATTGTATCGAAGTCCAAAAATATTTATATTTTAGGACGGATGAGTACACAGTATATCTATATTCAACAACCATTCTAGGGAATCCCAGCTTAATATTAATGTACAAGCAACATACCCGCACCTGTCTCATGCACACTACGACTAGTATCAATCACTCTCTAGAGTTGAGTATTCATATGATCATATCCAAACAAAGGGTATGCATCTCCTTTTCAAACAGTGCTCCTATATATATATGCTCATCAGAGCATTTCTGAAACATGTTGAAAAGGTCTCACCTTGACCTTGGTCATTGCCCATATGCTTAGCAGAGATGCATGCAAATGGAATAGAATAATATGGGCATCCTATTGGGAAGCCTCTTGCACTGTTCAGTCTCTCATTTTTCTCTCTTTGTTGTTATTGCTTGCTAGTAGCTCCAGGCCACAAGGAGAGAAGAAGGACCCTGCAGTTGACTAGGTACATGGCATTTGTGCACACATGCATGCAAAGTGTGGTCCAATTCATGCAGATGGGGGATGGAGCATAGGTACACAGCAATGAGGAGGACAACAAATAGTGGTGTGTGAGGCCATGGGGAGATCAATCAGTCATGGATTCATGCACAGGTAATGAGAGTACTATTACAGTGGCCTCTTCCTGGCTTGTTCTCATGCTACCAATAGACTAATATGAATCATTGATCCCTGAGGATCTTACTTCATTTGGATAACTGTAATTAACTCCTTGGTTTTACTAGCAGCCTCTTTTTTCACAAAGATTTCGTTTCTGGTCAAAATTAAGTAATATGATATACTCCACCTAGTAAAAAAATGTTGTTTTGAACTTTCAAGGTTAATATTTACAACTTTAACTAACCTTAATTAACAAAATGTAGCTGCATAAAGGTAATGCTACAAACTTGGATGTGTCATTCTCATATACTACCAAAAACCTTATATTTTAGATGATATTTATGGTCAAAATTAATTTGTGTTGACTACACGCATTCTAAAATGTATTTTTTTATTCACCGAAGAGAGTGTTCTACTCCATTCGTATTACTAAGATACGCCATATTCCTCCAAAATCTTTTATACTATTGCAAGGAGGGAGTATTAGATAAAAATTTGGTAGGCTAAAAAGAAGTCACCATGTAAGCCATACAAGTGGAAACAATGAATATGTGCAAATGGTGCATGCATGATCGATGCAGCTTTATTAATTTGCTGCAAAAGAGCAATGTGAGCTAGCAGCTTTTCACTGCATCAGCATGCGGTGCATCTTCTAGAATCCAATTCCAAATGATGATCATGGTGCATGTGTGCCTTTGCGTTGCAACAAGCACACCAAAAGGGCAAAAAAAAGAGACATGTGGTAGATCTTGACCATGCTTTATCACCTCCCTTTTTTACTCATTTTATATCCCCTCTTGTCTTCTTCTTCTCCTCCTCCTCCACTGTACACTGGCTGCAGCAGGGGTCCGTTTAATTATTGACATAAATTTGGCATGTCAAGCATGGGGCAGAGTGGCTAATTTGGATTTTTGGTTGGGTTGATGGGTACAAAAGCCATGTCTAAACGGGGCCAGGCCAAGGTACGTTACGCCAATAATCGTTTTTGGCACAAGGTAGGGCACATTATAGTTTGTCGACCCTGTCACGTTCTTTCAAAAACCTACTGTTCGGTTTTGATGAACTTGCACTAGTGTTAGTAGGTAGCTCAACCAAATGGATGATACATCCATGTACATTCACCTCACGTCACACACAAGTAGATGTGTCGGGAGTTCACTGTACTACCACCCCCAGTTTGTTGAAACCGGAGTATTCACGTGAAATAGCTAGGTCGATCCTTTTTAAGGGTATTTCTATATAGAATAAATTCCTCGTTGTTTCGAAATGCCATCATAAAGCATAATCTTCAAAAAATAAAAAGCACTTCTAAAGTAACTCTTTTTCGTAAAAAAAAAACAATATTACGTTTCCATGCGCATTGTTCAGCAACTGGTACTGCAGCCAACTACTACACCAAACAATATAGCCGTTGTACTAAGGTTAATGCCGCACAACGATGCATCGAACAGTCGAACATGGCATTTTTTAGAAAATTACTCCATTGTTGCTGGTAATTTTATTTTTATACTAGAGTAGTAGTACTACTTTCCGTTTCAAAATAAGTTCATAATTTTTAATCAATTACTTGCACAGGAATTTATAAAAAAAAGAGATAAAGACTTGTATATTAGAAGTAAATAAGTGTGGATAATTTTGTTAAGGTTTACTAAAGTAAAGGGTATATATCTAGACTGTTTTATTGGTATATACACCCTTCGTCTCAGGAAAATTAATTTCTAGGAAGGAACATAAACATACAATTGATCAGAATTGTTTTCATGAGTTGATTTTTTTTAACAGAAAGTATACAATAGATGAATTTTATTTTAAAAAAGGATGGGAGGTAGCCGTCCTCCTACGTGCCATCACCGGGCCATGAGGAAAGGGATCCCGGCCGTAGATAGTAAAATTTTGATGTTTTACATGGGATATACGGACACACATTTAAATTATTAAACGTAAAATAATAACAAAACAAATTATATATTCCGAATCCGCACGTAAACTGCGGGATAAATTTATTAAGCCTAATTAATTTGTTATTAGATAATGTTTAATGTAGCACCATACTGTCAAATCAAGGAGCAATTAGGCTTAAAATATTCGTCTCGCAATTTATACGCAATCTGTGTAATTAGTTATTTTTTCATATTTAATACTCCATACATATATCTAAATATTTAATATGATAGGGCGAATAAAATTGTTCAGGCATCTAAAGATGCTCTCAATCCACTGGCCAAAAATTTAAAAGCATGTCGGATGGATCGACCGCAATCGGTCAATCGATTTAAATTCGGGAAACAAAAGTTTGCTGGATTAAATTTACTCTTTCCAAGCATCAGTACCGATCCTGATCTGACGTCTGAGACAAGCAAGAAATGATATGATAGGACGTGTCCATGGGGCCATGCCTTTAATTAAATTTTCTTTCACACTGCCAATTTCCATCACCGATTTTTAAAATTTTCTCATCGGCGGCTGCGTGTGCATGCAATTACTCCTAAAAAAGTTGGGTTTAATTAAATTTCTTCTACTGTTTGCAAGAAGCGGCGATTCCACTGTTTGCGGGCCGCATCTACAATATCCGGAGCAGTGTCCAGGTTTGTGCACAGTGCACTGGGGGTTAGTACTAGTACACTACAAACCCTCGCAGAAATGGAAACGATCGAATTGATTTTGACAAGAAATAAAGCAACAAGTTTGAAGCAAATTAAAATGCTATATCTACTATCAGAATCAGTGGTAGTAGTACAACTTTTGTGATGGATCGAACACGGGATGTCCGTGTGAGCTACAGTGTAATCTCACCCGGAACAGTGGAGTAGTATCAGAATTGTGATGAGAGGGCAAATTCTAGCTCTAACTCTAGCTAACCACACGACTGATGCAAAAACATCTCGATCAATGAGCATCCATGGCAAAGGAGGACGAAGGAGCTACTTTCTTCATCCCATAAAAAAAATCAATCCATAACACCATTTCATTCCAATTAAAAACAAATCTAAGATTGGATATGGTGTTTCACATAATAGTATACAGTAGATATGGTGTTTCCTAATATATATAATAAATCTGAATATGAGCATGTCCAGATATATTATATAAAAAAATGTCATATTTTATTTTAGGTTAATTTTTTATGAGCCGAGAAGTCTATCTCCATTCCAAAGTTGATTAATTTATGATGCCGTGACTCGTCGTGGAAATGTCATTGTTCCCCTAAAAAGAAAGAAAGAAACCTTGGCGCCAATGCAACGTGAACGTCATGATTTCCCTTAAAAAGAACTTGTCAAATCCCACTTAATAAAATACTAAAATCATCCGGTGACCAACTGACGATATGGCTTTGCATCCCGGCTAGCTCGAGAGTGATTTTTTATTAAAAGAAAAAAAACAAAACTGGATTGAGAATGAGAGTGAGGTGAGAAATAATCAAATAAACAAAGCGGTGGCCGTCCCGTCGCCGCGGATACGGTTTGCGATCCACCCACCCACCCACCGGCGTACGGGAGATTTCCCCGGTTTTTCTCTCGAAGACACCCTGCGCGCGCGTCGCCGTCAAACCTGCCGGCTGCGGCTGCTGCTCCGCCGCGCACGCATGAAGCGCGCGCGCGATGGACGACGGTGTTGTCACGTCGTGGGCGCGCGGGAGGGGGGGTGGTGATGTGATGTGAGAGGGCGAGTGGCGGTGCGCCGCGTGTGCGCGAGGTAGGGACGGCGGTGTCGGGTGCCGCCCCGACATGACCCTCTAGAGAAGCGGACGACGACCTCGATCGCCCTCGCGGATTCCCCGTAATACCGCCGTTGCCACCGGAACTACAACTACCCGTCCGCTTCGCTCAGCTAAACCTCTCGTTGATTATCCTATGGAACTTTGTGTAAAAGAACGACAGTAATACTACGTGGTAATTCTGCTTTTAGAGCAAGTTTTAAAATACTGCATCTGTTACAAAATATAATACTCTCTTTGTTTTTAAATATTCGACGCCGTTGACTTTTTTAAATATGTTACACCATTCGTCTTATTAAAAAAAAGTTAAATACTAATTAATTTTTTTCCTATCATTTGATTCATTGTTGAATATACTTATTTGTATACATATAGTTTTACATATATCACAAAAGTTTTTGAATAAGACGAAAGTTTAAACATGTGATAAAAAGTCAACAGTGTCAAATATTTAGAAACTGAGGGAGTAACTTTTAAACGGATAGAACACATTCATACTATAAATCTAGACATACTCCCTCTATCCCACAAATACTCAAACCCTGGATTCCTAAGATGGATTTAAGGAGAGATACGAATGACCAAAATACCCCTAATTAATTATAAAGTTATACTATCGGTGATTGGTAGGTAAGGAATATTGAAGCAATAAAATTTCTAGATTTGCGAACCAATAGTAGATAAGAGAGTAGAAGTTGGTTTATTTTGAGACAGAGGGAGAATGTGCTAGGATGTGTCTCACCCATTTAAAAATTGTTACTATATTTTATGACAGAATGAGGAGTAGAGTTTATTGTCATCCATTAGGTTGGGTTCGTTCCCCTAGATGAAAACTAATGCCCTGCGCACGGGAAACGAAGTAATCCATTAACACGTGATTAAATAAATATTAGCCTTTTGTTTTCAAAAATGAATCAATATGGTTTTTTAAGCAACTTTCGTACAGAAACTTTTTTTAAAAAAAACACACTGTTTAGCAGTTTGAAAAACGTGCGCGCGAAAAACGGGAGATATAGGTTGGGAAGCCTGACCAACGAACGCAGCCTTAGCCTATCTTAAAACAAAACATATAGTAGTATAATATATTAGCTATAAGTTTATCTTCAATCTTCTCTTCTCCTATCTCTTTCTCTTACATATGTGTTTCATGTAAAGCACGTGTAGAGCTAGGTATTGTGTGTGAGTCGACAATTTTAACTGTTTCTCTTATTCATGTAAGGAGTAGTAAGTTTACAGTAGCTGACTTGTACTAAGTTTCTCTTTGTTCTTCGAGCAGGTGCAATAACAAACTATAAGTCATCTATAAACACATATGGATGAGATAAAGAGAGGAGAGAGAGAAGAGAAGCGTACTACAAATTTATAAGCTGCAGCACGGACTCCAAGAAGTTGTTTATGTATGATAGGTGGGACCTATTATTAATGATGAAGTATATATGTTTTTTTTCAAGGGGACAGGCAGGGAGTTCCTGCAATTCATTATAGAAGAAGAGAGTTCATCCAGTTTATAAGGAAAACCGAACCCAAAAACCTTACAACAGCACGGTAAATTAAAGGAAAACCGGCGAAAACTCTGACGTTGACGTATGATCCTAAGAACAACAGTCCAACAAGGAAAAAAAAACTTCTAAGACGAAGCCTTCAAGAAGGGTACGCCGACAGAATGACGACATCGTCTGATCCTAACGAATCTAAGGTTTTCACCAGGAGAATCCCCTTGACGTGGCGTTGATCGAGGGCTCCAATAGCAACGCCTTCAAGAAGGTGAACGGTGCCCGAGGACGTCGCCGTTGCCCGTTGCTAGCACCGGAAGCGGATCGCCTTGGAGCCCTCAACAACCATAGCATCCACAACGAAAGCCACCAAATGTCACCCTGCACACCGAAGGTACCTGCACTATGCACACCACCTGCACAACAACCGGAATCCATGCCACCCCGACCCAATTGAGAACACGTCAGATTTGGAGCCAGATCCAGCCATCCATCTCAATACCACTGCCGGGCACGCCAGCTGTGGGGTAGGCCACCTGCAGGACACCGGCCATTGCCACTGCCGGATTCGTGGACTCCGTTGCCGCTACCCTGCTGCTGTCGCCATCCCCGCCACCATCGGCCACAACCCCGCTTGGCGCCGCTCGTCCCGACCATCATCGTCGTCAGACCCACCGACGTCGCCAGCCGCCATCGTCGTCCCGCCAAATCCGGCCAAGCGGCGCAGATTTGGCAGTCCTCGTCGCCGCCGCCCAGGCGGGTCCCCCCGCCGCCTGAGGTTTGGAAGCACGAAGCCCCGCCGCCGTCCTTGCAGCCACACGGCTTTGCCGACGGCCGCTCGGATGGCGGCGAGGTGGAGGAGGGGAGGTGGGAGAGAGGGGACGGCCGGGTTGTCGTCTCCCGAGCCACCACAAGGAGAGCTACGCGAGAGCCCAAGTCCGTTTTTAGATAATATCTGAAGTATATATATTTGAAGTTAACTATATTATATAAATTAGTTATTATATTGACTATTAATAATTTGAACCGAGCAGTTGCGCGCTTGCGACTTGCGAGGAGGGGATAATTGTGGGCAGGCAAGTGTACGTGGCGAGAACTCATATGGGCGCAGCACACACACACGAGGGCTGTCTAGAACTTCTACGTCGCGACGTGCCACGTCCCATCACAGTCCCACCTGTCATGGCACGCCGGTGTCATCGCGCGTTTGGTTGATCTTGAATGCCACCTGGCTGCACGCGAGCTACTAAGCATTAGTAGGAGTAGCCTCATAGCAGGTACAATAGCAGTTTATTAACCACCTATAAATATATTTTAATGAGATAAACGATAAAAGAGAAGAGCAGCGGGTTACAAATCTGTAGCCAGCTGCAGCACAGACTCTAAGATAATATGTGTATGATAGGTGGAGCCATATATTAATAATATAGTAAACAACTATTATATGAATAGGCTATTATATTAATTATAGATGAATTGGACCTGCCTCCTGCCACCAGCTATATGCCTTCCTTCACCTGCTGGATGCATTCCTGCACAAATATTTGCAGAAGAGGGTAAAAACAGGATCACGTCGCTCACAATTGCTGCTACTAACTCTATGTAGCCACACTTACAACCACCAGGGCCGTGTTTAATTCACCCCTAACTATCTCAAACTTTCAACTTTCCATCATATTATATCACATCAAAAACTTTTCTACACACATAAACTTTCAACTTTTTTTTTCCAAACTCCTAACTTTCTTCAAACTTTCAACTCTTTTAAGGAACTAAACACACCCTAGGGGTAAAATCGAATGGGTACAGATGGATCATGGCATTTAACATATACTAATCCATTTTTTCCTTTAAAATTTAGAACCGGCACTTTTGTATACTAATCCATATTTTTTATATAGATTTAGAATCGGGTACTGATAATTTCGTAAACATATTATTTTCTTCAAACTGAATTCGAGAACGGATATTTATTTGTATATATAATTCGTATATAGGAAGATAATTAAAGGGTTAAAAGAGACGCATGTTAAGAAAAAAACAGTAGAATATTACAAGTGAGCTCATAAAATAGTTGTTAACTAATCTTTTATCATGATTGGAGGTGAATTTATAATAGACTTTCCTATATATTTTATAATATAGAACATACTAGCGGATACAGCTCTTTCTATATATCTTAACCTATTTTTTTATTCGGGGTAGTACTGAGTATTATCCTTCCAACGAGCCTTAGATCGAGCAGACGGTGAAAAAAAATACTAGTCCCTTTTTACCTCTACTTACAATCCATCTCTATAATAATCTTTAAAAGACTAGAGCGATATACTACGTCGAAACTGAATTAGTCATTGTAGAGGTCTAAACACCGTTGAGGCGCTGAAACTAGTAGCACCCCTGAAGATTGAAAAGTACTTACTCCCTCCGTTTCAAAATACGTGTAGTTTTACACTGTTCGTATCCAACGTTTGACCGTGCGTCTTATTTAAATTTTTTTATAATTTATATTTTTATTGTTACCAGATGATAAAACATGAATAATACTTTATGCGTGACTATTTTTTATAAATTCTTCAAATAAAACGAACGATCAACATTTGGAGGTAGTATAACACAGAGGATGAGTTATTGATGAATACATTGGCAGTCACTTCAGAAAATAATTAGTTATAAATATAAGCGTCCACGTCAAGTCTTACACTTAATCCGAACAGAAATGTTCCACCAGAAGGAAACGTAAATAGGTGAGCTTTGCTCGGTTGGCATTCCCACTAACTACACTACTACAAATGACGAACTACCCTAATTAAATCTTCGCTTCAATTAGCAACAGTGGTTAACTGTAGCTAACGCTGGCCACGGTCACTGCGTGTGGGTCCACGCGCGTACAGTAAAGCGGCAGCATATGGCAGCCTTGCGTCGGTGGCATGTACA